>NW_028274809.1:114770411-115073295 GCF_037043125.1 Eumetopias jubatus | reverse complement strand
CAGCAAACTCTCAGATCTCAGCCATAGCAACTTCTTCCTAGACACATCTCCAAAGGCAAGGGAAACTAAAGCAAAAATGAACTATTCGGACTTCATCAAGATACAAACCTTCTGCACAGAAAAGGAAACAATCAACAGAACTAAAAGGCAGCCTACAGAATGGGAGAAGATGTTTGCAAATGACATAACTGATAAAGGGTTAGTATCTAAAATCTATAAAGAATTTATCAAACTCAACACCCAAAAAAACAAATAATTCAGTTAAGAAATGGACAGAAGACATGCATAGACACTTTTTTTTTTAAAGATTTTATTTATTTGACAGAGAGAGACACAGTGAGAGAGGGAACACAAGTAAGGGGAGTGGGAGAGGGAGAGGGAGAAGCAGGCTTCCCGCCAAGCAGGGAGCCTGATGTGGGGCTCGATCCCAGGACCCTGGGATCATGACCCAAGCTGAAGGCAGACGCTTAACAACTGAGCCACCCAGGTGCCCCAATAGACACTTTTCTAGAGAAGATCATACAAATGGCTAACAGGGGTGCCTGGGTGGCTCCGTTGGTTAAGCGACTGCCTTAGGCTTAGGTCATGATCCTGGAGTCCTGGGATGGAGTACTGCATGGGCTCCCTGCTCAACAGGGAGTCTGCTTCTCCCTCTCGCCCTCCCCTCCTCTCATGCGAGTGTGCTCTCTCTCTCAAATAAATAAATAAATCTTAAAAAAAAAAAACAAATGGCTAACAGACACATGAAAAGATGCTCAACATCACTCGGCATCAGGGAAATACAAATCAAAACCTATGAATAAGATACCATCTCACACCTTCAGAATGCCTAAAATTAACAACACAAGAAACAACAGATGTTGGCAAGGATGTGGAGAAAGGGGAACCCTCTTGCACCGTTGGTGGGAGTGCAAGCTGGTGCAGCCACTCTAGATAACAGTATGGAGTTTCCTCAAGAAGTTTAAAATAGAGCTACCCTATGACCCAGCAATTACACTACTGGGTATTTATGCGAAGGATACAAAAATGCAGATTTGAAGGGGTACATGCACCCTGATGTTTATAGCAGCACTATCAACAATAGCCAAACTATGGAGAGAGCCCAAATGTCCATTGACTGATGAATGGATAGAGAAGATATGGTGTATATATATATACAATGGAATATTTCTCAGCCATCAAAAAGAGAGGGAGCGAAACAAACCATAAAGAAACTCTTAACTCTAGGGAACAAACTGAGGGTTGATGGAGGGAGGAGGCTGAGGGATAGGCTAGAGGGGTGATGGGTATTAAAGAGGGCACTTGTGATGAGCACTGGGTGTTGTATGTAAGTGATGAATCACTGAATTCTACTCCTGAAACCAATATTGCACTGTATGTTAACTAATTCGAATTTAAATAAAAATTTGAAAAGAAAATAAATCTTTTGGCCATTTAAAAAGTTGTGATAATGTATACACAACATAAAACTTGTCACTGTTTTAAAAAATTAAATTTAAAAGCCATTTTAAAAATTATTATTGTGTGGGTGCCTGGGTGGCTCAGTCGTTAAGCGTCTGCCTTCAGCTCGGGTCATGATCCCAGGGTCCTGGAATCGAGTCCCACATCGGTCTCCCTGCTCGGCGGGAAGTTTGCTTCTCCCTCTCCCACTGACCCTGCTTGTGTTCCCTCTCACACTGCGTCTTTCTCTGTCAAATAAATAAAATCTTTAAGAAAAAATTATTGAGTTTGAGAACTCTTTATATATTTTGTAAACAAGACCTGTAATAGATACCTAATTTGAAAATATTCCCCCCCCCCCAGTTTGTGGCTTATCTTTTCATTTTCTTGATATTGTCTTGAAAAAGCGTAAGTTCTTAAATTTGATAAGGTCTAATTTACCAACTTTTTATTTGCCTGTTAAACTTTTTGTGGCACATCTAAGTAATCTCTCTCTAACTCAGCATCACAAAATTTTCTCCTATGTTTTCTTTTAGATGTTTTGTGGTTTTAGGTTTCACATGGATGCATTTGGATGTTAGTATTTTTATATATGGTAAGGGGCTATTATTATCATTACTTATGCATATCCAATTGTTCCAGTACCATTTGTTGAAAAGACTATCTTTTGCCATTGAATTGCCTTTATACCTTTGTTGAAAATCAGTAGACTGTGTATATTTATGGATGGGATCACAGTCTGAGACTCCCTCTTGTCTAATATCTGAGGCCAATTTTCCCCATATTTGGGGGGGGTGTTCTGCTTGTTTAAGCTTGTTTAAGGCAGGACTCTAAGTCTGATTTCTGTTACTCCCTCTTGGACAGAAGCAGAAGCCCTCTGTACCATAATCTTTAAAACTGTTTCTTATTGATAGATATTCATCATGTTTTCAATGTCTATTTTAACATTGTTAAGATTCTCCATATTTTGATATTTTTCTATTCTATTTTATTTATTTCCTGAAATAAACCATTTTGTCTAACTTCCTGTCCACTTGTATTTCTATATAACAGATCTCTAGGACTGGAATTGCAAAAGCCTTTTAAATTTTGGTATGTCAAGAACTGTAAGGGGCCTGAGATTTTCATCTTACTATAAACTAATGAGTTAGCTTGCCCCAGTTTTGTGGAAGCCGACAGAAGACATGAGACTCCTGGATTAGAGATAAAAGACCCTACTAGTCACAGCAAAAGCAATAGCCAGAGTTTCAGCATATTTGCACCTGCTCTTGGAGCCCCAACTCCCACAGGGTTACATGGAGGGCCAGATGACCCCAGGTTTTGCAAGGCCAAGGGACCAGCACTTGTTGAGCATAGAGCTGATGCTGTAGTGAGCAGCAAACAAGCCAGTTCCCTTCTACCCCAGGAGGGAGCAGTTACAAGGTACTCACTCTGCAGGAGCCTTGATCTATTTAGCTGCCTGGGTGCATAGCTACAGAAACAACTTAGCATCAGATGGGCATGTCTTGCAGTCTGCTACACTCAGCAAGAAAGTTCAGGAATGCTGAGGGCTCATGGCTGACTGCTCTCCCAACAGCATTTTTTCCAGAAAGGCTGTGCCAATATAAGCCTGCCTTCAACTGTGTATTAAAGGGTTGCAGGTCTGAAACACCTCATTGCCAATATGGATATTTTATCAATCTTTGTAATTTTAGCCTATTTGGTGGGTGGAAGATGAGTTATCTATTTTGTATTACTTTTCATTTTTCTTCTCTTAAGTGAGTTGAGCACCTTGTTCCATGTGTTTATTGAAACGTTGTGAAATTGTTCTTTAAAGCCTACCCCTCCCTCTGACAATCTTCTTTCCACGTTCTGACGGGGAAAACAAAGGAAGAGCTCCATTTGTCATCTGAGTAGGTCAATGTTGTGCATGTTTTCAGTTTGAGTACTTTCTAGTCCTCTTGAATTGGATGACTGTGGTATTTTCCTTCCCAGCTTGTGCTGTGTGGACACAAACTGTCATGAGATGTATATGCCCTTTCCTCTTGGTCTGTTTGTTTGTTCCTGGACATTTCCTTTCTGTCATACATAAACCGACTCTGCCTCTTGAAGGAGGAAGTACAGTTCAAATAACTCCCATACCTCACAGTCCCCTTAGCATAGTATAGTGGGATCAAACACGTCTTCCAGTGTCACAGATAAATACATTTGCAGCTTTCCTGCTTTCCCAAAGTTCCTGGGTCTCAGTTCTCATCTGTGGAGAAAGGCAGCGAGGATCTTTCTAGAAACGAATTATGAGTGTAAACTCAGCAATAACCACCCTCGGTATAAAGGCCTGAACGGGGTATGTATTGAAGAGGTGGTAATATTTTCAAAGAGGAAATTCTACTGCAAGTTTCTTTGAGGTCCTTTAGCGATCAAGACTTGTGCCAGCCTGGAGGTGCCCCCTCCTATGTACACTGATTTTAGGGTGTACAGTTGGAAACTAAAATATGAAAAAATGAATTGCCGAAGTCCGAAGGGTTGGGTCTTCGTGCTTTCCATCCAGCGTTTCCCCCGCAGCGGGTCCTCCAGCCGGCCAGCCCCGCCTGCTCCCCTTTGCTCCGGGTCTGCGCCTGGGTGTCCGGGTGGAGGCTCCGCCTGCCACGCACCCAATGGGGACCGAGGCGGTGGGCCCGCCCCGCCGGCCGTCCAGTAGCCTATCCGTCCCGCGTGCCCGCCCCGGGCTCGGGTGCCAAGCCAATCGGCGCGGGTCACGCCCCGCCAGGCGCGGGGATCTGGCGCAGCGCGCGGCGCCCGAGAGTCCTGTCGCGCACAGCTCTTCGCACTTACGGTGCGGCTCCCGGGCCACCTAGGCGTCTGGCCATGGCGTCCCCAGCGACCGGCGAGGTGGTGATCATTGGCAGGTAAACGACCCCGACCCACCGACCCGCCGCGTTCTTGCCACGGCGCTGGAGGAGACCCGGGCTCGCGGTACTCCAGAGTGTGGGGCCCGTGCGTCGCCGCCTTGGCTTGGGAGCCCAGGTCGCTGTCAGTTTCCAGAGGTGGAACCGGCATGGTGGAATGCCACCCTCCCACCTTCGAGGGTTCCGTGCGTCCTTGCACCTCTCTGTGAAAGGGGCCAGGCCTGTAGGAGCGCCCAGTAGCGGCGTGGCTTTGCAGGTTGAAGCACACTATAGAGTGCGGTTTTGTTTCACTTCGTGCTTACCAGCAAGGTGGTGCGCCTGGGTGACTCAGTCGGTTAAGCGTCTGCTTTCGGCTCAGGTCATGATCCCAGGATCCTGGGATCGAGCCCCACATCGGGCTCCCTGCTCAGCGGGAAGCCTGCTTCTTCTCTTCCCACTCCTCCCAGCTCCTGCTCACTCTCGCTATCTCTGTCTCTTTCTCTCTCAAGTAAATAAATAAAATCTAAAAAACAAAACAAAACAAAACACACACAAAAAAAACAACCGACAGTGTAGGCTGCGGTGGAAATGCGGTTTGTGGAATTAGTTGAGTGATGCCAGGCCTTCCGGCAAATACAAATAGACGTGCTAGGCGTTGGGTGAAATGAAGTCTGGCAAAGATTCTGCAGAACTGTATTCTTAACTCTTCCCACTTTATGGACGAGAAAACTGAGGTTAAGCAGTTTGCCCCTGGTCACAGTCAGTAAGTAGCCGAGATGCTACCCCAGTAACGAGGATCCGTTGCGCATCCTGGCCAGGCTGCCTGCAGGGCGTGAGGATGTGTGTGTTCTTGTCCCCAGGGGTGTCTCCGGGCGGCGACAGGTGCTTGGAGGATTCCTGATGCGTGGAGAAAGCGCCGTTTCCAGAGGGGAAACGCTAGAGCTCAGAGTTTGCTAGGCTGTGTCGGTTTCACAGCCTAAATTCCATCTAAATTTTTCTGGTTTGTGCCCCTACCTGGTCTTTTAAAACTTCTGCTATTTTTTATTACAAAAAAAAACCCGAAAAACATTTATGCCTACCTTTGCATTGATAGGCTATCAGCAATCTATAGACATGTTAATGTTTGCTATTTATAGTTAGAAGCACCTTTTGGGGGGTGGCTTTGTGTCTCTGTGCCACTGAGGTGTTGGCCGACCTGCCCTGCCCCCCAGCGACAATTCCAGTGTCAGGATTTTTCCTTTAGAACCTCTTGAAAGAAGGAATCAGGGCGCTTTTGTCAGCTTCCTTTTGGTCACAGAACGGTGCAATTAACTGAGCCTTTGACCTTTACAGGCATGTGGATGTGTGTGGCTGCCTGGTGAAGGAGTATAAAAATATATTTTAAAAGTGTACTTTGTGTTGGGCACAGTGACTCTGCTTGACTTGCATATTAGTTGTCCAGGGTCAAGGGCTAGAGTTATGTGTATCTCACGCCATGTGTTGGAGCGTTATTCTGCTTTCACCTAATGTTAAGTGAAGTTTGGAATTGACTATGCCTGTCTGGCCCTGGTTCTTTCATGAGGAGTACAGTCTTTCAAGAAGGAGCTGGGATTAGTGAGTCAGTTGATTTCTGCTTCCCTTGAGGGAGGTTGATAAGGAATTAGATGAGGGCTGGCAAACTTTAATGACCACAGGAATTGGCACAGGATAGAAAGCCCTTCCTGTCTATCCCCCACCCTCAGCACCTCAGAAAACACGCATCTCTGCCTCTGGAATAGTGCTGCTTTCCTTCCTTTCATTCCTCTCCCTTTCCTCTCTGTTCTCCCCTCTCCCCTTACTCACTTTTCCTCTCCCTTCCTCCCCTTCCTTCCCCCTCCCCTTTCTTTCTATCTCTCTGCTCTCTCTTTTCTGGCCCCATGGGTGATTCCAGGGAACATCCATTTACAAGATGGGGCTGGGGAATGTAAATTAATTCCCTAAAACCTGGTTGATTTTCTGTCTTGGATTTCAACAGACCAAATATATGTATTTCAATTTCAGGGACATTGGGCCATTGTTTTCCCATCTTTTCCTAATAATTACCAGATTCCTTCTTAAAAGTACTTGCTAGAAATACAATCTCTATTTAATTCTTTTCCATTGATTTTTTTTCATAAAGGATACTCTTTTCTTTTTAAGATTTTATTTATTTATTTGAGAGAGAGAGAGAAAACAAGAGCAGGGTGAGCGTCAGGCTCCCTGCTGAGCAAGGAACCCTAAATGGGGATCAGTCCCAGGACCCTGAGATCATGACCCTGAGCCAAAGGCAGCCTTTTAACCTACTGAGCCACCCAGGTGCTCCCATAAAGGACACTCTTCACATGGCCACTTAGCTTTCCTGTGAGCATCCAGGGCAAGTCCCTTCAGAATGGTGGGCTTGACAGAATAGGAGTGGGTTTTTGAAGAATTAAGAAAGAAGAGAAAAGCCTCTTGGATCGACGGCTGTGGGATCATAAAGAAGGGGAAAATATGGTAATGGCAACTTCAAAATAATGGGAGTAAAAGTGGGTTTCCTGAAGGCATTTGAGTGGTGTTGTATTTGAGCGTGATGTTCTCAAGCTTTCATATCTGTTAGCCCTAGAAATCTGCAGGGGAACTTACCTTTATATGATACTGTGTTTCTGAATAACTAAAATATGAATTCTGTATTCACATGCATACTGCATTGTGTTTACCCAAATTTTAGGCCTTGAGCTTGTTTTAAAAGAGGAACCAATCTGGGAGAGAAGGCCAACATTGCCATGTTCCTGGGGCCTCAAGTGCGCTTTTTCTCCTGTGCCTCTCTTTTTTCACTGAGCACACTTCTTTAGGACTGAGCTCAGGGGCCTATCTCCTTTGGGAAAAGTTCTGATTCCAGGGCCTTCCCCTTAGGGTAGAAACTATCATTACTGGCTATGTATCCATCGTGCTTGGTCCTAGTAGACAGATGTTTGAGCTTTTATAACAGAGATTGCCTTTTTTTTTTTTTTTTTTACCTGATATGCAATGTGAAGAGCTTGTTAGGATGTTGGTGCCCCCCCTTTTTTTTAATTGAGGTAAAATTGGTATATAACATTATATAAGTTTCAGGTGCACAACATTATAATTTGGTATTTGTATACACTGCAAAATGATCACCATAAATGTAGTTACCATTCGTCACCATACAACTGAGCCCCTTTCCCAATTTTGCCCACCTGAATCCCCCTCCCCTCTGGTAACCACTAGTCTGTTCTCTGTATCTATGAGTTCAGATTAGTTTAGTTTGTTTTGTTTTTTAGATTCCACTATAAGTGAAATCATATGGTATTTGTCTTTGTCCAGCATGTTTCACTTGGTATAATACCTTCAAGGTCCGTCCATGTTGTCACAAGTAGCAAGATCTTCCTTTTTATGGCTGAGTAGTATTCCATTGTGTGTGTGTGTGTGTGTGTGTGTGTGTGTGTGTGTGTGTGTGTGTGTATACATGTACTATGTCGTCTTTATTGATTTATTCATAGGTGGACACTTAGGTTGTAATGCTTCAGTGAACATAGGGGTGTATCTATCTTTTTAAATTAGTGTTTTTTGTATTCTTTGGGTAAATAACCAAACCTTGAAATAGTTGGATTGTATGATATTTCTATTTTTAATTTTTTGAGTAATCTCCATGCAGTTGTCCAGAGTGGCTGCTTCAATTTATATTCCCACCAACAGTGAAACATGGGTTCCCTTTTCTCCACATCCTTGCCATTTGACAGAGAGAGAGACACAGCAAGACGGGGAACACAGGCAGGGGGAGTGGGAGAGGGAGACCAGGCTTCCCGCTGAGCAGGGAGCCGGACACGGGGCTCGATCCCAGGACCCTGGGATCATGACCTGAGCTGAAGGCAGACACTTAATGACTGAGCCACCCAGGCACCCCAACACTTGATGTTTCTTGAGTTTTTGATTTTAGCCATTCTGACAGGTGTGAGGTGATATCTCATTGTGGTTTTAATTTGCATTTCCCTGATCGTGATACTGAACATCTCATGTGTCTCTTGACTATTTATATGTTTTCTTTGGAAAATGTATATTTAGATCCTCTGCTCATTTTCATTTGAGTGGTTTTTTTATTATTGAGTTTGTAGATCTTTATATATTTTGGATATTAATCCCTTATTGTATATATCATTTGCAAGTAGGTAGGTGTCTTGTCATTTTCTTGATGGTTTCCTTTGCTGTGCAGAATCTTTTTAGTTTGATGTAGTTCCACTTGTTTCTTTTTGCTTTTGTTTCCCTTGCCTTTGGCTTCAGCTCCAAAAAAAGACATCGCTAAGAAAAATGTCAGGGAGCTTACCACCTATGTTTTCTTCTAGGAATTTTATAGTTTCAGGTCTTAAATTCAAGTCTTTAATTCATTTTGAGATAATCTTTGTGTGTGTATGAGATAGTGGTCCATTTTCATTCTTTTGCATGTGGCTATCCATTTTGCCCAATGCTATTGAAAAGACTGCCCTTTCCCAATTGTATATTCTTGCCTCCATTGTCATAAATTTGATTGATCAGATATGTATGGGTTTATTTCTGGACTCTGTTCTGTTGACCTGTGTGTCTGTTTTTTTTTTTTTTTTTTGCCAATACTGTAGTGTTTTGATTACTATAGCTTTGTACCATAGGTTGAAACCAGGGAGCATAATACCTCTGGCTTCGTTCTTCTTTCTCAATATGTTAAAAAAAAAAAAGAAAAGAAAAGAAGAAGAAGATAGTAGGAGGGGAAGATTGAAGGGGGGGAATCGGAGGGGGAGACGAACCATGAGAGACTATGGACTCTGAAAAACAAACTGAGGGTTCTAGAGGGGAGGGGGGCGGGAGGATGGGTTAGCCTGGTGATGGGTATTAAAGAGGGCACATTCTGCATGGAGCACTGGGTGTTATGCGCAAACAATGAATCATGGAACACTACATCAAAAACTAATGATGTAATGTATGGTGATGAACATAACATAAAAAAAAGAGAACCCTTTAGCTTTTTAGAATTGTTTGTTATAGTTCTATGAAAAACGCCATTGGGATTTTGATAGGATTGCCTTGGATCTCTAGATTGTTTTGGGTAGTGGGGACATTTTTACAGTGTTAATTCTTTAAATCCATGAGCGTGGACTATCTTTCCATTCATCTGTGTATTCTTTAACTTCTTTCATCAATGCCTTAAAGTTCTATTAAGGTGTATCAAAGTGTACAGGTCGTTCACCACCTTGGTTAAATTTATTCCTAGGTATTTTATTCTTTTTGTTGCAGTTGTAAATGGGATTTAAAAAAAAAACACCAAACCCTTCTCTTCTGATAGTTATTAGTGTGTAGATGCAACAGATTTCTGTATATTGATTTTGTGTCCTGCAATTTTACTGAATTCATTTATTCTAACACTTTTTTAATGGAATCTTTAGGGTTTCCTAAGTATGGTATCCTGTCATCTGCAAAGAATGAGTTTTACTTCTTTTTTTCCAGTTTGGAGGCCTTTTACTTCTTTTTCTTGCCTAATTGCTTTGGTTAAGACTTCCAATGCTATGCTGAATAAAGGTAGTGAGAGTGAGTAATCATCTTGATCTTATTCAAGATCTTGTTCAATTATTCTGCCTGTTCCTGATCTTAGAGGCAAGTTTTCAGCTTTTCACAGATGAGTATGATGTTAGTTGTGCATTTGTCATAGTTGGTCTTTATCATATCAAGGTATGTATCCTCTATACTTTGTTGAGAGTTTTCATCATAAATGGATGTTGCATTTTGTCAGATCCTTTTTCTGCATCTGTTGAGATGATCATATGATTTTTGTCCTTCATTTTGTTTATGTGGTGTAACACACTGATTGATTTGTGAATATTGAACCATTCTTGCATCCCTGGGATAATCCCACTTGATCATAATGTATGATCCTTTTAATGTATTGTTTAATTTGGTTTGCTAATATTTTGTTGAGGATTTTTGCATCTTTGTTCATCAGGGATATTGGCCTATAATTCTCTCTCTCTCTCTCTCTCTCTCTCTCTCTCTCTCTCTCCCTCTCCCTCCCTCCCTCCCTCCCCCTCTCTCCCCCTTTTCTTCTTTTTTTGTAGTGTCCTTGTCTGGTTTTGGTATCAGGGTAATGCTGGCCTTGTAAAGTGAGTTTGGAAGCATTTCCTCCTCTACAATTTTTTGGAAGAGCTTGAGAAGGATAGGTATTAAATCTTGTTTGAATATTTGGTAGAATTCATCAGTGGACTGTTGGGGTCTAGACTTTGGTTTGTTGGGAGGTTTTTAATGACTGATTCAATCTCCTTTCTAGTAATTAGTTTATTCAGATTTTCTGTTTCTTCATGATTTAGTCTTGGAGGATTGTTTCTAGGAATTTATCCATCTCTTCTAAGTTGTCCAATTTGTTGAAATATAATTGTCTTAGTGGTCTTTTATGATCCTTCATATTTCTGTGGTATCAGTTGTAACTGTTCTTCTTTCATTTCTGATTTTATTTATTTGAGGAACCCCTGTCCCCCATTTTTGGTGAGTTTGGTTTTAAAGTTCGTCAATTTTATCTTTTCAAAGAACAAGCTCTTAGTTTCATTGATCTTTTCTGTCTTTTTAGTCTCTTTTGTTTATTTCTGCTCTGGTCTTTATTTCCTTCTTTCTACTAACTTTGTAGAGTAGTCTGTTCTTTTTCTAGTTCCTTTAGGTATAGAGTTAGATTGTTTAGTTGAGATTTTTCTTGTTTCTTGAGGTAGGTATGTATCACTATAAACTTCCCTCTTAAAACTGCTTTGCTGCGTTCTGTAGATTTTGGACTGTTGTATTTCCCTTTGAATTTGTCTTCATGTATTATTTTCTTATTTCTCCTTTGATTTATTCTTGACCCATTGGTTGTTTGGTAGCATGTTGTGTTATCGTCACATATTTGTGATTTTTCCCATTGTCTTTCTATATTGACTTTTTGGTTTTATACCATTATAGTTGGAAAAGGTGCTTGATATGATTTTAATGTTCTTAAATTGACTGAGACTTGTTTTGTGGACTAACATATGATCTATTCTGAATTATCCATGTGCACTAGAGAAGAATATGTATTCTACTGGTTTTGGTTGGGATATTCTGTACATATCTGTGAGTTCATCTGGTATAAAGTGTTTTGTTTTTTTAAGTAAGCTTCATGCCCAGCCTGGAGCCCAATGTGGGGCTTGAACTCTCGACCCTGAGGTCAGACCTGAGGTGCTTAACTGACTGAGCTAGCCAGGTGCCCCTGGTATAAAGTATTTTTTAAGGCTGATGTTTCCTTATCAATTTTCTTATTTTTAAAATTATTTTTAATTAATTGATTAAAGAACAGCAACATGTTTAGATTTAATTTCTTTTCATGAGAGAGCTACATTTTTTTTGAATATAGTTGACACACAATGTTACATTAGTTTCAGGTGTACAACTTAGTGATTTGACAAGTTTATACATTATGCTATGTTCACCACAAGTAGAGTTACCATCTGTGCCATTACATCATTATTACAATATCACTGACTGTATTCATTATGCTTTGCTTTTTCTTCCTCTGACTTATTCATTCCATAACTGGAAGCCTCTATCTCCCTCTCCCCTTCACCCATTTTACCTCCCTGCCTCCAGGAACCATCAGCTTGTTCTCTGTATGTATAGCTTTTTGTTTATTCATTTTTTAAGATTCCATTTATGAGTGGAATCATATGATATTTGTCTTCCTCAGTCTGACTTATTTCACTTAGCATAATACCCTATAGGTCCATCCATGTTGTCTCAAATGGCACGATCTCATGCATTTTTATGGCTGTGTAATATTCCTCTGTGTGTGTGTGTGTGTGTGTGTGTGTGTGTGTGTGTGCATCACATCATCTTTACACATTTATCTGTTGATGGACACTTAGGTTGCTTCCATGTCTTGGCTATTGTAAATAATGCTGCAATAAACATAGGGGTGCATGTATCTTTATGAGTTAGTGTTTTCCCTGGGTAAATACCCAATAGTGGAATTACTGATTTTTTGTTTGGATAATTCATCCATTGATGTAAGTGGGATGTTAAAGCCTCCTGCTATTATTGTATTATTGCTGTCATTTTCTCCTTTTAGCTCTGTTAATATTTGCTTTATGTATTTAGGTGCTTCTATGTTGGGTGCATAAATATTTACAGATGTTATATCCTCTTATTGGGTTGACCCCTTTATCATTATGTAATGCCCTTCTTTGTCTCTTATTACAATATTTGTTTTAAAGTCTCTTTTGTCTGATAGAAGTATAGCTACCCAGCTTTGGGTTCTTTTTGCATGGAGTGTCTTTTCTTTCCATCCCTTCACTTTTGTTCTGTGTGTGTCCTTACATCTGAAGTGAGTCTGTTGTAGACAGCATGTAGATGGGTCTTATCTTTTTATCTGTTCAGCTACTCTTTTGATTGGAGAACTTAGTTCATTTACATTGAAAGCAATTATTGATAAGTAATCATAATAGCCTGCTTTCAGGCTGAAGCTCCAGAACAAGAAAATAGGCCTTTTCACATGTGCTTCCATCTTCTTTTGCACAGTGCTCTGGGAGTGGTAGCCTGCCAGGGAGTGTCTCTCTGATTGTTTCAGACCCATGGGGCCCAGAAACACAATCCCCTCTGGTCACCAGAGCCAGGGGCATCTCCTGGGTGGGCTTTGTATGCCTGCTGGCAATGGCAGGGCAGGCCAGGGCAGTATCCTATGGAGGTGGGGGCAGGGCATTCCCACCTGAGATAGTAGGCTGGGGGCAGGGTGTTAAAAAATGGTGCTTGCCAAAGCTGGCACCAACGAGGCAGAAGGAGAACACAAAAATGGCACCTGCTAGTGCCTCTGTCTTCAGAGAGAGTCCCAACAAGTTCCTGCCTTTCCTCAGATGCTTTAAAACTAATAGGTGAGTCCCCTTTGCATATGCTAGGTGCCTTTCCAACTATTGCTTTTGTGCTGGGTCCCAGGGTCTGTGGGTCTGTGCACGAGCCCTTTAAGGGTGGATTTTTCGTTCCACATAACCCTATGGTTCTCCTGGAAATAAGCCCATTGGTTTTTGAGGCCAAACACTTGGTGGGGGGGACTTTTTTCTCTAGTATAGTTCTGTGGGGTTGGGGTGCCTGATGTGGGGGCACAAATCCCTTGGTCCTTGGGAACAAGATCTGTGTTATGATGAGGCTGTGGGTCACCATGCCTTGGGTTGGGCTTCTTACGAGACTGTCTCTGCCTCTCCTATCCCACTCCACGTGGCCCTTTTATCTTTTGTTGTGGAGGAGCTGTTCAGCTGGCTTTTGGGTCCTTTTCAAAGGAAATTGTTGTGTAGCTTAGATTTGTTGTGTTCCTGGGAAGAGGAGAGTTCAGGATCCTTGTAAGTTGCCGTCTTGAACCCTGTCTGGTAGAATGTTATTTTATTTCAAGTAATGCATCCCTTAAGCTAGTCTTAATTTTTTAATTCCAGAATTTTACTTTGGGGTGACTTATGTACATTTTTTATAAGAAACTTTCTGAGGCATGAATTTTTTTTGGAGTGCTACCCAGGTGCCCCTTCACCTGCAGTAGTTTTTTGAAGTACTAATTCAGATTTATGAATTTAGAAGCTTTAATGCATATCAGAATTGTTAGAATGGTAGGGACCCATTACATGGTCCCCAGGTATCTAGGGGTTCAGAAAAAGTTAATAGGATGTCAACGGCTCTAAGGGCAGGAAGCTAATTGTATTTGGGCCCAAGGTAAAGTCGTGCTGGGAACCAGAAAGCTGACAGAACTTTCATTCTGGGGCTGTGCAGTCTGACCTTTATACCTGGTTATATTAGTCTGTGCCGTATATTCCCCCTGCCTGTCCTTGCTCACTTTTCCTCTCCTCTGCTTCTTTTTCTTGCACATGGCTGCGAACCCCAGCAGCATCATCTTTCAACTCCAGTGCTCATTACTGACTTATGGTTCCCACATTTTAGGTCCAATTTTCAGGAAAGGAAGTCTGCTGGGCTTGTCTCCTCTGTACAAGCCAGGCTGCAGGTATAGCAGGTGCTGGTAAGCCAGTTGGTGGTCGCTTTGGGTCAGATGTCCGTGTCATGTTGTCACAAATGACTGGGTATGTGTGAGGGAGGAGCGATGCCAGCAGCTTCCCAGCACTTGGCTTTTTGCTCTTGGTCCCTCCTCTAGAGGACTATGGGCAATACAGCCTTTGAAACTATTGGAACAAGAAGAAATCGGCTTTGTCTTTAATGCCTGTTGTATGGAATATAACTAACTTCTCCCCAAATTTTTATAAAAATTCTCAGATACGCAGAAGAGTAGAAATTATGGAAAAAAGAATACCCACATATCCACTTTGCTATTCAATAATTGTTAAAAATTGCTCTGTTTGCTTTATCTGTATATAATTTATTTAATGCTGAATGTTACAGGGTTAGTTTTTACTTTTTTGCTAATATAAATTCTACTGTAAATGAGTGTCTGTGTGTTGCCCATATTAACCTAGCCTAAGATCAATTCTGGAAGTAAAAGTCCCAGGTCAAATGTTAGAAATACTTATTTTGATACAGGCTGTGAGACTGCCTCCAGCTACTTTGCACCTCTTTTATTCCCCACAGTGGTTTGTAAGTGCCTGTTTGCCCATAACTTCACCAACACTAAGCATTGTCCGTTTTTTTAATCTCTGCCTTTTGGATATATATTTTATTTGCTATTATTAGACTAAAGCAGTAGAGTATATTTTCAAGTTAGTTTGTTCACATACTTTATAGAGGTTTCCCCCCTCTTGTGTTTGGTGTATTCATCTTTTATTTCTGGGTTTATAGGCGTTTATGTATATTTAATGTTATAAATATTTCTTTTTGGACATTTGTCTTATGTTGATTTTTTGGTCATTAACAAAGTTACTAAGATCAGTTAATTTATTTGGCAATCAGTATTCAAACATGAGGACCATGGTGGCTTGGATTACTGTAGAAATGTCTTTGGTAGAAAGGTTGAAGGTGCCCGCTGTAGTGTGAATGCCCCCACCCCTGGTGCATTTGTAGATGAAGGACTACAGCTCTCTTGGACGTGAGACTGACTTCTGTATGACCGCAGCGTAGTTGCAGAGTTGGGCGTGGAACTAGGTGTCCTGACACCAAAAAAACAACTAAGATAAATGATTGAATTATGATCCCCGATGATTCTTTAAGTCGTTGCTGCCTGTTAGAAATGTAATGTGAGCCACCAGTGCAAGTCACATATGTAATTATATTTTGTAGTAATTACAATTAAAAGGTGAAATTAGGGTTGCCTGGGTGGCTCAGTAGGTTAAGTGTCTGCCTTCAGCTTAGGTCATGATCCCGGGGTCCTGGGATGGAGTCCAACATCAGGTTCACCGCTCCACAGGGAGTCTGCTTCTCCCTCTGACCTTCCCCCACTCATGCTCTCTCTCTCTTTTCTCAAATAAATAAATAAAATCTTTAAAAAAAGAGGTGAAATTAGTTTCAATATGTTTAAGTGTTATTATTTCAACAAGCAATTGATGTAAAATATTACTTTTGAAAGAATCTACATTCTTTTTTGGGGGGCATAGCCTTTAAAACCCAGTGTGTTTTTTACACTTGCAGTACATCTCACTCCACACTAGGCACTTTTCAAGTGCCAGCTAGTGCTGTGTGGCTATGACGTGGCTGCCCCACTGCACAGTGCAGGCTTAAGCAATAGTGTAACCTTGGTCAATCAAGAAAGCCCATCTGCAGAAAGCTTCCTTCTCCCCCTTCGTTGTGCTTCTCCCTGCAGTGCAGGCTTATTTGAGAGGCACTTACACTCACGTATTTTGAAAAGGCAAGTCAAGTTGTGGGAGGAGGTTTACTTAATGAGATGAATCTATTGTGTTCTCCTCTGTGGAAAGTCTTTTCTGGAAAAGCAGCGACAGTACTGGGGCTTTTATAAAAAGGCCACTTGACGCCTCTCACCCTTCGACCTTGTATGGCCTGTGAGCCTCACCCGGTCCTTTCCTTTTGTGCCCATCCTCTCCGTTTCATTGTGTGCTGGACACAGGATGTGGGGGGCTCTTTCTGATGGAGGGGGCTGCTGCTAAGGCTGCCTTGGAGGCCCCGTAGAGCTCTCACCCAGAGGGAGTCAGCCTGACAGGCTCCCGCGCCTGACCAGCATGTGGTCCATGGATCAAGGAGATGAGTCATTCTGGAGGGGTGTGGTGGTTTCTGAAGCCACAAAGTGGAAAAGAGAAGAAGTCTCTTTCGGAGAAGTATTTTTATGAATTATATCATACATACAGCAGAGTGCAGAAGTCCTACATACACAGTTTGATGATTATCACAGAGTGGACACACACTGTAGACTCCGCTGTGAAAGTATCCATTCTAGAGTTAGGCTGTACGATGGGCTACTTTCATGGTTAAGTCAATCACCATGTATGTCAAATATTATGATACTGGCAGTGGGGAGAAAAACATTTAGAGTCAATGACTGGCCATTTGGGATGACCTGCATGTTACTGGCCTTTCTTTTAACTTACTGGCTTGCAGCTCTGGAGTGTGTGTGGGGAGGGTAGTGGGTGTTTGAGGAAGAGAAGTCTTCAGGCAGGGGCTATCTCTTTCAAACTCTGGCTTGTGGTCTGTAGGGTTTTTTTCCCTCAGAGTCTAGAACAGCTTTGTCAATAGAACTTTCTGCAAAGAGCGAAATGTTCTATATATGTCCTTGCTATGCCCTTCCTGTCCAAGTTGGTGGCCACTATCACATGTGGCTATTGAATACTTGAGACATGTCTAGTACTATTGATGATTTTTTAAATCTTTTTTTTTTAAAAGATTTTATTTATTTATTTGACAGAGAGAGAGACACAGCGAGAGCAGGAACGCAAGCAGGGGGAGTGGGAGAGGGAGAAGCAGTCTTCCCGCTGAGCAGGGAGCCTGATGCGGGGCTTGATCCCAGGACCCTGGGATCATGACCTGAGCCAAAGGCAGACAATTAACGACTGAGCCACCCAGGTGCCCCAACTATTGATGATTTTTAAAATTTATTAATTTTAATTTAAATAGCAGCATGTGGCTAGAGTCTACCATATTGGACAGTGCAGGTCTAGAGCATTGAGAGTTTATTAAAAAATTTATATATGTAAATTTTACATTAATTGTAAAATATTTTAAAAAGATTTTATTTATTTATTTTGACAGAGAGAGAGAGACAGCAAGAGAGGGAACACAAGCAGGGGGAGTGGGAGAGGGAGAAGCAGGCTTCCGCAGAGCGGGGAGCCAGATGTGGGACTCAATCCCAGGACCCTGGGATCGTGACCTGAGCTGAAGGCAGACGCTTAACGACTGCGCCACCCAGGCACCCCACTTGTAAAATATTTTAATATTGCAGAAGAATATGGAGTAAAACATTTTGTATAATCCTGTTCCCTCTCCTGAAATTGAGTAGAAATATTTTAGTTGTTTTCACTCCATTTTTCCAACAAATGGCTTCACATAAGATACCTTGTAGACAAGGTAGTAGCCCCTCTCAATAACCCCTTGTATGTATTAGAGGCTTAGCTCAAGTGAGCATTGTGTGAGGGCTTTGAAGCTTGGATAACACTTCTGTGGCATTAATAGGATTTTCAGGTCAATAGGAGGGAGGCATGCCAAGCTCTTCCCTTCAGTTGCTTGGGCCCAAGCCTGACGGAAGGTGGGGGGGCATTGTAACTGTGTGGAGTGTTCTGTACTCAGAGCCTGAATGATAGATTAGCTGAATTAGGAAAGGTAGGGGGAGGAGAGACGGAGTGGGGATAATACTTCTTGGAGCCCATCCTTTGACTGCTATTCTAGCCACCCCCCTTCCCCAAAGTAGCACGTAGTTACTACAATGAAATGACACCACATCTGAGACAAGCTTGTCCTGCTGAATGTTCTGTCTACTTGCAAGCTAATAATTTAGCTTGTTAATACTTCCTCTGGCAGAGAACATGAGACTCATGGGTCAGAGACAGAGAATTTTCTTAATCATAACAGGGCAGGCAGCATGAGCATCCTATTAGTATTTATTCCTTTTGCCCTGAGTCCCATGGGGGAGATGTGGAGGTTCCAGGTGGATACCTGCAGATTCAGTGTGTTCTAGGACAGGAACATTGAGCTTGGGGAAACAACTATTTTTATAGTAAGAGGTAAGCAAGCTTGCTCTTTATCCTCAAGGGATGTATTTCTGCAAAATAACTCTGACAAATGGTCTGGCTGAAGAACAGCCAGCAAGACATGTGAGTGCTCATGGAAAAGTGCCTCGTACCACTCAATGCCTGGCTTTGTCCACACACCCCTTTCGGCCCCTCTGAAATGGGGAATATGTTGCTGCTGATATCTGGATCACATTTTGAGAAGCTTCCAATTTAGAGGAACCCTAGAGAATGTTGATTTCTCTTTGCATTGTATGAAGAGTACCAAGGGCAATTTGTGTCTCAGATGCAATTCACTTTTAATATTCCAAATGGCATTGGAAAAATCTCAAGATTGAGAGAAAAGTGGAGCATAGTCTAATCACCTACCCAATTTTTGATGGCAAGTGATTACCTACCTCTGTTCCGATACCTCCAATTCCAGGGATTTTCCACCTGCTTGATTACTGGGGCTGCCTTTTCCTGAGTAACATCAAGCCTCAGGACGACCCAAGCAGTGGAAGTAGGTGCAGGAGCCTCAGGCCAAAGTGCTGTGTTGTCTGCGGGGAATCATGCTTTACAGCATGTAAACATGGTTATTTCTCCCAGCCTCATAAGTATCCCCTCTTGACCTCGTTTCTCCTTTGAGTAACTGCCACATTTTTCTTCAGACCTCAATAAAATTGTCTATATTCTGTCTCTTCTTCCTTTCTTCCCATTCATACACTTTATATTATGGAAAAGTTTCAAATCATATTAAAGTTGTGAGAATAGTGTGTGGTTTAGTAGTGTTAAGTACATTTACATTGTGCAACCAATCTCCAGAACTTTTTCTCTTGCAAAACTGAAACTCTGTCCCCATTAAATAACACGTCCCCAGTGCTCCCTTCCCCCAACCCCTGGTAACCACCATTCTATTCTCTGTCTCTATGGATTTGACTACTCTAAGTACCTCATACAAGTGGAATCATACAGTATTTGTCTTTTGGTAACTGAGTTAATTTTATTTTGCATTATGTCTTCCACCTTGATCCATGTTGTAGCATGTGTCCAGAACTTCCTTCCTTTTAAGTCTGAATAATTTAGCGGTCATTTTTAAAATCATAAGATGATGAACACAGATAGCTGTTCTTTGCATCCAGAGTTGGATTACTCAGCAGGTTCGGTAAGTTCTCACTGGCCCCGCCACTAGTTCTGCCCTTGTGGAGCATCATCAAATATATCTGTTAGCCTATGGGTCCCCTAAGGGGAAACTGTGGTATACCCTTTTGAATGGGTGAGCTTGGAATGTAATGAAACAGCGCTGGAATTTGGAATTGGAGACAAGTTTAAGTGGATTTTTTTGCCTATTAGCTCTCTGAGCTACCTACCTGTACATCACCTCCTCTGAAGAAATCCCTTGATTTCCTCTCACCTCTAGCTGAACACTCATGTAGCAGGCAAGCACCTTTGGGGAAAGAATTCTAATCGTGCTTCAAGGTAACCACCTACATTCCACCAAATGTGATAATCATTTCCTCTTTGCCCTTCCGCTCAACCAAATTTAATAGCTTACTAAGTATTATTGCTTTACATTTGTGTGGCAGGAGTTGGTTTTCAAAACATTTTCATATACGTTCATTTTTTTTTTAAAGATTTTTATTTATTTATTTGAGACAGAGAGAATGAGAGAGAGAGAGAGAGCGCACATGAGAGGGGGGAGGGTCAGAGGGAGAAGCAGACTCCCTGCCGAGCAGGGAGCCCGATGTGGGACTCGATCCAGGGACTCCAGGATCATGACCTGAGCCGAAGGCAGTCGCTTAACCAACTGAGCCACCCAGGCGCCCTACGTTCATTTTTTAATCACAGATTTGTTGAGATTCATCTAGCACACAGTTCACCCTTCTGGTATATTCACAGGGTTGTACAACTGTTACTATAGTCAATTTTAGAGTATTATTGTCATCCCAAAAGAAACCCTGCCCCCATCAGCTGTCACTCCTGTTCCTTCCTCTCCAGCCATGGGCAACCACAGATCCACTTTCTGTCTCTAGAGATTTGCCAGTTCCTAGAAGTGGAATCATGCAATATGTAGACCTTACTGATTGACTTCTTTTGCTGAGAATTTTTTTAAGGTTCCATGTAGCACATATCAGTACTTTATTCCTTTTTGTTCCTGAATAACTTTTTATGGGTATACCACATTTTATTTACCTATTCATTAGCTATTGGACTTTTGGGTCATTTCCATTTAGCTGTTATGAATAAGGCTCATATAAACATATATGTACAAAGTGGTGTTTTTCGGGGACATATGTTTCATTTCTGTTGGGTACATACCTAGGAGTGGAATTGCTGTTATAAACATTCATTTTTTAAAAAAATAGGCTTTTTTTTTTAGATTTACAGAAAAATTGTGAGGATAGTACAGAAAGTTCCTATATACTCCCTCATCCAGTTTTCCCTATTATTAATATCTTAGTGTGGTACATTTCTTACAATTAATGAGCTAATATTGATATATTATTATTTAGTAATCCGTACTTTATTCAGATTTCCTTAGTTTTTACCTAATGTTCAGGATCCCATCCAGGATACCAAATTACATTTACTTGTCATTTCTCTTTTGGCTCCTCTCAACTGTGAGTTTCTTAGATATTCTTTGTTTTTAGTCACCTTGACAGTGAAGAGGAGTGGTGGTCAGATAGTTTGGAGACTGTTCTGTGTTGGGATTTGTGTGATGTTTTTCTCATTATTAGAAGGGTGATGGGTATTTGGGAGGAAGACTACAGAGATGAAGTGCCCTTCTCATCATGTTGTATCCAGGGTGCATCCTATAACATTATTTATCACTGTTGTTGACCTTGATCACTTATCTGAGGTAGTGTTTGCCAGTTTTCTCCACTGTAAAGTCACTCTAAATTTTCCCTTTTCATTACTGTACTCTTTGGAAGGAAGGCATTCTGTACAGCCCATGCTTCAGTAGTGGGGAGTTATGTTACAACTCTCTGAGGGCAGAGTGTCTACATAAATTATTGTGCAATTCTTCTGCAAGGGAGATTTGGCTTCTCCTCCCATTTATTTATTCAAACATTTATTGATATCAGTGTGGACTCATGGATACGTAGTTTATACTTTGGGTTATAATCCCGTGTTACTTTACTTTTTTGCTCAACTTACTCCAGCATTGTCCTCTAGAGCTTTCATTTGGCTCCTGCGTTCCTTTGACATGTTCTGTCAAGATAGGCTTTTACAATTATTTTTAAATTTTAATTTTTTGTGAGCACTGTGTACATTCTGGCTCTCCCAATTACTCTGGGCTCATGTTGTGTATTTCCTGGCTTAGTCCTAGAATCAGCCATTTCTTCAAGGAGCCTTGGTTCCTTTTATTGGAGAATGATATTAGAAACCAAGTTTTGGGCTCTAGACGTCCTCCTTAACATTCATTTTTAGCCTTTTGAACAACTCTGTGTAAGTTCTTCATGTCTTTTTTATCTTTTCCTTTTCTGGTAACACACTGAAACAGTGTGGGCAGAGGTACCACTAGTTGGGATCTGAGGGTCGGGCTGTTTGGGTTCATCTCATAGCTCCAGCACGTACAGCCTGCATAGTCTTAACCCCTCTGTGCCTCAGTTTTCCCATATATAAAATGGGAAATAATAATAGCACCTACTTTGTGGGGTTGTTGTAAAGATTAACGGAGGAAAGCCACGTACGATGTTAAATCTTGCCTGGCATCCAAGATCTGCTCAAAAGCTGCTGGTGGTAGCAGCAATTATTTATTTCAGGAGGATGGGGAAAATACTCTCTCTTTTCTTCACATTAAGTAACTTGCCTGAAACAGTGGTCACATGGGGGTTCACAGAGGGGCCTTTTGCCTCCACCACACCCTCCCACCTCTCTCCTGTAAGTTTTTGCTTCAGTGTGTGAACTAATGTTAACCACCTGACACCCAGCAGTGTACCGGGCAGAAGGTTACTGCTGACCCTGGAGCTGAGGCTTCAGGAGCTCCTATATAGAAAGAGATAACATTTTAAATAAATACAGCTAGACAGGTCTATAATTTTAAGATACTGAGTATTTTTAAATAGGATGCTGTATAATTTTAAAAATTTCATTCTGGGTTATTTTCTTTCCCTTTAGCGGACTCATTGGGCAAAGCTGGGCTATGTTGTTTGCCAGTGGAGGCTTCAAGGTGAAACTCTATGATATTGAGCCACAGCAGGTAACAAATGCCTTGGAAAAGATCAGGTAAGTTGGCTGGCACCTTCCAGGGGGAATTGAAACAGCTCTTGCTGCGCTCAGTGGGTCTTATTTATCATATTCTCAAGGCTGTAAATATCTGTGATTTTACTCTTCCATTTGATGGCTGTTACAGTGCCTTTGAGCTGGAAAGACCAGGCCCACGGTGGCTGAGCCATAACCAATTCGGACTGAAGAAGGGGCTCAGATTATGAGAGGGCCGTTAGGATTGTAAAGATGTGTGATGGGAGTGGAGGAGCTAAACATTCCTCTTAGGCTTCCAGCCTGAGTGAGTAAGCTTCTCTCCCGTGTCACACAAGCCTGGAGCTCTGGGTTTCCCTGTGTTCCCTCTGGGCAGATGACTCTGCGCTCAGCATGTGGTAGCCAGAGCTGCATGGGCATTACATTTTAGGAACGGGGGTCCTGAGGTTTGTTTTGACCTATTGATCTAATGTTGTCAGGACTCATATGAATTGTGATAACTGTAATAGTTAAAGGTGTCAGAGTTGATGAACTTACATACGCTGAGTGCTAAGCATGAGGAGGGCTGAGTTTTGGGAATAATCACAGAAGAAATATAGGAACCATAGGAAAGAGGCCAAGAATGAGGGAGGTCGAAGATAGAAGCACCAAACTAATGTAATGTGCTGGAAGGTAAAAGGGCCCTAATTCATAACACATTCACCTAAGAGGACTATTGCTGAACACAATTTGGATCATCTCACACATGGTATTGTTGAGATAGTTATTCTTCTTGGGGGATATCCGTGAACATGTAACTTGAATTTACATTTTGTGTAACAAAAATATTGTTTACTTTTTTAAATTATTGTTAACTTTTTGAAGAATAATATGTATGGTGTGACATCAGGCTATAGACACTGAGAAATTATATATCTTAGTTCAGTTTTGTTGTGCAACAGATTAAGAACCCAAAACCTGGAGAAGTCAAGTTACTTCTTACATATAGTAACATATAGTCAATGCCAAGATGAAACGTCAATCTGCAAAGCAAACAAACGGGGGTGCCTGCCTGGCTCAGTTGGTGGAGCATGTGACTCTTGATCTCTGGGTTGTAAATTCAAGTCCCACGTTGGTGTAGGGATTACTTAAAAATAAAATCTTTAAAAATTAAAAAAACCTCAAAACCAAAAACAATGAAAGAACCACTCTAAAGCTAAACACATATACTCCTAACACTTTGTTCTGTACTCTTTAGAAGGAAGAGGAATTAGCATAAATACCTGCTATGTTCCAGGCACGTGCTATCCACTAGGGATACATAGATGAGTAAGAGAGACACAGTCCTACCCACCATGGAACTTATAGTCTAGTAATCTTACCATATAAATTCTCAGAGTAAGCCCCATGAGGCAGATATTATTGCCATTATTTTATGAGAAAGCCTAGGTCTATGAATGGTCAGTAACCTGCTCAAAGACACAGTAAGGTACAAGATACAAGCTGTGGTTCATCTGACATGGTAAGGGTGTGTCTGAGTTCCTTTAGCACCCATCTATACTATTTGTTTTATAGAGATTCTACAAACATTACTTTTAATATAATATTTAATATATACAAAATAGATCATTTATGCTAGTTTATGAAGAATATAATAAAATGAGCATTCATGAAACTACTATCCATCTTGAGATCTAGAATATTGTCAATACCCTGTGTACACCTTTTGAAACTAATCCGCTATCTTCTCACCAGAAGTATCTATACTGTTACCTTGCCTTAAAAAAGTTTTATCATTGATATGAGTCTCTAAATGATATATGGTTTAGTTTTGCTTATTTTTGTGCTTTATAAAAGAATTTTTTGAGATTCATCCATGTTATTGCTTATAGCTGTAGTACATCTATGTTTATTGCTTATTGCTATATAATTTTCTAGTGTGTGACTTTGCTATTATTTACTTATGTTTTATCCTTCTGATGAACATTAAGCTATTTCCAGTTGTGGGCTATTGTAAACAATGTTGCCATTTGTATCCTTCCATATGTCTCCTGGTGCAGAAGTGCAAGATTACCTAAGAATGAGATTGCTGGGTCTAGTTTTCTTTCTGGGATTCTGATTATATGTCTATTGAACCAACACATTCTAGCCTTCACATCTTTTAAACTCTCTTATATTTTCTGTCTCCCTGTCTTGTTGGAATATATTTTGGATACATTCTTTAGATTTTTCTTCCAGTTCACTAATTCTAGTTTTAGCTATGTCTAATCTGTTATTTAAGCCATCCATTGAATTTATTTCCATAATTAAATTTTGACTTTAATAGTTCTATCTGCTTCTTTACCAAATATACTTGTTCATTTTTAATAGCTTCTCACTGTTTGCTCATTCTTTGTGGTTACATTTTTTAAATCTTTGAGCACTTAATACGTAATTATTTTGTATCATGTATCTAATAATTCCAGTACTTGAGGTTGTCTTAGCTCCGGTTCCTCAGAATCAGATCCTGAGATAAGGATTCCCAGGCCAGCGATTTATTAAAGAAGTGCTCCCAGGAGAAACCAGTGAGGGATTGGTGGGGACAGGAAAAGGAAGACAAAGAGGCCAACTATAAGGATATGATTTCAGAAGTCCCAGGATCAACAAGATTCCATGGAGTCCCGGAGCATAAAATGCTGTGTGAAGTTTGTCACCCCTTAAGGCAAGAGAGCTGACCTTCCATATTTCTGCATCAGTCACTGACTAGGGGCATTCCTAGGAGCTTGGGTGGATGTGAACTCCCAGGGGCTTCTGTGTCTCTGCTCTGGGTCCTGGGGTGGAACTCTGAGGGTGGGGGCAGGTGGAAGCCATTAGCAGCAGCAAAGTTTCAAAAGTTGGGGGTGGGCACCCAGTGCTGGTAAAAGGGATTCAGAGAGATCTGGGTGGAGCACCAAAGGCCAGACTGCCAAACCGTCTTCCAAAGTGGCTGGACTGCTTGGCACTCCCATCGACAGTGAGTCAGAGTTCCCGCAGCGTTTGGTGTTGTCAGTGTTCTGGATTTGGGCCCTTCTAACAGGTATGTGGTGGTAGCTCATTGTTGTTTTAATTTGCATGTCCCTGATGTGTGGAGCATATTTTCATATGCTTATTTGCTATTTGTAGATCTTTGAGTTCTTTTTGTTTTTTCTTCTTTTGGTTAAAGGGAGAACCTTGAAATTTTTCCTTACTTGCTCTACTTGCTGTGACTCTCTCCTGCATAAAAATTATTCTTATGTGGGATCCTGTGGTTTATAAACAGCCCCTCAGACATTTTGGCCCACAATAGTATTGGAAGTGGAAGTCTTCAAAAGTCTTTAAAAATAAATTTTAAGCCTTAGTAAAAATAACTTAAAAGCCTTATGTTCTACTGTTGTAATGCAGAAAAAAATACACCTCTGGAGAGAATGAGCATAAAAAAAGGAACCAACTGAGAGGTAAAAGGATTTCTTCAAATTGAGTTAGAGTGTTTTATTTATTTATTTATTTTTAAGATTTTATTTATTTATTTGACAGAGACACAGTGAGAGAGGGAACACAAGCAGGGGGAGTGGGGGAGGGAGAAGCAGGCTTCCTGCAGAGCAGGGAGCCCCATGCGGGGCTCAATCCCAGGACCCTGGGATCATGACCCGAGCCAAAGGCAGAGGCTTAACGACTGAGCCACCCAGGCACCCCTTGAGTTAGAGTGTTCTAAAAGGGCATCAAGAAAAGGAACACAGTAGCACAAAGAACTCAATATTTGGTTTAATGGAAGTGATGTAGGGAGCAATGGGAAGTGATCTACTGATAATGAAAAATTCATAAAGGGGGATACTGTTGTAAAGAAATATACAGAATTTGGGGTGCCTGGGTGGCTCAGTCATTAAGCGTCTGCCTTTGGCTCAGGTCATGATCCCGGAGTCCTGGGATCGAGCCCCACATCGGGCTCCTTGCTTGGCGGGAAGCCTGCTTCTCCCTCTCCCACTCCCCCTGCGTGTGTTCCCTCTCTTGCTGTGTCTCTCTCTGTCAAATAAATAAATAATATCTTTAAAAAATTTTTTTACAGAATTTATAGTTTTCCTAAGTAAGTAAAATTATGTCTACTTCGTTAAATTTCTCTCTTATTACCATAGTAAGTGGTTTTTCTGCATAAGAACATAACAAGCTCCAGTTTGGAAATGGTAGTTGGTAACAATGCTAGGCTTCATATACTTGTGTGGCTATATTGACCTTTTAGCAGGCTTGGACTTTTATACGGTTTTCTGTTGATGATGTAGGAAAGAACATTAGGGTTCGAAGCCAATGGCCAAGAAAGAATTCTTGAGACATCTTTGGTGCAAAAAGTTGATTTTATTAAAGCACAAGGGCAGGACCCATAGGCAGGAGGAGCTGCTCTGGGGTCATGAGGAGCAGCCCATTATATATTTCCAAGTTGGGAGGGGGTTAGGGTTAGGGTAAGTCTCTAAGGAATTTTGGAAGCAAGATTTCCAGAACCTTGAGGGGGCTAGCTTTTGTTGGGAAAAGGTCATTTATGACTGTCTAATAAAACGTGAGTCATGAGACCCTTCAGATGTATATTGGTGGATCATATGCTTGGGTGATGATTGCCAACATGTATCTTGGGGGGTTTAGATATAAAGGAAGTTTCCGAAGGAATTTTTATATGTTAAAGTAGACTCATAGGGTCCTGGGGTTGGGCTAAGATTGCCTTTTGCCCTTAGCAAAGTATCAACATTGAAGCAGTTGAGTCCCTAGAGGAATGTCACTCTGTTTCAAGGACTTGTCAATGGGCTGTAGATAGTAAGGAAATTTAATCATTTTTTTAAAAAAAGATTTTATTTATTTATTTGACAGAGAGAGACACCCAAGAGAGGGAACACAAGCAGGGGGAGTGGGAGAGGGAGAAGCAGGCTTCCCGCGGAGCAGGGACCCCAATGTGGCGCTTGATCCCAGGACACTGGGATCATGACCTGAGCTGAAGGCAGACACTTAATGACTGAGCCACCCAGGTGCCCCGAAATTTAATCATTTTTCTTCTGCCTTTGTTTCTCACAACATTGACAGTATTTGTGGTTGGTGGATTTGGAGCCTAGACATGTCAGTCAGCTCAGTAACTGATCTGGTGTCGGAGGAGAGCACTGCCTTTGATCAAGTCAGGTGTGAAGCCAGCTGCACCCGCACTCCAGGCACTGCCCAACTCTCTGTAATGGCCAAATAGGAAATATTTTAAGCTTTTCAGGTCATATGGCCTCTGTAGCAGCTACTCCTTGCAGAGTGAAGCAGCCACAGACGATATGTGAACGAACGGGCCCAGCTGTGTTCCAGTGAAATTTCATGAATTCACACCGAACTTTGGAGTTTATATAATTTTCGCATGTCACAAAGTATTATTATTCTTCGGGTTTTTTCCCAACCACTTAAAAATGTAAAAGCCATTTCATCTCACAGGCCATATGAAAACAAGTGGTGGGGCAGCTTTGACCAGTGGGTAGTTTGCTGACCTCTACTCTCCAGACTTCCCACTTCTGTTACCATTTCATATTTTATTTTGTCAAGCGAATTCCACTCAGAACCAAGAGAAAAGTCTAAGATGCCTTCCTAATTGAAAAGTTCTTTGTTCTATTTCTTTGGGTATTTGTATTTTAGGCCTTATTTTTTAGGTGTATCATTTTAGTGTATCACTTTTAAAGCCCTTTCAGGCATGAGGGAGTATATGTGAAAACTATGAGTAGGGTTTTTAATTTTTAAATTAAAAAAATTAAAAACTTTTTGTTGTTGTTGTTGGGGCACCTGGGTGGCTCAGTCAGTTGAACGTCCAACCCTTGGTTTCGACGCAGGTCATGATCTCAGGGTCGTGAGGTTGAACCCTGCTTCGGGCTCTGTGCTCAGTGGGGAGACTGCTTGGGATTCTCTCTCTCCCTCTGCTCCTCCGCCCTGCTCGTGCTGTCTCTCTTTCTCTCTCTAAAATTAATAAACCTTAAAAAAATATATTTGTTTGTTTAAGGCCAGAAAAAAGGCTTTCCTGTTATCCTACTGCTTTGCTTAATTAAGAGCTAATATTTCTTAATATAATTGGTGCCTGATTAGGTTGAACTTTTAGATGTCAGTCTGTAAGAGTTTTGAACCAAAAAAACCAAAATAATTTATTGCCATTAACAGCTTTATCAAAGAAAAGCAAATCTACTGAATTCTTACGTATCCAAGCCTTAAGAAGAATACACACAGATCTTTTCTCAATAGCAGAAGCTTTATTTTTGTAATTCATCTACACATACGCTGAGTTAACTTAAATATGCAGAACTGGTTATACTTCTTTGGCAAGAAGTAGAGATCTTAGGGTATCTTGTGACTGACTACCTCTTTCTTCTCGAATTATTGCTAGCAAACAGCAGCAGGAAAATCAGGTTGAGTTGTGTCATGTTGCCCTCCCAGGGAGGACTACACTTTTGGTCTTGTCATTTAAGTAAAGCCACCTGCTTCCCTTTCTTAAATCACAAGATTTTCAGATATTCCATTCCTGTACACAGAGACCAAGTGAAGAGGATTGAGTCCAAACCTTATCTTTGTAAATACCTTGGTCATTAAGAAGAGTTTTGAGTTTCAAAATTTTTTTCAGTTAGGAAAGAATTATTGCTGCTTCTTTCAGTAAGCAAACTGTATCACCCTGCAGATCAACAGTGACTGTTAGCTCAGGTCAACAACATTGGGTTATTGGCTATAGTCCTTAGATGTCCAGGAACCAAAACTACAAAGTCCCTGATCATGTATTAGGCATAAGGTATAAGGAGAATCAACTTTATCTTTTTTGTCAAGAAGTATAAACAATGTATCTTCTTCATTGGGTTGAATTGACTGATGGGTCAAAATAGTCTGTGCCCAACAGGCAGCCTTTTAGGACACTAGTTTGTGGTCTTCATTCATCATACTGGGTTGTGAGCTCCATGAGGACAGAGACTCTGCGTTACACTCTCAGTACCTCTCATTATTGAAATGTTATGGGATCTCTGTGATAGCCATTATGGCCACCGAAAGAAGCAGCATGCACACCTCTTGTCTCCAGAAATAGGCACTAGCTCAGTAATTTGTTTAGCTGAGTCATGGGAAGCTTGTCTAGAGTCTCAAAGAGTAATTCTTCTCGCCGTATTTTTCATAGACTTTCCCAGCCATCTGTCCCACCCTTGCAGTTTGGCTCACTTCCCAAATTCAGATCCTCTGAACATTTTATAGTAGAAAATATGTGGTTGAAATATTACTACTTCTGCATGAAAATTCTATTTATGTTAAACCTATTAAACACTACTCTTAAATGAGTAGAAATGGTACATCCTGTTTCTGAAATTGTAAAAATGAACTTAAACTGCGTGAAGTTGATTTTAAAAAATATTACAACATTAGAAGATTAGAGAAATTATCACAACTCATACCATGCCATCATGGGGAATTAAAAAAAAATTAAAAAGATGTCATCCAAGACTAATCTTTTTCTAACAGAGCAGTAAAATGAGAAACTTAAAACTTAACATATTTAAATCTCAAAATAGAAGGGTAGCTTGACCTTGGAAAACCTTATTAGCAGATGCTTTACTACTTGGTTTTTGTTTTCCACTGGATGCCTGATGCTTGGCACATGTTAGGTCTCAAGTAAGAATATGAGACTATGTATTTTAAGAAGAAAAACAAAAATCAAGTAAAAGTTATAATATGGACTCATAGATCGGGACATGACTTTTTAGGATTTGGATCCAGTGTTATTTCCATGTAGTAACAGGGCCATTCTGGCCGTCACTGGACCAGGGGCACCTGGCGTGGGCCATATTGATATCTCAGGGACCGCCTCCATTCTGAGGGAGGGAGCAAACCGCCTTGTTTTACGGGAGTCCCGGTCTGAAATCACTGTCTTTTGGTAAACTTACTCTTAAATTTCTCTGTTGCCATAACTTTACCACCTGTAGGTGGTCATTCTGGTATGCAAATCCCCCCAAACCAGATGAGCTTTGTGAATAGATTAGGATTCAATAAACCACTGGAAGTGATCCCTGAAACCAGCTAGCTGCCCTGTACTCTCGTCTCTTGAGTGGCTGAACTCTGTCCCTGATCTCAGGCATTTCTAGTAACTGGGCTTCTGCTACCCAGACCTATGTACGTGCTTAAATATCTTGAATTCAATTTTTGATCTGGATTCCTCTTGGATTGATCTGTTCTGGCTTGAAAGGGACATTTATTAGTTTTCCTCTATATCTTTGGCTAGAATAGCTGAGTGTAGTAGATCACAAAATGGCCACAAATTGCTTCCATCCCTGTCTGCACACCTCTCTGCAGTATGACTTCGCTTCTCCCACTGCCTGACTCTGGGCTTGGCCACGGACTTGCACTGGCCAGTAGGAGAGATAGCAGATGTGATGCTAGCCCTGGAAGGCACCTGTGCCTTGAGAACTTACCTTCCTGCCATCCTCCACCCTGTCAATCAGTTCAGTGTGGACATCCAGACATGTGCCCAGCTGTCAGCCAGCACTAGCCAACCCCAGCACCAGCTGCTATATCAATGAGTGAAGCCATCCTCCTCCAACAGCCCCTAGCTAATGTGCCATCTGCCTGCGGCCTCATGTGTGAGCCCGGCTGAGTGCAGCCAAAATGACTAATTCCCAGGATTTTGGCAGTAGATGGGTTGATTACCAATATAGTGAGCTCTGGTCAGGTTCCTGTGGTTAGATTGCTATCTACTGATTCCAGGTTCTGAGGGTTCCTGGTTTTGTCTTTCTGCAGCCATCCTCTACTTGGAAAATTCCTCTTCTGTAGGAATTGATGCAGAACTATCGGTCCCAGTGCCTGTCTTAAGGCAGTGTACCATATGAACTTTTACGGGGACACAGCATGCCCATTTTTTTATGTATTATCTATGTCTGTTTTCACTCCACAATAAGGAGTTGCAACAGAGACCAAATGATCCACAAAGCCTAAAATATTTACTGTTCCCCCACCCAGGGAAATAGATCAGCAGTGTATGAGTAATAATTAACATGTCATGACATTTCAGGAGAAGTTGAGCAGGCCCAGTCAGACTGATAGCAATTGCTTTATTATCAGGTGAAATTTGAGCATAGATTGTATAGGCCAAACTCCAAGGAAAATGTATGTCAGGTAGAAAAAAAAATATTATATTTCTGTACATTGGCAATACATCGATAGGAAACAGTAAAAAATTTGCTACACTTACCAAAAATGTGAACAACCTAGGTATAAATAGAAGAACGTGTAACACATTCATGGAGAAATTTTCAAAATTTTATTGAATGACAGGAAATAAAACTACAATAAATGGAGAGACATGTACCCTATTTATGAGCAGGAGCCTGCCTTTGTGGTTTAATTGAAGCTCCCCTGAAGTGGGGTACAGGAAATGAGTTGACTAAACCTAACTGCACAGGAAAGTTCAGAAGGGATCTGAGGTACTGATGCCAAAATTTCACACCAACGGGCTATGGGTTCAGCCGGGTCATTCAGCCTCTTATCTGTGTGTTCACAGATCATGCTGTCACTTGGCTGTCACTAGGGCAGTTCAAATGATTGCTTCATTTCAATTATTTATTTTTCTTCCCAAACAGAAATAGTGTAGCTTTATCTGATTCGTAAAAGTTATATATGCTCATTGTACATTCAGAAAATTGGGGAGAAATCAGAATACTTTGGCTGTCTCTGAATGGTGGGAATGAGTGACTATTGAGGAACATTTTGAGGATACATGCTTCTATCATGATCCGGCATGCTTCTGTGCATGTGGACTTCTGTCATGATCCGGCATGCTTCTGTGCATGTGGACACGTGCATATTAACAGTGAAAGTAGGGCTGTGAAGGCTTATATAGTATAGGGTGTGGACTCATGAATGGTATGAATTCTGCTTTGTCTGGTTCGTGTCTCTCTGAGGTTTCAAACAATGACAAACAAATGAAAGTACATGTATTAACTGGGCCAAGGCTTGATACTCATGTGTAAACTTGAGTGAAATCGACAGACTTGAGGCTTACGCAGGCCCTCTGCTCCCCCTGAGTTTCTCCCACCCCCCAAGTCCCAGTGTCACCACCAGCCTGAGGGAAGAGAATTTCAGAGTGCCCCGGTGAGGAGGGGAGAAGCAGGGGCAGTGATGGCAGGGACCAAAGGGAACAATGAGATCCCCAGCAATCCTGTGGGGCAAATGGAAAGAATTCTTTTTCTTTCCACAGTACATTTAAACTTCTAGACTTCACTGAGTGGTTTTCAAATTCAGGTCAGCAAGGGGGCTGGGCTGGTAACCTGTTGGGGAGAGAATGAAGTAGGAAGAGGTGGAGCCCTTGGCAAATTGGACCTAGCCTTTGGTGGAAGGCGTTCAAGACTTTAAAAACACTGTGCCGTCAAGCAAAAGAAATCTGGGGCCACTCTTCAATGAAAACTTTTGTGTTCTATCCTTTTACCCCCACTTCAAAAACAGGAATGATTTGTAGGGTCCGCCTATGATCCCACTGCAGGAGATGGGCTGCACTGTCACACGTCTGTCCCCCACCTTCATATTGCAGTAACTGAATTCAGGATTTTTGTGGCTCTTCAATGATTCATCTTCCCGTGTGTAGTTAGAGTGGTGGATGGGGGTGCTCAGGAAGTCCAGCGTGGGATTCCAGAGCAGCGGAGCCAGGGTAAGGGACTGCAAGCAGCAGTGCCGTCTCTAAGTATCCGTTTCTGCATGGCTCCTTTCTTTGACTCTTCAGTTTGTCCAGAAAAGAATCTGCCAGTCTCCATCTAGCATTGTTGTTGCTGATCAAAGGAAAGTGCCTGGAAGGGTGTGTATGTGTGTGTGTGTGTGTGTGTATGGGGGGGGGTTAGATTTTATTTATTTGAGAGAGAGAGCACACAAGCAAGGGGCAGGGGCAGAGGGAGAGGGAGAAGTAGACTCCCCACTGGGCAGGGACCCTGATGTGGGGCTTGATCCCAGGACCCTGAGATCGTGACCTGAGCCAAAGGCAGACGCTTAACCGACTGAGCCACCCAGGCGCCCCAGGATTTCCTTCTTTTTAAAGACTGAATAATATTCCATTGTGTGTATAGACCACATTTTGTTTATCCCTTCATCCACTGATGGACATTTGAGTTGCTTCTACCTTTTGGCTAGTGTGAATAATGCTGCTGTGAACGTGGGTGTACAAATATCTCTTTTAAGTCCCTGCTTTCATTTCTTCTGAATATATATCAAGAAGTGGGATTTCTGGGTCTTGTGGTAATTCCATTTTTAATTTTTTGAGGAACCACCATACTGTTTGCCATAGCAGCTGCACGTGTTACAGTCCCAGTGGTAGTATACAAGGATTCCAATCTCTCCATTGTCTTTATCTTTTTAAAGTAATAAATGCTCCTTTTGAATAAAACTTCAAAGATAGAATTATGAAGAAATTAAAACCACCCATATTTTGCCCTACAGGGATAATTGTTAACGTTTCCTTTTCTCCAATTTTAAATGAAAATTTATAAATTCACTGAAGTCAGGATGGAAATATTTTGACTTCTAGTGCTAGGCTGACCTCTAGAGGTAGAACTGGTATGCTGCAGGCACTTACTAAAGAGCTTTGAATGAGTGCTTTCTTAACTCTTAAACAGTGTAGGCTGCAACATTCTAGCATGTCTGAGGCCGCTGAAAACCCTACTGAGAGCCCTTTCTTTTCCAGGTATTTTTGTGTTAAGTTCTTCCAAAATACTCAATGAAAAATATTGGAACTGATCTAACTGGGATAAAACATTGCCAAATGGCTGGTTTTGATTTATGGGCATAGTTATTGAACTTGAGAACATGAGGGATTGTCTGAGTATGTCTAAAAGCTCCTCCAAACCTTTTATATGGTTTTCTCTTGGGATCCCTGCATAGCAGCGTTCTGGAGTTTGCAGCCATGCAGTGGTCCAGTGGGTTAATGTGTGACCAGGTCTCTCCCCTCATGCCCATGTCTTTTCCAGGGGCAGAAAGGGCCTCGAGGCCAAATTCCTTATGTAAATTCTTCATCCTGCGTGTAATCTGCATGAGGCCATTGGTGTGGTTATTCTGGCTACCACTTTCTGTCTCTTTTTCCTTTCTTTCTCCATAGGGACAATCCCTGGGAAGTCCATAGAACAGCAGCTCATCGAAGAAATAAGAGCCTCTTTTGTCGTCCCATCTGTTTGTTCTAATCTGACTCACTACATTGGGAAGAAAGGCTAAAAGTTTGCTTTGGCTTACTGCAGTATAAAGCAGGTGCTTTGAGCACATTAGCTACTCAAACATAATTCTCTCAAGGATGAAGTGGGTAATTATTGTGTTTTCAGGCTTTGGCATTTAAAAACCCTGTCTGAATTCAGTACAAAATAGTTCTGTGAGGTTGGCGTTTAAAAGAACTTTAATGTTTTGCTTATTTAAAAAATGACAAGAAGCACATATGTCAAGATTGGTGGTTGTTAGTTCTCAGTAGAAATATGGGCATGTTTATTTTTCTTTCTACTTTTAAAAGTAAGTTATGAAAACAAAGTCTTTCCAGAAAGGGAACAGGGCCACTATATTATGTTTCTCACTTGTTTCTATTTAATAGCAAATACGTTTAATTGAACAGAAATAATTTTTTGTTTGGTAGCTATAAACAGTCCTTCAGAGATATGAACATTTTTATTCTGGTTATATTTATGGGCAACGTAGTTAACATTTACCAGTGTTATTGGTCCCTAGGCTTAGCCATTGCTGCAGGTCTAATTTATATAAATCATATAGTTTAAAACCAAGCAGTTTAGATATGTGACAATTTCCTTCAGCCAATAGTTCCATCTAATTTCTGAACAAAGTAGGTGCTAGGCCCTTTCAGGTTACAAGGATAGAGGTACCCAGATGACATCTGTCAGTGGGGATGTATTGTGAGGCTCTTCAAGGAAGCAAGGGACCCTGGAAGCTATCCCTGCAGCTACATCACTGTTGCAGAAACAGGACATTGTTCAGGCGACATCTGAGCTTCTGGTAGTCAGACAACAGCTCTGGTAACTTTCAGCGGTTCTGTGGAGGACGATTTCATAGCAGGTCCTTGTCCGAGGTCCTGCCTTTCTAAAGCCCACAATTGCGGTAACTCTACCCCTGGGCGTATGTCTATGGCTCCATGTACCCTTGACCAACCCACTTTGAGGGTCTTCATTTCAAACTGCCATGAGGGTTGAGCTAATTGATGGGCCATGTACCATGTGGCACAGGCTCCCCGTGGGCTGAACTCTGTTGGTAATGAAATCCTGGAAGGATTTGGTAGTTTTGTTAGGTACACCAGGGCTAACCAGATGGAAAACAGGAACCCTGTAGTCTTAAGTTCAAACTCAACAGGCTGGGGCTCTGGTGTTAGCAACATTCATAAAGGAGGGAATGGATGCAGACTCCTCTCTATTTTCTCCAGTAAATTGGCTACCTTGAATCTTCAGATTTTAAGCCAGTAAATTGTGCCAATTAGTCCATAAATAAGTCCCACCAGACAGGATTTTTTTTTTTTTTAAATTGGGAGAACCATCATGGTTTAGTAGGAAGAGTGAGCAAAAGGAAGAGGTTTCTATTCAATGTGTTTAAGGGAAGGAGTCAGAAGACTGGTTTCCATCCCACACGGAGCTAACACTTTTTGACCTGGAGTGAGTTTGTAACCAATGTGGGCCTTGATTTCTAAAGCATCAGAGTGAATAAGCTACATTAAATAAAAAAAGAAGCACTCTTTGTGTTTTGATGCATTTCAGAAATATATTGTTGTTTTTAAGGCTAAGTTTATTGGCTTCAGGTGGATTTAGGTATTATTTATATATGTAAGTTTATGTAATATTTATATAACACAATAATTTATATAAATAATACATATATGTGTTTTTTCAAGTGGGCAAAGCTGGAAAACAGAAGAGTAAGGCCTTACCAGTGGTAACTCTAAAAACCAGTATTTTTCTTTACTACACATATGAACAAGAACCATGATGTAATCAATTAGCAATTGTGTGTTATAAATTCATGTGCATAGTAGGGATCATATTCGTATTTAATAACTTATTACTGAAATGGATATGGTCAGTATTTCTCTTTTATCATGAAATATGAAGTGCACATAATATCTAAGAATATTAGATTTTAAAGAAATAGTCTAGAGTTTAGTTTCTGGCAATATGGCAAAATAAGTATCCTGAAAGACCTTTCCACTTCAAAATACTTAAAAGGATTGAGTAAATTTATAGTTTATAATGCATAGCTGATCTGGCAAGAAAGTAATGGAAATTCTGAGAGGCCAAATTTGGGAGCACACATTCCAAGAGATATGTGAACGTCACAGCTGCTCTACGATAATTGCCAATCTTGCTTTGGTTCTAACAGCAAACCTTAGTCTGTGTAAGATGGGGGATCAAATTGGAGACCCCCAAGTGAAGTTACTATTCAGAGGGTGACATTGTTGGTGAAAGGAGTAGTAGGAAAAAATAACTGGTCTGTATGTGGGGGCTTGTCTGTCTCGGCCTTGGTTCTGGGTGGAGGGGAGAAGGAGTTTCTCTGAGAATTTATAACCATAAACCAGCTCTCTAAGAGTTTGGGAACCCAAATTCATATTACCTGTGTGGTCTTATAAACTCTAATCCAAGAATTCAAATCGGTCCCTTGGTTAGTAATGTCTGCAGTGCCTGTCAGCAGGAAGATACATCGTCTCCAGAATAATGTACCTGAAATCAAAGGCTCAAAGAATTCCCACAGAGTTCAGTGAACATCTGCTCACAACTAAAAATCCCCAAACACGTGAGAGACAAGGTTTTATGACCATAGTAAACTGGAAGTCAGATCTGAAGATATTATTTAGCATGGAATTCAGGAGATAAAGAGATGGATAATGTGAAAAAGTAGTTAAGAAATATGAATGATACAGAGAGGATGCCTAACATAGATCTCATTAGAGGTCTGAAAGATTTAGAGAGAATAGGGAGGAACGATTTAAGAAGATATAATGAATAAGACTTCATTTCAGTTGAAGACACGGATCCTCATATTCTGGAAGAACAAAGTGTCCTAAGCAGGATAAATAAAAAGGATATCTATATATACATCACAGGGACACTACAAAACACCAAGGGACGTAAGAAAAGTCTTAAAAGTAGAGAGAAAAGACAGAGTGACAAATTGACAACAAACTTTTCAACAGCTAGTGGAATTCAGAATATGGTGGAAAATTATCTGTGAAGTACAAAAAGCCAAACATAACCTAATTTTCTGATTTGAGGGAGCTTTAATAGATAAGTCCTCTCTGTTCTGTAAGCACAATTTTGGACAGTAATTTTACAGGAATTCTACATACATCACATATTCTAAAAGTTTTTTTTTTTGTTGTTGTTGTTTTGATGTAAGTGTAGTAGGTAGAACAGTGACTCCCCCAAAGATGTGCATGCCCTAATCCCCGGGACCTGGGACTATGTTACCTTACATGGCAATAGAGACCAGATGTGATTAAGTTGAGAATATGAATATGGGAGATTATCCAGATTGGCTCCATGTAATTACAAGGGTCCTTATCAGGAGAAGAGAGTGAGGAGAGCCGAAGAAGGAGGTGTGATGGAGATTGCAGAGGTTGGAGTGATGAGATTGCATGCTCTGAAATGGAAGAGGACCGTGAAGCCAAGGAAAATGGTGAGCGGGGAGCTCTAGGAGCTAGAAGAGGCAATGAGCAGATTTGCCTCTAGAGCCTCCAGAGGGAATGCAGCCTTGCTGATATTTTGATGTCAGTCTACTTGAGATTTCTGATCCGTGGAACTGTAAGATAATAAATTTGTATTGTTTAATCCACTAAGTTTGTGGTAATTTGTATAAAAGCAATAAGAAACATACAACAGCTTTATTGAGATACAATATATATGGCATATATTTGGCTCTTAAAGTGGTTTTTAGTACATTTACAGAGTTACATAACTCCAAAAATTTTCAAGAAATGGATCCAAAACATGAAATGAAAATTAAATGATCTTTGGATCGAGTGGTGCTCTCCTCACTGTGGTTATTTGAGTGAAGAAAGCGGACTGTGTTCAGGGAGGTTGGGGATCACTGCTGGTGCACAATCTCAGGATCCTCTAGGACAAGTAAACGTTCACTCTTCCTTCTTATCTTGGTAGGGCAACATTTTCTGGTAACTCTTTTTACTGAATTTCCCTCGATGGTGTTTAAAATATCTATTTTCTGCCATTTAAACCAGTTCTTTCTTGATTTTAGGTTATCAAACTTAGTCAATTTCTAATCTATTGCTAAGATACCACACAATACTCTAGACAACTAATACAAACTTCTTGATAACTGGCTAAGAAACACACTTTGTTTTGTATATTTTCAGTAACTTTATAAACTTCTACTTCAAGGAATGTGTTATATGTAAAAATATTTTTCAAATGCTTGCTGACTGGGGGTAGTGGTCAGGGGTATTCAATTCCTAACATTGAGTTGTTCCAAGGAGGAACTTCTGCATGTGTGTCCTTAGGATCCTCTAAAATAAGGTAGCCATTCTCTGGCTTGATTTTAAGGTAGGTTTTTTTTTTTTTTTAAGTTAATATATTACAGATCTTCCAAATTATCTACATGACTACAATCTCAGATTTCTCCCTCTCCTTTAAAAAAATTTGGGTTCAGATCCCATGTGTGATGATGACCTGCAATAGAGTCTTTATGTTTGTTGACTCAGAAGCAGGAAAGACTTTGAATCTGCGTGATCATTTGTCGACTCATTATCTTTGCCATGGAGCTTCTTTTTGTTAAGTATAATAATCTGTTTGCATTTCAGCATATCTTTGTATTTTTTTTTTTTGCAGTAACAGTAGTAAGAAAGTTTCTGTTCCTCAATTTGTAGCTAAAACAAAATCCAAGATACATAGTTTTAAGAAAGAGAAAAAAACAAAAAACAACGAAAGCACAGCCCCTAACATCTGGAGCTGGCCCAGCCTGTTGGACATAAGTATTCTCACAAACACCCACCTCAGACAGAGTCACTCTTAGACCATGACAGAATGAGACAAAGCAAGACCATGTTTTAAATTTGTCTAAGCATAGACAAAAATTAGATCACTGTGCAACCCACAAATACTGAGCAGCCTTCTCTTGGCTAAAATGAATGACTGCTACTTCTTTGCTCATGACAGCTTTATCTTCAGTCTAGTCTGTCCTCCAAATATTTATGTTTATTGAGATACACAGTGTTCAAATTGCCTTCCCTTTCTACAGCATCCAATCCAGTGAAATCAGACCCTCAGATCCTCTTCTAAATCACCCAAGCAAAGCTCAAATCCTGCTACAGGTTCTCCCTGACACTTTCTTACTGATACCCCACAGTTCCCCCTGCTGTGCATTCTCCCTCAATGCAGTGAGTAACAAACTTGACTTGTCCTACTGTAGGTGTGTTCCTGGTAGTCTTCGGCTGAAGATGTCAGCAGCTTAAAGATCAAAACCATGAACATGAAATGCTGTAAAAAATATTTGACTCACTGGCAGAAATTCACAGAATTTTTTGGAAAGCATAAATGTTACTCCTTAGGCAACTGTGTATGTGTTTGTATATGTTGTATGTGTTTATATTTATTTAATATGACTACATAATTTATGAGGCCAAGTGCAAATGAAAATGTGGGGCCCTTTGCTCAATATTCGTTAAGCATTTTGAGACCGTGACAGCAGAGCATTAAACCCAGTGAGGGCCCTTCTGAGCACGGGTCTCTGACTGCACGGGTGACGCCCCATGAAGGCCCTGGTCCTGACTATGAGATACCTTCTTTCAATATTGTTCCCCAGGGATTGACAGAAGTGGGTGAAGAACTACTACTTTCCAATTTTACCTCATATTGGCCTTGCCTCATCTCTTCAAAAAACAAAAAGAAAAAAATTAATTGTGGTAAAATACACATGACATCAAATTTACTATCTTAATAATGTTAAGCATACAGTTTAGTGACATCAAGTGCATTCTCACTGTCATACATCCATCTATCCCCAAAAGGTCATCTTGTAAAACTGAAACTCTGTACCCATTAAACCACAGGTACCCTCCTCCAGCCCTGGCAGCCCCCGTTCCACTTTCTGTCTCTACGAATTTGACTATTCTAGGTACCTCATATAAGTGGAATCATACACCATTTGTCTGTTTGTGACTGGCTGTTTTCATTTGGTGTCATGTCCTCAAGTTTCATCCATGCTGCAGCATGTGACAGAATTTCCTCCCTTTTTTTTTAAAAAAAAAGATTATTTGAGAGGGAGAGAGAGCTCATGAGCAGGGGGGAGGAACAGAGAGAGGGAGGAGCAGACTCCCTGCTGAGCAGAGAGCCCCTGATGCAGGGCTCTATCTGAGGACCTGAGATCCTGACCAGAGCCCAGGGCAGACACTTAACCAACTGAGCCATCCAGATGGCCCAATTTCCTGCCTTTTAAAGGCTGAATTCCATTCTATTGAATTCCATTGTATGTATGTGCCACATTTGTTTTCATCCATGTATGGACTTTTGGGTTGTTTCCATCTTTTGGCTGTTGTGAACAATGCTGCTATGAACATGAAGACACAAATATCTGTTTGAGTATCTGCTTTCATTTTGGGGAGGGTATTAACAGAATTGGAATTGGGATCATATGGTAGGTAGTTCTCTTTTTGACTTTTTGAGAAACCATCGAACTGTTTGCCACAGTGACCTCCCCCTTTACTTTTCCACCAACACTGTACATCCTCACTAACTCTTGGTTTACTTTCTATTTTTTTCATCCTGATGGGTGTGAAGTGGTAGGTATATATATCATTTTGGTTTTGATTTGCATTTCCCTAGGGATTCGTGTTTACCTTTGTTTTTAAGTTTGCTTTCAGATACTCACAGGGTCACTCTTCTTTCTAGAAAAGAGATGAAGTTTCTGGAGCAGTCAGGTTCTCTGAAAGGCTCCCTGAGTGCTGAAGAGCAGGGGTCACTCATCAGTGGTTGTTTGACTATGCAAGCAGCGGCAGAGGGCGCCATGCACATTCAGGTGAGTTGATACTGCGCTTAGTCTCAAGGGCTTGAAGAGCTTGTCTTCCAACCTCCTTGGAAGAGCAGGGGAGATAAAAGGCAGTTGCAGGGTGTGGGCATCTTGTACCCTGAATGTCAGGATTATGTTTTATGTGATAAGAAGCATTGTTTCAAAACATCTCCTATATGGGCTCTCATCAAACTACTGTGATTGATTAAATACTGTCTTTCAGAGGTGTTAGAATTTTGAACAGAAATAGGGTTTTCTGGACAGCTAACACTTTTTCTATTGAATGAGAGATTATATTTTTGTTCTCATATATAATTGAGGAAAAATTTAAAAGAAATCATCAGTCGTTGGGCGTCTGCCTTCGGTTCGGGTCATGATCCTGGGGTCCTGGGATCGAGCCCCACATCGGGCTCCTTGCTCGGCGGGAGGCCTGCTTCTCCCTCTCCCACTCTCCCTGCTTGTGTTCCTTCTCTCACTGTGTCTCTCTCTGTCCAATAAATAAATAAAATCTTTAAAAAATAAATAAAATAAATCATCTGAAATAAACCCTTTCATTTCTTGTAACATTTGCTTGTAACTTTTCCAACAACTGTATTTAAAAGAAGAACTCCTTGGGCACTGTTTGCACAGCAGAGAAAGCTGCAGCCAGGCTCTTCGGGGGCTGTGCCTGCAGCGTGGTGCCTGCTGGGTCAGAACCTGTCCCTCCTGGAGCTCCTGTGTCTGTAGACAGTTCCTGCCCCTATTTAAGAACCCAGATGTATAAATTTGTCTTTTTAAAAATGTTACACTTACTGCCATAAGGTTTAAGCGGATTTACCTAAAACTGAAAGAAGCATCACTCTTGATACCCCTCCTTGGTATCATGTGTTGTGAGGCTTGCACGTTTCTGTTGATTCAGTGTTGCACATTTCATGTTGTTTCTGTGATGACATTCTAGCTGAGAATTTGGGAGCAAACCAAAAAGACTGAGTGTGTTTTATGGTCAGCTGCTGCTCTGAGATTGAGGTCAAATACAGTTAATTGAGGTTCTCTGTCTTTGTAGCTCTAAAATTTCTCTAGTTTGTTTAACAAACACGTGTCAAATGGAAAATAAGAAGAGGACTGGATACATAAGATAGGTCAATTCCGTATCTCTTTTGTGTCTGTCATGTCTGTCTCTCATTTGGTGAAGACTATAAAACTGGGGAGTCTTACGAGGGATCAGAGGGCTCCTCTTGGGAGCTTTCCAGTGCCATCTCTTTCCACCCTTGCAGTGCTGCTGACTGCTGTCAGGGGGGGCCTCGCTTTTGCCAGTGTGAGCTCAGCAGAGAAGGTTCTTCACATGCATTTTGTTTCTAAGGAAAGTGTATGCTTCTTATGCTGATCCTCCTGGAGGAGGAAAAACAATTTGGATTTTGTGGCCCCTGACATTAGCAAGGACCTGTGGCAGCTGCCTGCCATGGAGGTGGTGGTTGAGGGCACAGACTTTTAGTCAAGTGGACTTCGCATTGAGCAGCTGTGTGCCCTTGTGAGTTTCTCAACTTTTAAGTCCCACTTCCTCATCTGGATAATGGGCATAATACCCAGTGCACCGGGTGGTTGTGAAGAAAACCATCCATGCTCACATCTAAGGTCACCCTCATCGAAGGCAAACCTCCATTTTTCCAACAAGAAGATTAAAAAAAAATTCTTTTTGGGGTGAATTTGATATATAATATTTACATGATACATAATAAAATATTACAATTACATATATGATGTGATCTGAAATAGGAATATGTAACACATTACCAAAATATTTTTACATTCCCATTTCACAAAACACTTTTTAAAAAAATTTAAAGATTTTATTTCTATATTTGAGAGAGAAAGTGAGAGAGAGAGAGCATGAGAAAGGGGAGGGGCAGAGGGAGAGGGACAAGCGGACTCCCCGCTGGGCGCAGAGCCAGTTGAGGCCATGTGACTGACAGGACATGGGGCTCGATGCGGGGCTCGATCCAGGACCCTGACATCGTTACCTGAGCCGAAGTCAGACACTTAACCAACTGAGCCACCCAGGCGTCCCAGAACACTTCTGTTCAAACCCGTAACGGTCATCTCTGACTCTGGTGTCTTTATCTTCAATAGAGAGCTATTTTTGAGTCTCCTTTCTAGGCAGAGTTTTCCAGAGCACATCATTGTTGCTTTCCTGAGATGTTGTGCAGAGCTTTTTTTAACCCACATATGACATGGCATTAGAAGTTTTATCTCTAGCCTCAGCTACTAATTCTCAAACCTTCAGGTGTTTTTTTTTTCTCTGTAGTGGTATACTTGTGGTTCCTCAACATAACAACTGGCTATGTTACTTTTTTTGTTTTAAAATGATCTTTATAAAGTTTATTTTCAAATTTCCCAGCACTAGCAATTGTGAAATCATGCTGTAGGAATAATTCAAATGTCTATGTTAAATTTCTTTGTCTCCTGGTCCCATTTGAAAAAATAGATTTTATCAGATGATTTCTATGCTAGCATGATTGAATTAGTTCAGAAGAATGTGTCTTCCCCAAACAGTATATTATTTTTCAAAAAAGGAGATACCTTCATAATAGAACTTTATAATGACTTGAATATAAGGCAAGTCTTTTATGGGATAACTTTTGGGGAATAATCTAAGTTATAATGCATGTAAAATGCTTAGTCACAGCACTTGGCACATAGAAAATGCTTAAAAAATTGATAAAATAAGTAATTTTATAAAGTGACCATTTGTATACAATTTTGAAAATAAATGATTTGGGGCAATATATGTTGTTCTATGCAAAGTATTGAAAATTGCTCTTTAAGGTCTGTCTTTATAGATTGAATGTATTTACATGACATTTACATGTTGAGCAGCATCTATTATGCAGAACAACACTGAGTCAGGCAGTGTAGGGAGAGGAATATAGAAAAGACAATGCAAACTCCACTAAGTTTTAATTCCTATAAGAGATTATGTTGTTCAGAAATTACTTGTACCTCTAGTCCCACAAAGAGTAATGGAGAGGGGCACAGATCTGAGTTGGAGGCTTTGGGAAGGTTTGATGACGGTAGGATTTGAGCCTGCTTTGGCCTTTGACAAGTTGATTTTGGGGGATGAGGTGGGGACAGTGTCTCAGAAAGACACGAACAGAGGATGAAAGGTGCCTGTGAGTATGTTTGAGGCAAGCAGAGTAGAATGTGAGGCTGAGTCACAGGGCAGTTGGAGAGGTGGAAGTAGAAGCTAAGTGGGGAATGCTTGGAATGCCAAACTGAAGACTTACCTAGATGAAATGAGTTAACCTTTATAAAATGCTTGGAGTAATGCATGGCACATAAGAGCCCTATTTAAGTGTTCTCTTAAAGAAATAAAGAGTTTGGGTTTCATTCTATATCCTGATTAGAATCCTCCAAGGAAGGTGTTCAATAGGACAGTGAAACTAATCAGAAGGAAGAATGGGTAAGAGAAAACTTAATTGTCTGCTGAAATGTGGGAGCATACAAGAATGTTTGTGAATTAACAAATGAGCAAAACCACGTTGCTTGCCACACAGTTGTTCAACTACAGAAGTCCCACTGTAGGATTTACTGAGTCCCCAAGGATCAAAGCCCCAGAAATGTGAGTGTAACTTTCTGTGGTAGATTTGTCTTCTACCCAAACCCCAGAGGGCAGGAGCATGGATCAGAAAGTTCCTTAATTGTCTGCTGAAATGTGGGAGCATACAAGAATGAAACCTGAATTTCTAGAACTTAGCGCAATTTGGTAATCAGATCTTGCCTAGCAAGAAAATCGACTATGCTGGAAAAATAAGTTTATTCTGAAAAGCCTGTCTAAAGCTTTGACTGACTCTGAAAGAGCATTAAGACTCATTAGCTGTGATACAGAGCCTTTATCTGATCTCTGGAATTTAAGACTTGAGATTGAAGTAGCTGGTAGGAGCCATGGGAATGGCTTATAGAATTAGGGAGTTTAAATGACTTTCCTTATACAAAATCAAGGACAACTGCTGAAATCTGGAAGTAAAAATTATATCATCTGTGTGGATAAGGAGAATTTACATCTGAACTTTACCTTTAAAATTTAGAGGATGCTAGTCATTTTGATGAGGGCTGTCAGTAATTATAGGATGCAGTATTCATAAACACTAACACCACTTTTAAATTTATGTTTTCTTAAAGGATGGGAGCTTCTTGGACTTTTGGTCTTGATTCACTGAGGCTGGATGAGGGTGTGGGTGTGGGGGGCTTATGTAGTGAAGGGCACATGGGGCAGCCAACACTGAGAACATACAGGAGTGTACGTGGAAATTTGAATTTCATTTTTCCTGTTCTGTGTACTTTTTTTAAAGAAAAATTTGTAAAATCAGGTTTATTGAGGTACAGTTTACATATAATAAAATTCCCTAGTTTTAGTGACCAGTTCTATGTGTTTTGACAAGTGCATGTAATGATGCACTGTCCACTATCACATTCAAACTTAAGAACATTTCCATTACTGCACAGAATGCCCTCCTCCTCTCCACTTCCCTAGGCCCAAGCAAACAGGCATCTGTTTTTTTGTCCCTACACTTTTGCCTTTTCCATAATATTCCAAATATTTTCCAATTTCCCTTATGACCTGTAGTTTCACTCATGGATTAAGGAAAAGTGGGTTGTTTAGCATACAAATCTGGGGGAGTTTTCCAGATATCTTTCTGTTATTAATTTCTAGTCTAATTCCATTATGATCCCAAAACATACTTTACAAGATTTCTATTCTCTTTATTTATTGAGGTGTGTTTTATGATCCAGCATATGGTCTCTTTTGGTGAATATTCTATGTGAGGTAGAAAAAAATGTGTAAGAGGGTTCCCATTTCATGACATCCTCGCCAATACCTATTGTTCCTTGTGTTGTTGATTTTAGCCATTCTGACAGATGTGAGGTGATATCTTATAGTTTTTTTTAACATAAAATTTACTTTTTTAAAATTTTTTATTGTTAATGTTAATCACCATATATTACATCATTAGTTTTTGATGTAGTGTTCCATGATTCATTGTTTGTGCATAACACCCAGTGCTCCACGCAGAATGTGCCCTCTTTAATACCCATCACCAAGCTAACCCATCCCCCTGGTTGGGAGACGAGCCATGAGAGACGATGGACTCTGAAAAACAATTTGTTTTTCAGAGTCCATCGTCTCTCATGGCTCGTCTCCCCCTCTGACTTACTCCCCTTCATTCTTCCCCTCCTATCTTCTTGTTTTTCTTTTTTCTTAACATATGTTGCATTATTTGTTTCAGAAGTACAGATCTGTGATTCAACAGTCTTGCACAATTCACAGCGCTCACCATAGCACATGCCCTACCCAATGTCTATCACCCAGCCACCCCATCCCTCCCACCCCCCACCACTCCAGCAACACTCAGTTTGTTTCCTGAGATTAAGAATTCCTCATATGTGGAGGTCATATGATACATGTCTTTCTCTGATTGACTTATTTCACTCAGCATAACACGCTCCAGTTCCATCCACGTCGTTGCAAATGGCAAGATCTCATTCCTTTTGATGGCTGCATAATATTCCATTGTGTATATATGTATATATACCACATCTTCTTTATCCATTCATCTGTCGATGCACATCTTGGCTCTTTCCACAGTTTGGCTATTGTGGAAGCTCTATTTTCAACTGTTTGAGGAACCTCCATACTGTTTTCCAGAGTGGTTGCACCAGCTTGCATTCCCACCAACAGTGTAGGAGGGTCCCCCTTTCTCCACATCCCCGCCAACATCTGTCGTTTCCTGACTTGTTCATTTTAGCCATTCTGACTGGTGTGAGGTGGTATCTTATTGAGGTTTTGATTTGGATTTGGATTTCCCTGATGCCGAGCGATGTTGAGCACTTTTTCATGTGTCTGTTGGCCATTGGATGTCTTCTTTGGAAAAATGTCTGTTCATGTCTTCTGCCCATTTCTTGATTGGATTATTTGTTCTTTTGGTGTTGAGTTTGATAAGTTCTTTATAGATTTTGAATACTAGCCCTTTATCTGATATGTCATTTGCAAATATTTTCTCCCATTCTGTCGGTTGTCTTTTGGATTTGTGGACTGTTTCCTTTGCTGCGCAGAAGCTTTTTATCTTGATGAAATCCCAATAGTTCATTTTTGCCCTTGCTTCCCTTGCCTTTGGCGATGTTTCTAGGAAGAAGTTGCTGTGGCTGAGGCCGAAGAGGTTGCTACCTGTGTTCTCCTTTAGGATTCTGATGGACTCCTGTCTCACGTTTAGGTCTTTCAACCATTTGGAGTCCATTTTTGCGTGTGGTGTAAGGAAATGGTCCAGTTTCATTCTTCTGCATGTGGCTGTCCAATTTTCCCAACACCATCTGTTGAAGAGACTGTCTTTTTGCCATTGGACATTCTTCCCTGCTTTGTCAAAGATAAGTTGACCATAGAGCAGAGGGTCCATTTCTGGGCTCTCGATTCTGTTCCATTGATCGATGTGTCTGTTTTTGTGCCAGTACCATACTGTCTTGATGATGACAGCTTTGTAATAGAGCTGGAAGTCCGGAATTGTGATGCCGCCAGCTTTGCTTTTCCTTTTCAACATTCCTCTGGCTATTCGGGGTCTCTTCTGGTTCCATACAAATTTTAGGACTCTTTGTTCCATTTCTTTGAAAAAAGTGGATGGTATTTTGATGGGGATTGCATTGAATGTGTAGATTGCTCTAGGTAGCATTGACATCTTCACAATGTTGGTTCTCCCAATCCATGAGCGTGGAACATTTTTCCATTTCTTTGTGTCTTCCTCAATTTCTTTCATGAGTATTTTATAGTTTTCTTGAGTACAGATCCTTTGCCTCTTTGGTTAAATTTATTCCTAGGTATCTTATGGTTTTGGGTGCAATTGTAAATGGGATCGAATCCTTAATTTCTCTCTCTTCTGTCTTGTTGTTGGTGTATAGGAATGTCACTGATTTCTGTGCACTGATTTTATATCCTGCCACTTTATTGAATTCCTGTATGAGTTCTAGCAGTTTTGGGGTGGAGTCTTTTAGGTTTTCCACATAAAGTATCATATCATCTGCAGAGTGAGAATTTGACTTCCTCTTTGCCGATTTGGATGCCTTTGATTTCTTTTTGTTGTCTGATTGCTGTGGCTAGGACTTTTAATTCTTCTTTAATGTTGAATAGCAGTGGTGAGAGTGGACATCTCTGCCGTGTTCCTGACCTTAGGGGAAAAGCTCTCAGTTTTTCCCCATTGAGAATGATATTCGCTGTAGGTTTTTCATAGATGGCTTTTATGATATTGAGGTATGTACCCTCTATCCCTATACTCTGAAGAGTTTTGATCAAGAAAGGATGCCGTACTTTGTCAAATGCTTTTTCTGCATCTATTGAGAGGATCATATAATTCTCGTTCTTTCTTCTGTTAATGTATTGTATCATGTTGATTGATTTGCGGATGTTGAACCAAACTTGCGGCCCAGGGATAAATCACTCTTGGTCATGGTGAATAATCCTTTTAACGTACTGTTGGATCCTATTGGCTAGTATTTTGGTGAGAATTTTTGCATCCATGTTCATCAAGGATATTGGTCTGTAATTCTCCTTTTTGATGGGGTCTTTGTCTGGTTTTGGGATCAAGGTAATGGCGGCCTCATAAAATGAGTTTGGAAGTTTTCCTTCCATTTCTCTATTTTGGAACAGTTTCAGGGGAATAGGTATTAATTCTTCTTTAAATGTCTGATAGAATTCCCCTGGGAAGCCATCTGGCCCTGGGCTTTTGTTTCTTGGGAGATTTTTGATGACTGCTTCAATTTCCTTCGTGGCTATAGGTCTGTTCAGGTTTTCTATTTCTTCCTGGTTCAATTTTGGTAGTTGATACATCTCTAGGAATGCACCCATTTCTTCCAGGTTATCTTAATTTGCTGGCATAGAGTTGCTCATAATATGTTCTTAGAATTGTTTGTATTTCTTTGGTGTTGGTTGTGATCTCTCCTCTTTCATTCATGATTTTGTTGATTTGGGTCATTTCTCTTTTCTTTTTGATAAGTCTGGCCAGGGGTTTATCAATCTTGTTAATTCTTTCAAAGAACCAGCTCCTAGTTTCGTTGATCTGTTCTGCTGTTCTTTTGGTTTCTAGTTCATTGATTTCTGCTCTGATCTTTATTATTTCTCTTCTCCTGCTGGGTTAAGGCTTTATTTGCTGTTCTTTCTCCAGCTCCTTTAGGTGTAGGGTTAGGTTGTGTATTTGAGACCTTTCTTGTTTCTTGAGAAAGGCTTGTATTGCTATATACTTTCCTCTCAGGACTGCCTTTGCTGTATCCCAAAGATTTTGAACCGTTTTGTTTCATTTTCATTGGTTTCCATGAATTTTTTAAATTCTTCTTTAATTTCCTGGTTGACCCATTCATTCTTTAGTAGGATGCTCTTTAGCCTCCATGGATTTGAGTTCTTTCCGACTTTCCTCTTGTGATTGAGTTCTAGTTTCAAAGCACTGTGGTCTGAAAATATGCAGGGAATAATCCCAATCTTTTGGTACCAGTTGAGACCTGATTTGTGACCTAGGATGTGATTATTCTGGAGAATGTTCCATGGGCACTAGAGAAGAATGTGTATTCCGTTGCTTTGGGATGGAATGTTCTGAATGTGTCTGTGAAGTCCATTTGGTCCAGTGTGTCATTTAAAGTCTTATTTATCTTTTGCTTAGATGATCTGTCCATTTCAGTCAGGGGAGTGTTAAAAATCCCCCACTATTATTGTATTGTTGTCAATGTGTTTCTTCGCTTTTGTTATTAATTGCCTTATATAATCGGCTGCTCCCATGTTAGGGGCATAGATATTTACAATTGTTTGATCTTCTTGTTGGATAGACCCTTTAAGTAGGATATAGTGTTCTTCCTCATCTCTTATTACAGTCTTTGTTTTAAAATCTAATTTGTCTGATACAAGGATTGCCACCCCAGCTTTCTTTTGGTGTCCCTTCGGATGGTAAATGGTTTTCCACCCCCTCACTTTCAATCTGGGGTGTCTTTGGGTCTAAAATGAGTCTCTTTCAGACAGCATATTGATAGGTCTTGTTTTTTAATCCAATCTGATAGCCTGTGTCATTTGATTGGGGCATTGAGCCCATTTACATTCAGGGTAACTATTGAAAGGTATGAATTTAGTGCCATTGTATTGCCTGTAAGGTGACTGTTACTGTATATTGTCTGTGTTCCTTTCTGATCTATGCTGCTTTTAGGCTCTCTCTTTGCTTAGAGGACCCCTTTCAATATTTCTTGGAGGGCTGGTTTCGTGTTTGCAAATTCCTTTAGTTTTTGTTTGTCCTGGAAGCTTTTGATCTCTCCTTCTATTTTCAATGACAGCCTAGCTGGATATAGTATTCTTGGCTGCATATTTTTCTCATTTAGTGCTCTGAAGATATCTTGCCTGTCCTTTCTGGCCTGCCAGGTCTCTGTGGATAGGTCTGTTGCCAGTCTAATATTTCTACCATTGTAGGTTACATATCTCTTCTCCCGAGCTGTTTTCAGGATTTTCTCTTTGTCTCTGAGACTCGTAAGTTTTACTATTAGATGTCGGGGTGTTGACCTATTATTATTGATTTTGAGAGGGGTTCTCTGTGCCTCCTGGATTTTGATGCCTGTTTCCTTCCTCACATTAGGGAAGTTCTCTGCTATTTTTTGCTCCAATATACTTTCTGCTCCTCTCTCTTTCTTCTTCTTCTGGGATCCCAATTATTCTAATGTTGTTTCGTCTTATCGTATCACTTATCTCTCGAATTCTACCCTCGTGATCCTGTAGTTGTTTATCTCTCTTTTTCTCAGCCTCTTTCTTTTCTATCATTTGGTCTTCTATATCGCTGATTCTCTCTTCCGCCTCATTTATCCTAGCAGTTAGTGCCCCCATTTTTGATTGCACCTCATCAATAGCCTTTTTGATTTCGACTTGGTTAGATTTTAGTTCTTTTATTTCTCCAGAAAGGGTTTCTCTAATAACTTCCACACTTTTTTCGAGCCCAGCTAGTATCTTTAAAGTCATGATTCTGAACTCTAGGTCCGACATCGTACTAATGTCCGTATTGAGTAGGTCCTTGGCTGACAGTACTACCTCTTGTTCTTTTTGCTGAGGTGATTTTTTTCGTCTTGTCATTTTGTCCAGAGGAGAATAGATGAATGAGAGAACAAAATGCTAACAGGTTAACAACGTCCCCAGCAAATATACTGTATATAAATTAGAAAAGACCTGAAACCAGGCAAAAGAAAGGGAAAGAAAGAAAAAGGAAAGAAAAAAAAAAGATAAAAACAAAAACAGAACAATACAAAAAAAGCAGAATATGATCAAATATGATCAGGCTAGTGCATAGATCAGTGCCACACACTAGATTTTGGGCGTATTTTGGTCTGTTAGAAAAAAGTGCCTCCTAAAATTTTAAAGGAAGAAAGACATATATGTACAAAATAAGGGTTGATACAATGAAAGGATGGAAGATGACTGTAAAGATGAAAATGATAAAAGATTTTATGAAAGGAATTGATAAGTTGTTTGAAAAAAGAAAGAAGAAGATTAAAAAAAAAAAAGGGAGAGAATGTGATCAGGCAGGAGACTAGAACAAAGCCATACACTAGTGATTTAGGGTATATTTTGATCTGTTAGAAGAAACTGTATCTCAAAATTTTAAAGAGAGAACAACTTATATATATATGCCAAAAATAAGGGTAACTACTATGAAGGGATAAAATATGACTCTAAAAATGAAAAATAAAAAGTTTTTTTTTTTAAAAAGGGATTGATAAGATGTTGGTTGAAAAAGGGAAAAAGAAAAATAAAAAAAAACAGTTAAAAAAATTAACTTTGATGAACTAATGAATCATGGTAAAAAAAAGCCATGAATTCTATATGCAGTATTCCCCTAGCGCTGGAGTTCTCCCGTTCTCCTTGATCGGTAAACTTGGTCTTAGCTTGCTGGCTGTTCGTGCTGATCTTCTGGGGGAGGGGCCTGTTGCCGTGGTTTCCAAATGTCTTTGCCGGAGGCTGAATTGCCCCGCCCTTGTCGTCCGGGCTAAGCAAGCTGTTCGGGTTTGCTCTCAGGAGCTTTTGTTCCCTGCAAGCTCTCAGTACAGCTTTGGAGGACCAGGGTGAAAATGGTGGCCTCCCAATCTCCACCTGGAGGAGCTGAGAACTCGGGGCCCCGCTCCTCAGTGCGCCCGCAGAGAAAAGCAGTCACTCCCGTCTCCCCGGTCTCCGGCCGCACTCCATGCTCACCCGGCCTGTGACCAAGTGTTTGTATCTCTGGCACCCGACCCTGTGTGGAGTGTCCAAACCCAGCAGATCCCTGCGGTGCGTTCCCGCGCCGCTCCTCCCCGGGGAGAAATGGGAGTCTCCCCGGCTCTGCCGCTTGTTGGGTCCCTGCTGGAGGAGCAGTGGCCTGACTGGGCCGCGGATCACAGTTTATGGCAACCCCGAGCTGAGAGCCCGCCCCTCGGCTCTGTCTCTGCAGCCCGCTTCCCCGCTCCGATACCTGGGCGTTCTGCCGCACTCAGGCACCCCCGGTCTTTCTGTGACCCCGAGGGTCCTGAGACCACACTGTCCCGCGAGGGTTCCACCCCCCGCTTAGCCACTGGAGCGAGGTCCCTCAGCGGAGCCGACTTCTAAAAGGTCCGATTTTGTGCTCCGCGGCTCTATCACTTGCCAGAAGCGGCCGACGGAGGCCCCCTCCCTCGCCGTCTATCCTCCTGAATATCGCCTCGGATTCACTTCTCTGCACGTCCTACCTTCCAGTAAGTGGTCGCTTCTCTGTTCAGAGAGTTGTTGCTACTCTCCTCTTCCATCTCCTGTTGAGTTCGTAGGTGTTCAGAATGGTTTGATCCCTATTCAGCTGAATTCCTGAGACCAGACGAAATCTAGGTCTCCTACTCTTTTGCCATCTTGCTCCGCCCCCCCATATCTTATAGTTTTGATTTGTATTTCGCTGATGACCAGTGATATTGACATCTTTTCATGTGTCTGTTGATCATTTGGAGGTCTTCTTTGGAAAAATATTCATATCTTCTGCCCATTTCTTAACTGGATTTTTTGTTTTTTGGGTGTTTTCTAAGTTCTTTATAGATTTTGGATACTAACCCTCTATCACATTTGTCATTTGCAAATATCTTCTTCCATTCTTAGGTTGCTTTTAGTTTTGCTGATTGTTTTCCTTTGCTGTGCAGAAACTTTTTATTTTGGGCGCCTGGGTGGCTCAGTTGGTTAAGTGACTGCCTTCAGCTCAGGTCATGATCCTGGAGTCCCGGGATCGAGTCCCACATCGGGCTCCCTGCTCAGTGGGGAGTCTGCTTCTCTCTCTGACCCTCTTCCCTCTCGTGCTCTCTGTCTATCATTCTTTCTTTCTCAGATGAATAAATAAAATTGTTTTAAAAAAAGAAACTTTTTATTTTGATGTAGTCCCCAAAATATATTTTTGCTTTTGTTTCCTTATTTCAGGAGACATATCTAGAAAAACGTTGCTGTGGCCAATGTCAGAGAAATCACTGCCTGTGCTTTCTTCAAGGACTTCTTTGGTCTCAGGTCTTACATTTAGGTCTTTAATCCATTTTGAATTTATTTTTGTGTGCGAAAGATAATGGTCCAGTTTCATTCTTTTGCATGTGACTGTTCAATTTTCCCAACACCGTTTATTGAAGAGACAGTCTTTTTCCAACTGGATATTCTTTCCTGCTTTGTTGAAGATTAACTGGCTGAATCGTGGACTCATTTCTGCATTTTCTATTCTGTACCATTGATCTATATGTCTATTTTTGTGCCAGTACCATACTGTTTTGATTACTACAGCTCTGTAATATGACTTGAATTCCAGAATTGTGATGCCTCCAGGTTTGCTTTTCTTTTTCGATTGCTTTGGCTATTAGGGGTCTTTTGTGGTTCCATACAAATTTTAGGATTGTTTGTTCTAGTTCTGTGAAAAATGCAGTTGGTATTTTGATAGGGATTGCATTAAATGTATAGATTGCTTTGGGTAGTATAGACATTTTAACAATGTTTGTTTTTCCAATCCATGAGCCTAGAATGTCTTTCCATTTCTTTGTGCCGTCTTCAGTTTCTTTCATCAGTGTTTTATAGTTTTCAGAGTACAGGTCTTTCACCTCTTTAGTTAGGTTCATTCCTAGGTATCTTATTATTTTTGATGCAGTTGTAAGTGGGATTGATTCCTTAATTTCTTTCTGCTGCTTCATTATTGATGTATAGAAACACAACAGATATCTTACTGATTTTGTGTCCTGTGACTTTACTGAATTCATTTATCAGTTCTAACAATTTTTTGGTGGTCTTTGGGTTTTCTTTTTTTTTTTTAAAGATTTTATTTGTTTATTTGACAGAGAGAGACACAGGAAGAGAGAGGGAACACAAGCAGGGGGAGTGGGGAGAGGGAGAAGCAGGCCTCCCGCAGGGCAGGGAGCCCGATGTGGGGCTCTATCCCAGAACCCTGGGATCATGACCCGAGCTGAAGGCAGATGCTTAACGACTGAGCCACCCAGGCGCCCCTGGGTTTTCTGTATAGAGTGTCATCTGCAAATAGTGAAAGTTTTACTTCTTCCTTGCTGATTTGCATGCCTTTTATTTCTTTTTGTGGTCTGTTGGCTGTGGCTAGGACTTCCAGTACTACGTTGAATTAAAGTGGTGAGAGTGGACATCCCTGTCTTGTTCCTGACCATAGATAAAAGGCTGTCAGTTTTTCCCCATTTAGGATGTTGTTAGTTGTGGGTTTTTCCTACGTGGCCTTTATTATGTTGAGATATGTTCCCTCTAAATCTGCTTTGTTGAGGATTTTTATCATGAATGGATGTTGTACTTTGTCAAATGCTTGTTCTGCATCTTTTGAAATGATCATATGGTTCTTTTTCTTTCTCTTATTAATGTGATATACCATGTTGGTTGGCTTGCGTATATTGAACCAGCATTGCAACTCAGGAATAAATCCCACTTGATTGTGGTGAATGATTTTTTTTTTTTTTAATAGACATGGAGCCCAACACAGGGCCTGAACTCATGATCCTGAGATTAAGACCTGAGCTGAGATCAAGAGTGAACACGCAGCCTGCTGAGCCATCCAGGAGCCCCATGAATGATTTTTTTCATGTATTGTTGGATTCGGTTTGCTGGTATTTTGTTGAGGATTTTTGCATCTATGTTCCTCAGAGATACTGGCTTGTAGTTCTCTTTTTTAGTGGTGTCTTTATCTGGTTTTGGTATCAGGGTAATGCTGGCTTCACAGAATAAGTTTGGAAATTTTCTTCCTTTTCTATTTTTTGGACTAGTTAGAGAAGAATGGGTGTTAACTGTTGTATAAATGTTGGGTAGAATTTGCCTGTGAAGCCATCTGATCCTGGAGTTTTGTCTGTTGGGAGTTTTTTGATTACTGACTCAGTTTCTTTGCTGGTTGTCTGTTCAAATTTTCTATTTTTTCTTGTTTCAGTTTTGGTGATATATATGTTTCTAGGAATTTATCCATTTCTAATAGGTTTTCCAATTTGTTGGCATATAGTTTTTCATAATAGTCTCCTATAACTGTTTGTATTTCTGTGGTGTTGGTTGTTATTTCTCCTCTTTCATTTGTAATTTTATTTATTTGGGTCCTTTCTTTTTTCTTTTTGATAAATCTGGCTAGAGGTTTATTAATTTCATTAATTTTTTTCAAAGAACTACCTCCTGGTTTCATTGATATGTTCTATTGATTTTTTAGTTTCTATATCATTTATGTCTGCTCTGATCTTTATTATATCCTTCCTTCAGCTGGGTTTAGGCTTTATTGTTCTTTTTCTAGCTCCTTTAGGTGTAAGGATAGGTTGTTTGAAATTTTTCTTGTTTCTTGAGGTAGGCCTGTGTTGCTATATACTTCTGTCTTAGAACCACTCTTGCTGCATCCTAAAGGCCTTGGATCCTTTTGTTTTCAGTTTCATTTGTTTCCATGTACTTTTTTACTTCCCCTTTTATTTCCTGGTTGACCCATTCATTGTTTAGTAGAATGTTATTTAACCTTTATGTATTTGTGGTCTTTCCAGATTTTTTCTTGTGGTTGATTTCTTTTTCATAGTGTTGTGGTCAGAAAAGGTACATGGAGTGACTTCAGTCTTCTCGAGTTCGTTGACATCTGCTTTGTGACCTAATAGGTGATCTATTCTGGAGAATATTCCGTATGCTCTTGAAAAGAATGTATATTCTAATGTTTCAGTATTGAATGTTCTGAATATATCTGTTAAATCTGACTGTTTCAGTGTGCCATTCAAAGCCCTTGTTTCCTTGTTGATCTTCTGCTTAGATGATCTGTCCATTGCTATGAGTGGGGTGTCACAGTTTGCTATTACTATTGTAAATATAGGTTAGTTCCTTTATGTTTGTTATTAACTATTTTATGTATTTGGGTGCTCCCATGTTGGGTGCAAAATATTTACAATTGTTATATCTTCTTGTTGGATTGCCCCCTTTATTATTATATAGTGACCTTCCTTGTCTCTTGTTACAGTGTTTTAAAATCTAGTTTGTCTGGTATAAGTATTGCTACTCTGGTTTTCTTTTGACATCCATTTGCATGATAAATATTTCTTTGCTCACTTTCAATCTCCAGGTGTCTTTAGGTCTAAAATGAGTCTCTTGTAAGCAGCATATAGATGGGTCTTGTTTTTTTGTTTTTGTTTTTTTTTTAATCCATTCTGATACCCTGTGTCTTTTCGTTGGAGTGTTTAGTCCATTTACATTCAGAATAATGGTAATAATAATAATTATTTTTTAAAGGGAACTTTTTTTTTAAAGATTTTATTTATTTATTTGACAGAGAGAGACACAGCAAGAGAGGGAACACAAGCAGGGGCAGTGGGAGAGGGAGAAACAGGCCTCCCGCTGAGCCGGGAACCCGACGCGGGGCTCTATCCCAGGACCTGAGCCGAAGGCAGATGCTTAATGACTGAGCCACCCAGGCGCCCCCATTCAGAATAATTATTGACAGATATGTATTTATTGACATTTTATTACTTGTTTTGTGGTTGTTTCTGAAGATTTTCTCGGATCCTTTCTTATCTTTCTCTGTTTCTTGGCTTGTGGTTTTCTTTAGTAATATATTTGGATTTCTTTCTCTTTGCATATTTATTAGGAGTTTTTGATTTGTGATTATCATTAGGTTTGTATATAACCTCTTCTGCATATAGCAGTCTATATTAAGTTGATGGTCATTTAAGTTTGAAACCATTCTTTATTCCTGCCCTCCCCATGTTTTAGGTATATGTTATTATATTTTACATCCTTTTATTTTGTGAGTTCCTTGACTGATTTCTTATAGAAATATTCATTTTTACTGCTTTTACTGCTTAAATGTGCAGTAAAAGCAGCACATTTTTACTGTGCCTCCTGGATCTGGATATCTGCTTCCTTTCCTAGATTAGGGACATTTTCAGCTGTTATTTCCTCATATAAAATTTCTGTCCCCCTTTCTCTCTCTTCTTTTGGGACTCCTATAATACGAATGTTATTACGTTTGATGGAGTCACTGAGTTCCCTAAGTCTGTTCTCATTTTGCATGATTCTTCTTTCTTTCTTTTGTTCAGTTTCATTGCTTTCCATTACTTTGTCTTCTAGGTCATTAATTCATTTCTCTGCTTCTTCCAGCCTGCTGTTCATTGCATCAAGCATGTTTCCAATCTCATTTATTGCACTCTTCATTTCTGAATGATTATTTTTTAACTCTTTTATCTCTGTAGTAAGGGTCTCACTGTTGTCTTCCATTTTTTTCTCAAGCCCAGTGAGTATATATCCCTTATGATCAGTGCTTTAAATTCTCCATCGGACATATTACTTACATCTGTTTTGCTTACATCTCTGGCTGTGGCCTTATCTTGTTTTTTCATTTAGGATACATTCCTCTGTCTTCTCATTTTGTCTAAGTCTCTGCCTGCTTCTATACATTGGAAAAGACAGTCATGTCTCCTACTCCTGAAAGTAATGGCCTTATAAAGAAGAGGTCGCGTAGTGCCCAGGACCCGCACTTCAGCAAGTACCTGTAGTGTGTGCTGTGTGCACTCTGCTGTTGTGTTCTGACTGCTCTGTCCTTCAGGCTAGTCATCTGCAGAGGCTCTCCTTACCTGTCCTGGGCAGTGTTCGGTCCCTGGCCTGAATGTGGCAAGTTTTAACTCAGTGTGTTCTGGTCTGGTTGTGAAATGAGACGTGTCACCACCTCCACCCTACCAAGGCCCTACAAAACTCTTGTCAGGAGATGTGGTGTAGGCATGGGTTTGTGCTTCTGGTGAAGCGACCCACTGTACTGGGACTGTGGCAATGTGACTGAGCAGGGCACTCCCACCAGAGTGCAGAGGGGTAGGGCTTGGTATAAGCAAGTTAGGCAGCCAGTGTCCATGCTGCCTGTTTACTGCAGGTGGCTCTGTGTTTATGCTGAGGGGTAGGGGAGGGAAATGGCACTGGCCAGCTCCTTTGTTTGGGGAGAAGTCTCTCTGTAAATGCTGCCCCTCAGGAGCACGCTCTGAGAAGAACAAATAATGTCCCTGCTGTGTGCCCCAGTTGCTCTTCAGATCACTGTTTCCATGCTATATGTCCCTGGGTTGTTTGCCTGCTTCCTCTTCAAGAGCAGCCCCATTACCTCCAGGCTTTCCTGGAGCCCAGCCCGCTGACACTTAGAACTTCAGGCGTTAAGCCCCTCTGGTTGCAAGAACTGATGAAATTCAGCCCCTCTTGCTTTCTAAGCCAATGGCTATGGGGAAATGTTCTCCTTGTGTGTTCCCCTCTGTACTCCTCTTTCTCTCTCTCTCTCTCTCTCTCTCTCTCTCCCTCTCCCTTCTCTGTGACCATGCTCCCTCCCCTCTGCAGCATATGTGATCCATTTCTCCCCTAAACCCCATCTCCACACATCCGACCTTCTTTGAAGTTTTATTTATTTTTGAGAAAAAGAGAGAGTGAGAGAGAGAGAGAGAGTACAAGCATATAAGCAGGAGGGGCAGAAGGAGAAGGAGAGAGAATCTCAAGCAGAGTCAGCACTGAGCGCAGAGCCTGATGTGGGGCTGAATCTCACACCCCTGAGATCATGACCTGAGCCGAAACCAAGAGTCAGACACTTAACTGACTGCACTACTCAGGCGCCCCACTTCTGACCTTCTTTGATGTGTCCTCTTCTCTACCTTTAGTTGTGGAGTTTGTTCTATCAGTCTTCGGGTTGATTTCTGGGGTATTTAGGAAGATTTGACAGTTATCTAGTTGTATTTGTGAGATGAGGTGAGCCCAGGGGCCTCCTACTCTGCCATTTTCTTCCCCCTTCCCCTCCATTTGTTCCATTTGTTTTTTGTTCTTCTCCCTACCCTTTGTGTAGCTGCCTTTTGGATTGACTCTTTTTTATTATTCCATTTTATTTCCATGATTGGCAATTATTTATAACTCAAAAATACATTTTGGTGATTACCATTGTGATTTGTGATATTCTTTTTAAAATTAGCCATGATTTACCTTCATGGGTCATGTAAGGACCTTACAACAATATACTCCCAGTTCCTTCCATCTATGCTGTTGTCATAAGTTCTTCTTTGCACATGCCAAAATACCAACTACAGTGCCACTGCTTTTTCTTCATACATTCAACTAATGTTTAGAGTAATTAAATTAAAACTTGTTTTTACCTGCGTTTTCACTATTGCAGCATTATTCCTTTTTTGTGTGGGTATAAATTCAGATTTCTCCTGGAATCATATACCTTTTGTCTGAAAAACTTCCTTTAAGGTTCCAAGTCTGCTGCTAAATAGTTCTCTCAGTTTTTTTCAGAGAAAGCCTTTATTTTTTCTGCATTTTTAAAATGATTTTTTTTCTTGGTATAGAATTTTGTATTGACAGTTTTTTCTTTAGTTCTTTAAATATGTTACTCTGTAATCTTCTGGCTTGCATAGCTCCTGACACAAAGTCTGCTTTACTCTTATCTTTATTTTCTGTATGTAATGTGTCTTTTTTTTTTTTTTAAGATTTTATCTATTTATTTGACAGACACAAAGCGAGAGCAGGAACACAAGCAGGGGGAGTGGGAGGGAGAGGGAAAAGTAGGCTCCCTGCTGAGCAGGGAGCCCAATGCAGGGCTCAATCCCAGGACCCTGGGACCATAACCTGAGCCGAAGGCAGACTCTCAACGACTGAGCCACCCAGGTGCCCCTGTAATGTGTCTTTTTTCTCTGCCTCACATCAACATTTTTAACATATTTGGTTTTTAGCAGTTTAAATATGATGTGTCTAGGAGTGTGTGTGTGTATCTCTCCTACTTGGTGTTCTGAGTTTCTTGGATATGTGATTTATGTTCATTTTGGAAATATCTTGGTCATTTTCTCTTCAATTTTTTTTGTGCCTCATTCTTTTGGGGTTTCAATTATGTGTACATTAGAGTATTGCATATTGTTCCACAGCTTTTAGATGCTCTGTTCTGTTTTTTTCCCCAGCTTTTTTCTCCTTGTGTTTTAGTTTGGGTAATTTTTACTGACCTATTTTTCATCTCATTGAATATTTTTTCATCACTATAGAGTCTCCTAATGAGACTTTGCATTAGTTGTCTATTGTATAACAAATTACCCCAAAACTGAGTAGCTTAAAACAACCATAAACCTGTATTATCTTGGGAGTTCCTTGGCTGAGTGATTCTTGCTTGGAGTTTCTCTTGATGTTTCAGTTAAGACCTTGGCTAGGGTTGATATTATCTAAGACTTGGTATGGCTGGAGTGTTCATGTTCAAGATGGATCATTCACATGGCTGCCAAATTAATTGATAGGAAACTGTGGTTCCTCCCCCTATAGACCTGTCTATAGGTATGCTTGAATGTCCTCATGATGTGGCATTTGACTTCCCCAGACAAGTGATCTCTGAGAGTACATGGTGAAAGCTGCAATAACTTTAATGACCTAACCTCAGAAGCCACATAAGGTCATTTTTACAGTATCCTGTAAGTACACAGGTCAGGCCTATTCAGTATGGGTGGGAACTTTAATATAAGGGCATGCATACCAGAAAACAGGGATCACTGGGGGCTGTCTTAGAGGCTGGCTACTATACTGTCAAAGACAGTTCTTATTTTTGTCACTGTCATTTTCATTTCTTGCATTTCTATTAGATTCTCTTATACTTTCCAGCTCTCTGCTGAAAGTCCTCATTTATTCACTTTGCCATTAGAGCATTTAACATACTGAATCATAGTTACTTTAAATTCCCTGATAGTTCTAATATATGGGTTATTTTTTAGTGTAATTCTGTTAATTGCTTTGTCTCTTGACAAAGGATGGTTTCCCTTGCCTTTTTGTGTTTCTCCTAATTTTTCACTGAATGTTGACATTGTGTGTAGAAAATGAGAAATTGAGGGGTGCCTGGGTGGCTCAGTCAGTTAAGCATCTGACTCTGATGTCTGCTTAGGTCATGATCTTAGGGTTGTGAGATCGAGCCCTGCATCAGGCTCCAAGTTTTGTGGGGAGCCTGCTTGAGATTCACTCTCCCTCTCTCTCTGCCCCTCCCCCCACTCGCACATGTGCTCTTTCTCTCTCTCAAAATAAATAAATAAATCTGAAAAAAAAAGAAAAGAAAATGAGAAATTGAGATAAAGCAGTATTTATGCCTGGAAATGGACATGCCTCTTTTCTGCTAAGTTGTTGGTATGGGGAGTCGAGTCAATCTAGTGAAGAATTTAGTTGCAGTTGTATTTTATTATTTCCATGGTTACCTTCAGTGCACCAGCTTCACGTTCCTCTAGCATTATCTTGTACTTTGGGGAGGCTGGGGAGTGGTTTGCAGTAGTTTGCTCTACTCTTAGCTTTTAGTCTTTCTTCTGCCCCTGCTCCACAGAGGGTATTTCTCATCATGACCTTGCCCCGCCCCCAGAGGGAGACTGCTGCTTCAGTCTTAGGCAGGCTTTGTATTCCTTGACTTCTGTGGTAGAGCTTTCTCAGTGATCCTACCCCTTGTCCCTCTGGCAGCCAAATTCTACCTTGTGTGTTTGGCGAGTGTTACATAGGAGAGTTTTCTGCTCCTTCCTCAGCAGAACTTCTCAACCGTGGTGCTATTAACATTTTTGGCTGGATAATTCTTTGTTGTGGGGGCTGTCTTGTGCATTGTAGGATATTTAGCAGCATCCCTGACCTTTACCCACTAGATGCCAGTAGCATCCTCCTTCCCATTATGATAACCAGAAATGTCTCTTGATATACTCAACCCTGGATGTGGACCACTGTTCTAATGGCATGGGTATAGGATCCTTGACCTAGATTACTTACTTACTCCTTGACCTAGATTACTTACTTACTCCTCCTTCAGGGTGGAGAGTTTTTTCTTTCTACCAGTTGCCCCCCTATTGCAATGGGTCTTTACTACCCCTCATCCAGTGGCTTAAGGCTTTTGTTCTATTAGGGAATCAAGGCTTGTGGGCTTTGTAGCTTTTCCTGCAGCAGCAGCATCCACTTTCCCTTTCTAGTCCTGCACCACTGGGGAAGGTTCTCTCTGCTCTCCTGCCTTTTCCCAGTCTTTCCTGGGAGCACCTGATGTAGGATCACAGAGAAGAGCCTGTGAGTAGGAATGAACTCTGCTTTGTGTCTGTGTCTCCTACTGGTTTTTATATCTTAATGCTAGCTCACACTTGGCTTTCAGCAATTTGTTAAACATTTGAGCTGACTTCTTACCTGCTTATATAGTGCCTGCTGAGACTTCCCATGCTCTGCCACAGGTAACCTAACCTCGAGTCTCTCCTGGGAAGGATGATTTCAGGCTATTTGATCAATTTGTAATCTCAGCTAGGTTCAAGAAAAGTTATGATTTTGTAATTTATCTGGCTTTCTTGTTTTTAGGATGGGAGCAAAGTTCTACCCTGCTTTTACATCCTAGGCAGAAGTGGAACCCCATAGCTTCTTTATTATCCTTTTCTGTAAACTGAAGCATAATGTTTGTATTTAAAATAGGAAAAGCATTTATTCGAACATTTTACTGTTGTCCTAAGAATTTCAAAAGTGATTCAGGCTTGTTGGAAAACAATTAGAATCATAAAGATGCATATAAATAGAAAGTGAAATTTCTCTTTCCTTCATCTTGTAATCCCTAGAGATGAATATTGTGAGTTTGGAGTTTTTTATCCTCCAAGAATTCTTGCAATCCTATATTATAGACTTCATTTTAATTATAGGAATCCATTATAATATAGTGTTTTACAACTTATTTTTGTACTTAATAATATACTATGACCATTTTTTTTCCATGTCCTTACATGCTGATCTACCTAACAATGTATTTTCTGTAGCTTGGGAAATTATTTGTGAGTACACCATTCAATTAATAGCTAAATATAGTATGTTTGCACAATTGAACACTAATGCATAGGAAAGAAAACTGTTCAACACATTGAAGTTATAGTCTGAAGACACAGAAAAGAAGTTAGGGAGAACTATATATACTTAGTATTTTGTTGGCCTCTGATAGTTTGTGTGCTAATAAAGCTTACTATAATACAAGGGTCAGCAAATTCTTTATATAATAAAGGCTAGATAATAAATATTTTAGGCTTTGAGGGCTGGGTACAGTCTCTATTGCATATTTTATAGTTCTTTGAAAATGTAAAAACCATCTTAGCTTGTGGGCCATGCAAAAATAAGCCATGGACTGAATTTGATCCAGGCAGGGGTTATAGTTTGCTGACCCCTGCTCCCAGTATGTTGGAAATGCTTTCTTCCTCCACCATTCTCTCCATTCTGCCATGCCCTTCGACACCCCTCCCTAATCCACCAACTTTAGTATAGCTTAGTTACCGAAAAGTATAAGCTCTGAAAGTCAGATCTCAGCTCTACCACTAAATAGTGACCTTTGGCAAGGAACTAACTTCTCTTTCCTTCAGTTTTACCTCCTGCGAAATGGAGATAATAATGCCTAATTCATTGTGACTTGTGAGAATTATGCTGTTATTCACCAGATATGATCTTGAGAACCTATTATATGTTCGGCACTATTTAGAGCTAGCAAGTGCCTGGCCTTATGAAGTCTAGTGGGGGATTCTCTGTTTATTAGGATACTTTTGGTTGCAAGTGACAGAAAATTCAGTTCAAAACGGCTTAGGGAAAAAGTACATTTTCTTGTTTGTTTGTTGTTTTTTATTTGTGTTTTGGCTTATGTAACTACAGATTCAGGCCTGCCTCCAGATGCACCTGGATTCTAGTATTGGTCTACCTGGAATCTCTTTCCATTTTGTGATTCTGCTTTTCTTTCAGCAGGTTCTCACCATGAGGTGGCCAAAATGCCATTGACAACTCCAAAACTTCATTGACAACTCCAAAACTTGGTTCATTAAGCCCATTAGGGAGAGCTTTTCCTTCTAACATCCACATAAGAGTCCTGAGATTGACTGCGTACTCTAACTTGTCTTATGCTCCCATCCCTGTAGCCCAGGGGCTAGAAAACTTTGGTTGGTCATGATGAGTCAGATGCTCATCTCTGGAACAGGGTCAGTCCCACCTAAACTGCAGAGACTAAATTAGGAGAAGCAGAAGCTAGAATAATGGATAGGCAAAAATATGTCCACTAGAGACCTTAAATCACCATTCAACTGTGTAATTATTAACTCTATAATTGCAACAAAGGTAAAGTGCTATGTTGGTGTTCACTGGGATGGCCTGATCCCGCTGGGTGGTAGGCAGGGAGACTTTGGCCTGAGCTGAAAAGGAAGTGAAACTGTTAACTAGGCAAAAGGACTAGGGTGGGCATGGGTAGGACAAGGAGAAAAACATGTGCAAAAGACCTCTGCTGGGTGACTGCATGAGAAGTCTTATATGCTTAGAGTGGAAAGAGGGAGAGGGAAGTAAGAGAAGAACCAAGAGGTAGTCAGGGCCTGAGTTACAGGACCTAAGAGGTGTGTTTAGGGGTTTGATCTTTATCTGAAAGCCATAGTAAATGAGATTGAAAGAGATAATGAATGACAAGTGTTTAGAACAGAGCTGAACCAAATAATTTGGCCTGTTAATAATCTTATTAACCAAATACCTACTAAAACACTCTTGGCATAGATATTCCCCCTTCTTTTCTAAATATGTACTTAAATTTATTTATTTATTTATAAATATTTTTAAAAACATAAAATTCACATAACATAAAATCATTTAAAATGTACAATTCAGTGGCATTTAGTACATTCATCATGTTGTGTAACCATCACTTCTTTTTCTTTTTCGTTTTTTTTTTTTTTGAGATTTTATTTATTTATTTGACAGAGAGAGACACAGTGCGAGAGGGAACCCAGGCAGGGGGAGTGGGAGAGGGAGAAGCAGGCTCCCCGCCAAGCAGGGAGCCTGATGCGGGGCTCGATCCCAGGACTTTGGGATCACAGTCTGAGCCAAAGGCAGACACTTAATGATTGAGCCACCCAGGCGCCCCATCACCTCTATCTAATTCCAAAGCATTTCATCACCCCTAAAGGACATCCCATATTCATTAGCAGTTCATTCATTATTCCTCCTTTTCTCCTTCCCAGCCCCTGGCAAACCACAAGTCTGTTTTCTGACTCCATGGATTTACTTACTCTTGATATTTCATTTAAACAGAATCAAATAATATGTGACTTTTGTGTCTGGCTTAATTTTAGCTTAATGTTTTTTGACATTCATCCAAGTTGTAGCATGATTCAGTATTTCAAAAAGCTGAAAAATATTCCATTCTGTATGTATACTATATTTTGTTTGTCCATTTATCCATTGATGGACACTTGGGTTGTCTCTACCTTTTGGCTATTGTGAATAGTGCTGCTGTGAACATTCATGAAGTATTTGTTTGAATCTTGCTGTATTCAGTTCTTTTGGATATACTTGGGAGTGGAATCGCTTGCTCATGTGACAATTCTGTTTAACTTTTTATTTTATTTTATTTTATTTTATTTTTTTAAAGATTTTATTCATTTATTTGAGAGAGAGAGAGAATGAGAGAGAAAGCACATGAGATGGGGGGAGGGTCAGAGGGAGAAGCAGACTCCCCGCCGAGCAGGGAGCCCGATGCGGGACTCCATCCAGGGACTCCAGGATCATGACCTGAGCCGAAGGCAGTCGCTTAACCAACTGAGCCACCCAGGCGCCCCCTGTTTAACTTTTTAAAGAACTGCCGACAGTTTTTCACAGCAGTGCACCACTTTACATTCCCACCAGCAATGTGTGAGGGTTTTAATTTCTCCACATCCTTGCTGACGCTTGTTATTTTCCATTTTTTAAAAATTATAGCCATCCTGGTAGGTCTGTGGTTTTGATTTGCATTTCCCTAATGATTAGTGATATCGAATGTTTTCTCATGTGTCGGCCATCTGTATATTTTTAGAGAACTGTCTATTCAGAATCTTTGCTCATAAAAAATTTGGTTGTTTATATTTTTGTTGAGTTGTAAGAGTTTTTTATGATTTCTAGATATTAGATGCTCTTCATATGTATATGATTTACAAATATCTTCTCCCATTTTGTAGGTTGTCTTTTCATTTTCTTGACAGTTTTTTTGTTGTGTAAAGTTTTTCATTTTGAAGAAGTCCAATTTATAGATTTTTCTTCTGTTGACTGTACCTTTAGAAACTGTAGCCAAATCCAAGGTTATGAAGATCTACCCCTATGTTTTCTTCTAAGTGTTTTAATTTTAGCTTTTATGTTTAGATCTATGATCCATTTTGAGTTAATTTTTATATAAGCTGTGAGGTAGGGGTTTAACTTAATTTTTTCACATGTGGATATCCTGTTTTCCCAGCATTGTTAAGGAAACTTTTCTTTGTGTATTGAAGGTCTTGTTGAGATCAATTGACCATAGATGCATGAGTGATACCCTCTTTTAAAATAAACTAACTGGGACGCCTGGGTGGCTCAGATGGATAAGGGTCTGCCTTCGGCTCAGGTCATGATCTTGGGGTCCTGGGATTGAGGTCATGACCTTGGGGTCCCATGTCAGGCTCCTTGCTCACCAGGGAAGCCTGCTTCTCCCTCTGCCTGCCGCTCCCCCTGCTTCTGCTCTCTCTCTCCCTCTCTCTCTGACAAATAAATAAAATCTTTAAAAAAAAATAAAATTAACTCTAAGGAAATAAACCTACAAAGTTAATTGGTATATAATTATATTGGTTTGTTTCATAGGTCTGTATACTTTAAGGGTAAGAACATTATTAGGGTTGAATATGTTGTGGTAAATCAGAAAATAGATTAGTAAGGAGGAAGCAGTGAGCAAAGCACTTTAACCTCCTCTGGATCCTCAGTTTTGCTTACTTGTATAGTGGGGAGTTTGGACTTAGATGAGCTCCAGGATCTGTCCCAGCTCTCTTATGTGCTTTTCTTTAATAAATATTTACTGCCTGAGTTCTGGGTTAGGTGTTGTGCAAGGGGCTGGGGACACAGGGGTGAGCAAGACAGGTGAGGACTTGTGGCCACTTGAAAGAACAACACATGGTCTTTAGGCTTTGTCTCTACAAAATCAAATATTAGATCCCTAAACAAAGCTTGCTAGATAAATAGATGAAAGGATAATGATTAGGGTTGCAGTCTGAAAACTTTGAACATGGAGTAGAGAAATCAGAGTGCTGTCACCTCCTGTGGTTCCGGGCACGTGGTGGGGTAAGGAGGGGCTGTGGGCTGATAGTAGAGAGCCTTGTATCATATTGGACAGGCCAGCAAAGCATGCTTCATGTTCTGATACTCGTTTTTCTGTTGGCCTAGTCATTATCCTCATTCTTTGATCATATTCATACCTATTCACTTGAGAGTTTCATTTTTTTTTTAAGATTTTATTTATTTATTTGATAGAGACAGAGAGAGAGGGAACACTAGCAGGGGGAGTGGGAGAGGGAGAAGCAGGCCTCCCGCCGAGCAGGGAGCCCGATGTGGGGCTCGATCCCAGGAACCTGGAATCACGACCTGAGCCGAAGGTAGACGCTTAACCGACTGAGCCACCCAGGCACCCCGAGAGTTTCATTTTTGTAAAACATTTTAGGATGGATCTGTTAACTTTCAGCTTTCAGGATTTCTTTATTATGTGTTAAATCATATAATTTATAGACCAGTGATTCTCAACCAGGGAATATTCAGAAATATGAGGAGATACTTTTCTTGTCTGAATGGCAGGTGGTGGTACACTATTGTCATTTAGTGAGGGAAGGGTAAGGATGATGAATGTCCTGCACAACAGAGAAAAGTCCTACACACAACGCCAGCAGTGCCTCTGTTGAGAAGCATCCCGTAGTCAAAGGATACTCATCACCCACAGGAGGCAAAATAATATGTTACATTATCATATGTGATATCTACTATATAGGGGCAGCAGGTAAATTATTTTCTCATTGACATATGACACTGTTTCATAGCCATTTTTTAGGAATCATTGGTCTGGAAGGACAGGAATACTTGTATTTTGGCTACAGAATCCCTGCTTTAAGCCATGTCAAGTAAAAAGAGTGATTCTACTTGGAAAGAAATGGTATCAGCAAACTAAAGGTAAAACTTAACTTTTTCATCTCTTTTGAAATAATCTAATGACAAGAAGCCAAATATGGAGTTCTTCATGGAAAGGGTTGAATTTTCATTGTACAACTATGTACTTTGGTCTGGTAAATATTTTGGGGAAGGACTAATTTCCTTTTACTAATGAAAAATATAAAAACTTTTATAACCATTTGACTTTTTAAAAAGGCTACTACAGGGGCGCCTGGGTGGCTCAGTTAAGCGTCTGCCTTTGGCTCAGGTCATGATCCCAGGGTTCTGGGATCGAGCCCCGCGTTGGGCTCCCTACTCGGCGGGAAGCCTGCTTCTCCCTCTCCCACTCCCACTGTGTTGCCTCTCTCACTGTGTCTCTCTCTGTCAAATAAATAAATAAAATCTTAAAAAAAAAATAAAAAGGTTACTACATCCTGCAGGGATTGGTGACTATGCCTATAGAGTAATTTTGCTTTTTTATTTGTAGACAAATAAGTCCATAACAGGGAAGAAGAGAACCATCTTTCTGTAACATTACTGAATAATGTAATTTAGTTAGAGCATCACAACAAAGTACAAAATACCTTTCCCACCCTAGCCTCCTGAGTTTTTTATGCTGAATTTTCATTCTATGAGATCATTTAGGTTACTAGGTAAAAGCTTAATTTCTAGCCACTGTCCTTTTATGTGTTATTTTTAATAAGAGGGAAATACGTCCCTTTTTTTTTTTTTTTAAAGAATTTATTTGTCAGAGAGAGAGAGAAAGCACAAGCAGGGGGAGCAGCAGAGGGAGAGGGAGAAGCGGACTCCTTGCCGAGTAAGGAGCCTGATATGGGACTCCATCCCAGGACCCTGGGATCATGACCTGCGCCCAAGGCAGACACTTAACCGACTGAGCCACCCGGGCATCCCAGGAAATACGTCACTTCGTTGACCCTTTTGAATTTTGTTCACTCCAGGTTTAGAACTGAGTAGTTAACCAAATGTCTTAGTGAAACTGATGTTTGTAGGGTGTGTCCCAAGGAGGGAGGAGTGTATTGATCTGGCCAGAAGGCTGCTTTAAGGAAGGCAAAGAAGGTGATGTGAGGTCAAATTGTGTGCAGAGGGCTAGGGAGTTGGGACACCAACTTTTATAGGTAACAGATGTGAGGTTTCCAAGGTATATCATAACAAACGCTACTTTTGGGGAAGGTTCATTTGTCTATTGTGCATCATAGCTTTGAAAGTGAAGTAAGATCACAGTACTTTGGGCTTGAGTTGTGGTTGTGGCAGTAGGGATATAAGGGAGAGTGATAGTGGAAAGAGAACCATTCCTTGGCCATTCTTGGCTCTTGGAGCTCTTGGAGCAGCAGTGTCTCAGAATCTTGTCAGGTACCTGCCAGGGCCCAAGTGCTGGTTCCTAAGGAGTATGTAATTCCCATGGTTTAGGTACAAACCTGCTTCAATTCCCATGGGTCATTTGGAAGTATACTGCTTCGGTGTTTTTACTTGCCAGGTGTGTAAAACATTTTGTCCTTCTGTACTTAATCTTATCTTTTCTCATGGTTCACTCATATTTAGGTAATGTGCCGGCACAACTGGGCCTGAGGTCTTATTTTTTGTTTTAGTGTATCTTTTTTTTTTAAGATTGTATTTAATTGAGAGAGAGAGCGCAAGCGAGAGAGCAGCACAGGGAGAGGGAGAAGCAGACTCTCCACTGAGTAGGGAGCCCGATATGGGGTTTGGTCCCAGGATCCTCAGATCTGAGGATCTTCCACCTGAGTGGAAGGCAGCCATTTAATCAACTGAGCCCCCCAGGCACCCCTGTGTTTATCTTTACTTATTTGCTTGTTTTTTTTGTGTGTGTTATGAATAGCTTTGAAGATACAATATGAGTAAGGAATGGGAAATGTTATATACATTTGAGAGTCAAGCAGGTTTTACCCATACTCTGTAATTATGTCTTTAGTTTCTTCTGATGACTAAATAGGATTTGAGAGAGTGATTCATTAGAATATCAGAAGACTGAAATAAAGAAATCTTCATTGCATTCAGTCTGGTTGTGGCAAGGACTACAAGTGACCAACCTTATACATTGGTCCCCCATAGAGTCCAAGAAAGTTCAGGTGTTGGCACAGTTTATAGGCCCATGGGCCCTGTGGTGATGAGTGAGGCAGTGGCCTCAGCTGTGCCCCAGACACTGTGGGCTCTGCAAAATCGTTAGGAACATATTCCACAGTGATCTCTTATCTTGTGCCTTTAATTTCTGCACTTGAGTATGAAGTTAAGTGTGCTAGGGCAGAATGTGAAAAGGCTACGTACGGGCTTTGATCTTAGCCACAAAGTGTGGCCTTAGGTTAGTATCAGTCTGAATTTCCACTTTACCTTTTGATTTGGGGATTTTTTTCCTTCACACCAAACTGCAAATGTTAAAGAGTGAACTTTTTTTTCAGAGTTAACAGTTATCTTCTTTTTTGATGTCTTTAAGTCTGGAAGGCTGAGTCGAGCTGTTGTTATGATTTTGAGTTAGGTCTGGGGTGTTATTGCTCTTGCTATTGCTGTTGGTGTAGACCTGATTGGTAAGGAGTGGATGGTGAGGTGACATGTTTTCTCAGAGCAGTGTGGGAAGATGCAGTTGTTGATAGATAGTTGTGGCCTTTGACTTAACTGATGAACTAGATGATGATGGAAAAGCATGTGGTCTAGCATGACCCACCACTGTATCCAGGGGCAACCCTGGCAGCCCTGTCTCATTTCTGAATGGAGTATCATAAGGGAGAGGTAAGCTGGTACTTGGACGGGAGGTGGTAGGGACAGGGCTGCAAGTGGGATTGTGTGCTTCAAGTTCCACAACAAAGCATTTGTTGGGGAGGGGCTGATGAACTGCTGTTGAAGGCTGTGTCTGTCCTCAAGGCTGGACAAGTACGTTTTCCTTCCAGGGTGCTTTAGCACATCAGCCATCCCTGTAAAAAGTGTAGAAAGGGGAAAACCTGCCTAATATAATTATCCCAATACCCATTTGTCTTATTTTTGTGTTTACCTCCAATCTCCTTTCATGTGTAATTTTTTACAGGGTAATTATATAGCATCTGTATATATATATATACACACACACACAATTTCATATTTTGCTTATATTAATCAACATCTAACACTTTTCTGTTTATTAGAGTCTGCAGTTTTTCTAGTGGTTGTGTAAGAATCTATTGAGGGGATACATCAACTAAATCAAGTACCATTTATCCATTTACATTAAAGTAATTACCGATAGCGACACTTAACTCTTGTTACTGTGCTGTTTTGCTGTTTTCTGGTTTTTGTCCCTTTTCCCTCTCTTGCTGCCTTCCTTTTTTATTTCTGTTTTTCTCTTTGTTTTTGCTTTGATTTCTTTCTCATTTTCTTATGTGTATCTTCTATGTAGGTATTTTCTTTGTGGTTACCATGGGGATTACATAAAATACAGCAACTTATTTTAAACTGTAACAATTTACTTCAACTATATACAAAAACTACTCTTTTACATTTCCCCCCACTTTATGTTATTGGTATCACAAATTACATATTTTTGTATTTACATTAACATAGTTTTATAGTTATAGTTATTTTTTTTACAAGATGAAAGCATCTTGTAAATTCTGTACCAGAATTAAAAATGATGTATGTACCCTCATTACATTCTGTATTTGTGTATATATTTACCTTTACCAGAAAGCTTTATATTCTCTTATGCATTCTTGCTGCTATCTTAGCATTTCAACTTGAAGGATTCCTTTTAGCAGTTCATAGTGATGAAGTCCCTCAGGTTTTGTTTATCTGGGAAGGTCTTTATTTCTCCTTCATTTTTTTTTTTTTGTATGTGTTATGTTAATCACCATACATTACATCATTAGTTTTTGATTTTTCTCTTTCATTTTTGAAGGACAGTTTTGCCGGATTTTTTTAGTTGTCAGCTTTTTCATTTCAGCACTTTGAATATATTGCCCCACTACATTCTGGCCTGTGATATTTTTGCTGAGAAATCTGCTGATAATTTTATGGAAGCTCTCTTGTATGTGACAAGTACTTTTCTCTTGCTGCTTTTAAGATTCTTCCTTTGTCTTTGATTTGACAGTTTGATTGTGTGTCTTAGTGTAGGCCTCTTTGGGTTCATCCTTGTTGGAGTCTTTTGAGCTTTTTGAATTTGGATGTACATTCCCTCCCTCAGAATTGGGAAGTTTCTGGCCATTATTTCTTCATATAAGCTCTCTACCCCATTCTTTCTCTGTTATTCTGAGACTCCTATAATGCACACATTGCTTTCCTCAATGGTATCCCATAATTCCCTTAGCTTACTTCCCTTTGTTCTTTTTTTCTTTTTATTCCTCTGACTTAATAATTTCAAATGACTTGTCTAAGTTTGCTGATTCTTTCTTCTGATTGGTGAAGTCTGTTGCTGATCCACTCTAGTAAATTTTTTAATTCAGTTATTATATTCTTCAGCTCCAGAATTTGTTTCTGTCTCTTAGCTGGCATTTTTATTTTGTTCATGCATTGTTTTTCTGGTTATATTGAATTATTTTTAGGGTAATTCATAGATCTTTGTTTCTTTAGTGTTTCTGGAAATTTATTTTGTTCTTTTAATTTGTTTATATTTTCCTGTTTCTTTATGTGCCTTGTTATTTTTTACTATGATTTGTGCATTTGAAAAAACAGCAGCCTCTCCCAGTCTTTATGGCCTGGGAAAGACTTTAATCAACCAGGCTAGAGATTCTGGGAGCCTTTCAGCCCTTTTCTGGGCATGTACCTTCTCTTGGCTTGTGTGTGTAATTTCCCAATTAGAGAGATTTATCAATTTTTAAAATCAGTTTTTCAGGAGCTTGTCATTTGTTGCTCCCTCTGGAGTCTGTGTGCAGTACTGCAGGTTCTCTTGGTGCCACAATACACCCTTGAGCTCCCTTTATTCTCCCTTTATTCTCTCACCCTTGAGCCCCCAGGCATCCAAAGTATGCCAGTTCCCCATGTTTCTCTGAGTCAGATAAGACAGAAACTGGTCCCTCAGGCAGCCCCCACCCCCAAAAGCTGGAATTTCAGATATACATTCCATTTTTCTCTTTCCCTTCCAAGCCAGAAGCTTTTCCTCCTGATTGCACTGAGCTGTGCTAGCTTAGGGGAAGGGCCAATTCAGATGAAATGCAGTAGCTTTTCTTACCTATTTCTATGCACTTGTTCTTGGCTTTGTGCTTCCCTGGGGTACTGCAGCTTTCTAACTGGTTTCTGGAGTTGCCATAAAGACTTTTTGGACTGTATATTGTTGTAAGTTTTTTTCTCTGTGAGAGAATGAGGCATGGGACTTCCTACTCCACCATTTTGGTGATGTCACTCTATACGAGTTTTATAACAGAAGAACGAGATCTTGCTATCAGAGATCATCCTCTTCTACAGCTCTAAATGAAACCATTTGTCCATGTTCATCTCCCCCCCCCCACGCCTGCCCCAGAGAGGCTCCTGCAACAGTAGAATTCAGTCAATCTAAATTAAATGTCATTTAGAAAACAGTGATCTTATTGCCACTTCCATTACTTTGCTATCATAAGTGAAACTTGGTCAATCATTCCTGTATATCATTCTTCCATATTTTGAGTTACCTTTATAAGGTCACACTTATTAAAAATGGAATTCCTAGGTATAAGCCCCTTTCTGGCTCTTAACATTTGGCTGAGTGGCAGTGTAAATGCCCTTTACCCATTTAAGAGCATCCAATTTAGGGGCACCTGGGTGGCTCAGTCAGTTAAGCATCTGCCTTCGACTCAGGTCATGATCGCAGGGTCCTGGGATCAAGTCCTGAATTAAGCTCCTTGCTTAGCAGGGAGCCTGTTTCTTCCTCTGCCTGCCGCTCTCCCTGCTTGTGCTCTCTCTCTCTCTGACAAATAAATAAAAACCTTTTTTAAAAAAGTGCATCCCAATTAAGACTGTTTGATTTTAAGCTTGCCAGTATTAGGTATGTTAACCTTTAAAATCCTTATTGAATTGATAAAGGAAAACTGATACTTCATTATCCAAATTTGTAACAATAAACATGTCATTGTTCTAACATTGGCATTCTTAATTTGGTTTCTAAAATTACTGTAAAACTGAGTGAGCAACCCACCTTTTCTCTAAACTTAAAAGAATAGAAGCCCAAATCTCTGTTTTAAAGAACACTGCAGGGTGATGGGTATTAAGGAGGGCACGTGTTGTGATATACACTGGGTGTTTTACATAACTAATGAATCATTGAACACATCAAAAACTAATGATGTACTATACAGTGGCTAACTGAACATGATAAAAAGGATACTGAAAGCTCTTTTGGAAAGATGGGGATCATAGTGTAATAAGGACTGGAGAGTTGAAGTAATGCTGATTATATATTATATAGATATAAACCTAGATATCTATCTAAACCTACCTTTCTATAGACAGAAACTTAATTGTCCCTTATGCTTAGAACTTGTAGGTTGTTAAATTAATGCCCAAAGTCAAAATAAGCAAGTGTCTAACATAAACATTTTCATTTTGTCAAATCTGTTAAATGAAATATATAAATCCCAACTAAGGAAATAATGTTTTGATCTTATCACTCAGTTGAACACATGGTAAGTCCATTTGAAAGTAGCCATGGCATACATATTTAATGCTTGGAAAATAGTAAATACTTTTGCAATTGTAATATTGGCCTCTAGTTTTTTTTCACTTTGCTGGAGATGAAAGTGGTCATTGTTGGTGGGTGATCATTATTTACCAAGAACATTAGATACCATGTACTCAACAGAACACATAGAGTCCTTTTTAAGAGGTATATTATAAGGCATACGAGGAACTCTGGGAATTTAATATTCATAAAAAATAAGGAACACCTGGGGCAAAACTCTATGCCGGTAGAAGTCCAAGGGACCCCAGCACTCAGGAGGGAGTGCTGTGTAAGCATCCCAGGGTTGTTTGTTTAGCCTCCCACTCTTGGGCTTCCTCCTGCTTGCCTAGTGGCATAGGCACCCTGGGACTCATATCTGCTTACTCTGAACTGCCTTGGTTGTATTTATTTTCATTTGAAAGTCAATATTCAAAGACGTGTTGCCCAGTATATCTGTTTGAACAACTGGGGAAAAAATCAAAAGGTTTCTTTCAAGTTGGTGACTTTCACCTTTTAGGAGTTGGGTTGTGCTGCGTCAGTCCCTGTTGCCCAGGGGAAATCTTCCTATCATTCAGAAGCCCTAGTCATTAGCAAGCATTGAATTGCACGTTTGTGTGAGGGAATGCATCTTGGACACTTGAGTAGCTGTTACTGTTGTTTTGGCTGAAGAGGCAGCTCCTGCCTGTTCCCTCTAATAAGAAATGTTATGGGTGAGGGTGGGAGAGGAAGAAAGATGTGCATGCCTCCTGCTTGCCTGCTTTAGCATTTGCGGTGAGCGTGGTACAGGTGGCTTAGGATGACGCAGTGTGGCCTTCCTAGAGAATACTTCGCACCTTCTTGTGCTGAGAAAATATATACAAGCCTTCGCTGAATAAAGAATCTTTTTCTGCTGTTTATTAATATGTTACATGGACTTGTCTTGGGGATCTTTTACATTTTCTTGCTTTGCTTACAAGTTCAAATGAACTACTACTTACCTTGCCACGTAAGTTGGTAGGTGGTGGGTGGGACTCTTTTCCTTCTAAGGGTCCTGGGCGTCTCTCCATGACTCCATGCCAGAGCAAGCCCTACAAGATTGAGAGACCCTCCCCACCCCCCATATACCCAGGGCCTCCCAGGGCCTCCCAAGGCCTCCCAAGGCCGGCATGGCTCTTCTTTCCTCTTGGCCAGTGACCCACTGCTAATGATGAGTACAGTATGTTGATCCCTTATCATTTACCAGGTCTTATGTCTTAGGCTTTACACATAATCCCATTCAGCCTTCACAATGACCCTGTGAGGTGGGAACTACTATTTATTTTATTTTTTAAACATTTTATCTATTTATTTGACAGAGAGAGAGGGAACACGGCAGGGGGAGTAGCAGACAGAGGGAGAGAGAGAAGCAGGCTCCCCACTGAGCAGGGAGCCCGACACGGGGCTTGATCCCAGGACCCTGGGATTATGACGTGAGCCGAAGGCAGACGCTTAATGACTGAGTCACCCAGGCGCCCCTATTTATTATGTACCTTTCTCCCCCACCCTCCCATTTATTGTAATCTCCATACTTCGGGAATATTTTTGGCTGTTTCATGTATTGCCGTATCCCCAGCACCTAAAACAGTGCCTGGCTCATGATAGGAACTTAATATTTACATTTATTGGTGACTCAGTGGATTCTCTTTTTACAAATGAGACATTAAAAACCTTACCCAAGAGCCCACAGATAGTAAGTGGTAGGGATACATTTGGATTCAGGTCCCTCATACTGTTGTGCTCTCTTTCCCCTTCTAGGGGAAGGAGGGACTGGAGGGAGGGAGTGCCACAGGGCCTGGGAATATGGAGAGAGCCTTTCCCCAGCACTCCTGGGCAGTTCAGCCTCCTCTCCCTTCTTGTCTGGGTCTCTGCCCCTTCCCCACTCCCTTGGCCCATCACTGGCCATCCTGCAGGCTAGACAGAACTGTCTACCTCCCGTTCTTGGAAGGAGATACAGTGAGATGACTTTGCTGCCCGCTGTCTCCTTTTCTTGTGGGTGTTGGAGAAGCGAGGTGAGCTCCAGGGCCGAGGAAGGCACCAGTTATCTGGCTGAGTGCGCGAGTGTCGAGACACTTGGCTGTTAGAAGCTAGAGAAGACCGACCAGGAGTTGGAGTTGGCTTGACCATGAGGCAAGGTGGCCTTATCCCTGGTCCTTTGGGAGCTGAATAAGAAAATTCCAAAGTTGAGAAGAATAAGGTTGCCAAGCTGCCCCCTTCCCTCTACTGAAAGTAAAGGAGGTTGGGGCAAGCCTAGGCAGGCAGCTGGTGGGTGAGAGGGAAGACGGGAAAGGATCTTTCCAGAAAATCTCTCTGGACTGGGGTGTTGGCTGTGAATGATGTGGGAGGGGAGAGGAAAGTTTCATGTGTCCTCTGTGGGCACAGCTGAGCCACAGGTACCCCTGTCTAAGCAGCATGGAGCCCCAGCAGCCTGCGGGCCCCTGCTGCATCTGAGCAACCAGAAACACTTTATTTCTTCCTAGGTTTTTAGCTCATTCTCTCCTTAAGCTGACCCTTGAGACATTCTGTCTGGTTGTGGTAAAATATTACTAATGACAGTCAATTATATGATTGGAATTCCATGCAGCTTTTGATAAGTCTTTGATTGGAACACAAAGCTTCATGTGTTTTTAGCTTTAATTTATTTATTATGGAATTTGGCCCTCTCTTCATAACTTGGAAATCTCCTGCGCCCTCTGGGGCAGGGGAGCAGGCAGGTGGGCACTGTGAGGCCCCTGCTGCTGGAACCAGTGCTGGACTGGAAGCATGCTCTGAGATAAGTAGTAAGAACGTTCAAGCCACTATGAGGGCTGAGAATATAAGAAAATATAAAAAATAGAGTGTCACTACCTTAAAATTCCTACTGCTGCAACCTTAAATGGAACAATTTTCAGTAGCTGTTAAGTCTAGATCTAATTGCTATTCTTTGTGGAATTTAGGACCAGGTAGCTACATATGCTCTTCTGTTTGTACTCAGATATTTTTATTAAATGTCTGCTCTCTTCCTAACCCCTAAGTAAGGAGTCCCTTTCTTTAGAGATTAAGAGGTGGAAACTGAGGCCTTTTATTAATAGTGTATGGGTAATCCACAACTAAATTACCCTGTTATTTAGATCCAGTTAACTTGATATGTTTTTGGTACTTTACAGAGTTGTTCCTGAAATATAATAGGTGAAAATCATTGTTATATAAATAATGATAAAAATGAGAAATGAAAAATGAATTATCTTGAGTCCTGCTACCCTCACAAATTATCTTTTTTTGTTTTGCCTGTTTTCTTTTGATCCTTACAAAATTTTTTTTTAAAGATTTATTTATTTATTCCAAGAGAGAGCACAAGCAGGGGGAGTGGCAGGCAGAGGGAGAAGCAGGCTCCTCACTGAGCAAGGTGGCTGACACAGGACTCGATCCCAGGACCCTGGGATCATGACCTGAGCTGAAGGCAGACACTTAACCAACTGAGCCACGCAGGCATGCCTGATTCTTACAAATTTTATGTGACATTTTATATTGTGCTTCCCTGCCTCTGCCTTGACCAAGGGTTTTATTCTTCATTATATTTGTTCTTTTGTAGTAGAGCCCACATTATTTGTAATGGCTGGGAAGCTGGACTGTGTGGGCTACCTTGGGAGAGACCTTGGAATTGGGCTTGGTCCCTGTGCCATGTGGTCCCCCACCCACTGTCACAGGCTGGGTCCTGTGAGTTAACCAGGACTCCTTCAGCTCTTCTAGCGTGGGGACAGTTCAGAGGCCTCAGGCTGGTACCTAAAGGCTGAATCTGGCCATCTGCAGTTTTAAAAATAACTTTTTTGTTTGAATGACTCACTTGTGTTTAAAAGTCAAGAAATTTCTGCATAAAATGTAGATTTCCACCAGTTCTTCAGAATCTGATTATATGCTAGGATGCTTCCCTTCTCCTGCAGCAACCCCCGAATAGCCAGTATGGTTCACATATGATACCTGCTCTTTGGGAACTGGGAGACTCGGAAAGCATTTCGATAGAGATTTCCATGGAAGAACTTTAGCTTCTTTCTCCTCACTGAGGGTCTGCCCTAGTTATCCGTTGTCGTGAGTTGGAGGACCCTCACTCTGTCCCCAGCCCAGTCAGAATTCTCCTTTTTCAGAGGTGAAAGCAGTTTTAGGACAAAAAGCCACAGCCCTACTAGCCAGCCGCCTGTCCCCACTAAGGAAGCACAGCACAGCCAACAATTGTACAGGAGGTTTAGAACACGGGTTTACCCATCTCTAACATGGAGGTAAGCATAGAAACTACCCGATAAGTCTCTAGTGATTTGGAAATGGGCTAATAGGAGTAAAGTGCTTACAAAGTACCTTGCATGTAGTGTTCGCTATGGTTGTCATTATTATTAATGGGGGTGGAGGGGAGGAACGTATATAAATTTAATTTCCTATATAACTGTTGCCATCAGTTTGGATTTCTTTTGTGTTTTCCATGTACATGTTTTATTGTAGTACATAGTTGTCATTACAGTGGACATGGAGGTCAAGTGACTTCCCAGAATCACTTAGCATTCAGTGGGGGAGTGGGAATCCCACTGGTTTCTGTGACTTCCAGTTCAGTGTTTGTTTAGTTTTAAGCTATTTCGTGCTGTGAAACTGTGTTTATCTGGCCTTTAGGTCACTTGTGGATATGCTTAGTGAAGAGTTGGGATATTTAAAAATCTGATATCCCCTAACTTGTAGATGCATCCAGCCTTAACATGTCTATAAAGGACCGCTAACAACATTACACTGCGCCTTTACATAAGCTATTGCACTGTTGGTGTACCTCACTAAAAACAGGAGCAAATGGAATGTGAGAAGCACTTTCAATCTTTTTAATTGACTAATGGAGTTGTATCAAGGGACTTCCTGGTCAGGGTCGGGCCTGGTTAGTACTTGGATGGGAGAAAGCATTATCAAGTTTGCTTTGAAAAAGATGAAGAGGTTTTCTTTCTCCTCCCCTCCCACCCCCCTCTTTTCTTTCTTTTTAGAGAGAAAGAGTGAGCAGTGGGTGAGGGGCAGAGGAAGAGAGAGAATCTTAAGCAGGCTCTACGCCCAGTGTGGATCTTGATCTTACGACCCTGAGATCATGACCCTGAGCTGAAACCAAGAATCAGATGTTTAACAGACTGAGCCACCCAGGTGCCCCAGGTGAAGAGGTTTTCTTTCTGGGCTGTGGTGAAGGTGGCTGTGTGTAGGACATTTTTGTCCTAACTGCCTGCATACCTACTTAGGACATGTCTGTGTTATGTTTAAGCACAGAAAAGTTTATGGAGAGGGGTGCCTGGGTGGCTCAGTCGTTAAGCGTCTGCCTTCTGCTCAGGTCATGATCCCAGGGTCCTGGGATCGAGCCCGACATCGGGCTCCCTGCTCGGCGGGAAGCCTGCTTCTCCTTCTCCCACTCCCCCTACTTGTGTTCCCTCTCTCACCGTGTCTCTCTCTGACAAATAAATAAATAAAAAATCTTAAAAAAAAAAAAAAAGCTTATGGAGAAATCCCACTCTACAATATCAGCAATAGTTCTCCAAAAATAGATCGAGAAATAAAGAGCATCCCTTTTCATAATGCGAATAGCTTTTTCTTATGACATCCTTAGTAGGCTTTGTATTGTTAGGTTGTTTTGTCGAATATATTGAGAAGTTAAAAAAATTTTTTTCTGCTTTGAAATATTAATACGATATGGGAATTAATGTGTCTTCAAAGGTATATTAGTACTCATTCACAAACACTATCTTATTATCTCATCAATTATGAAAAAATTTTAAAAACAGAACAGAGAATATATTCACCCACCACCACCTTGAACTAACAAATGCCCAACATTTTGTTCTTTGCTTAGAAAAAAGATCATTTTTTTAAATTTAAAGATTTATATTCATTTATTTGAGAGAGAGCAAGAGAGAGCACAGAAGCAGAGGGCAGAGGAAGAAGCAGACTCCCCGCTGAGCAGGGAGCCAGAAGCTGAGCTCAATTCCAGGACCCTGGGATCATGACCTGAGCCGAAGGTAGATGCTTAACCGACTGAGCCACCCAGGCACCTGGGAAGAAAAAATCTTTTTAAGATGACTCTTTGTCTATACAAATGTAGTGATCCGAAGAGGTACATGCACCCCAATGTTTATAGCAGCAGTGTCCACAATAGCTAAACTAGGGAAAGAGCCAAGATGTCCATCAACAGATGAATGGATAAAGAAGATGTGGTATAGATATACAATGGAATATTGTGCAGCCATCAAAAGGAATTAAATCTTGCCATTTGCAACGACATGGATGGAACTAGAGAGTATTATGCTAAGCGAAATAAGTCAGAGAAAGACATGTATCATATGATCTCACTGATAGGAGGAATTCTTAATCTCAAGAAACAAATTGAGGGTTGCTGGAGTGGTGGGGGGTAGGAGGGATGGGTAGCTGGGTGATAGACATTGGGGAGGGTATGTGCTATGGTGAGCGCTGTGAATTGTGTAAGACTGTTGAATCACAGATCTGTACCTCTGAAACAAATAATACATTTTATGTTAAAAAAAAAAAGTAAGGGAAAAATGAAGGGGGGCAGAATTAGAGGGGGAGATGAACCATGAGAGACTCTGGACTCTCAGAAACAAACTGAGGGTTCTAGAGGGGAGGGGGGTGGGGAGATGGGTTAGCCTGGTGGTGGGTATTAAAGAGGGCACGTATTGAATGGAGCACTGGGTGTTATATGCAAACAATGAATCATGGAACACTATGTCAAAAACTGATGATGTCATGTATGGTGATTAACATAACAATAAAATTTAAAAAAATGAATCTTTTTAAAAAAAAAAAACCCAAAAAACAAAAAAACCCACAAAAAACAAAAAACACTGTAAATATAACTGCAGTTTCCTGTGAACCATTCCCTGATACTATTTCTCCTCCTTCCTTCCCTAGAGGCAACCATTACCACAAATTCGAGGGGTATTATTTCTGTCTATACTTCTGTACTGTTAGTACATATTTCTGACAAATAAGTTTTGCATGCTTTAAAGTTTTATTTAAATGTTACATGTAATTTGCATAATGCATATATTCGTATACAGTAATATATGTATTTCTACAACTGCCTTTTTTCATTTGTTTTATGTTTTTTGAGATCTTATGGACATGTTAACTCCTTTTCTAACTTTTTTATTACAGTTAATATGAATATGTGATAATTTTTTAAAATCCGTTTGATGGACACTTAGGTTGTTTTGCTTTGTGTAGCCTCCTGGTGGACATGTAAGAGAGTTCTTTGCATATCTACTCAGAGGTAACGTTTCTGAATTGTAGGATTTATGCATCTTCAGCTCTACTGGATGTTGTCGTATCATATGTCATATTGTTGTAATGTCCAAAGTGGTTAGATAATTTTACACATTTTCCAGCTCTTTTGAGTTTTCATTTCTCCACATCCTCTTCGACACTTGGTGTCATCACAGCATTTAGATTTTGCTAATCTGTTGAGTGTGAAACAATAGGTCATGGTTTTAATTTGCATTTCCAGTTAGTGCTAAAATCAAGCAACTTTTAATGTGTTGTTGGTCAGTTGGGTTTTCTCTACTGTTAATCACCTGTTCATATCCTTTGGCCATTTTTCCATTGCATTGTTCATCCTCTTCTTATTAATGAGTGCTGTTTTAGAGATCTTGGTTTCTTTTCCACTAACTCCTCTACCCAATGCTGATTTTGGTAACATTTTTTGTCTATTTTGGATAAACTTTTAAGTTGTTGGCCTAAAGTTACCCACAATACAGAAACAATATTCAAACCATCAGTTACACTCCCTTCATTTCCTGTGGCCAACAGTATGAACTGTAACCTACCTCGCTCCACTGTTTTCCTTGATGTCTCCCCTCTGTACATTTTCTTTTACAGAGTGAATATGTATGTACACTTAGGCATGCAGAGATCATTTTGGGCAGTTTAAGTGTGCAGTGTCCTTGCAGGCATGAAAGCGTGCTAAAAGATCCAAGGCAGCTTTTCGCTCAGTTGGATAGGATTCAGTCAGCAGCTGAGTGCTGAGGAATCTCTCAATGAAAAGCCAATTTTCCATTTTGGGGCCGTAACTCTCAGGAAGAGTATGGCCAAATCACTCTGGAAACTTTCTAAGCTGCATCTCCTATCTGAGCTAAATGACTTGGGACACAGAAGGAGCACATCTGCTCAATTTGTCACCCATCCTTGTTCAAGGAAAGGGTAGGAAAGGCTCTCAGTTTGCAAGTACATGGGTCACCTTTGCCTTTAGGAAGCCTCCACCTCCCTTGGAAGTAAGGGGATTTGAAGTAAATGTAACACATAGCTCAGAAAGGGGATGGTAAAATTTCTCTAGCCTGTTGGAGGATGAGGGGAAAAACCTATAAGACACATTATTGAGATCTTGATAATAGTCATCAGCTTGCCTCAGAGTGATGTACAAGCAGTCTTCTTACATTTTCTTCCTGAGTAAAATCAAGCACTGCGTCCTAACTCAGCTTCACTTGGAGTGAGCTCTTCATGCTTCAGTGATGGGAAAGTAGCAGTGCTCTGAATTTTTCCTGAAAAATGCTGGGGGAAAAAACACAAGGGTCAGTAATGATTATCTCTTGGAGATGGAATTTGAATGATGTTTGTCTTTTCCCTTCATCATATTTTATTTTCAACAATGAACACCTGTTATTTATTTATTTTTATTTTATTATGTTAATCACCATACATTACATCATTAGTTTTTGATGTAGTGATCCATGATTCATTGTTTGCATATAACACCCAGTGCTCCATGCACTACGTGCCCTCCTTAATGCCCATCACCAGGCTAACCCATCCCCCCACCCACCTCCCCTCTAAAACCCTCAGTTTGTTTCTCAGAGTCTATAGTCTTTCATGGTTCGTCTCCCCCTCCAATTACCCCCCTTCATTTTTCCCTTCCTACTATCTTCTTTTTTTTTTCTTTTAACATATAACGTATTATTTGTTTCAGAGGTCACCTGTTAACTTTTGTAAAAGTAAATACATGCTTGTTTTTTAAAGGACCTCACATGTGGGATCCTCTGGTAGATGCGAGGTGCACAGGTCACCACTGTGCTTGCTTTTTTTTTTAAGATTTATTATTTATTTTATTTTTTTAAAGATTTTATTTATTTGATAGAGAGAGACACAGTGAGAGAGGGAACACAAGCAGGGGGAGTGGGAGAGGGAGAAGCAGGCTTCCCGCAGAGCAGGGAGCCCGATGCAGAGTTCGATCCCAGGACCCTGGGACCATGGCCTGAGCTGAAGGCAGACGCTTAACGACTGAGCCACCCAGGCGCCCCAAGATTTATTATTTATTTTAGAGAGAGAATGAGAGAGAGTGAGCGAGCTCGGGGTGGGGGGCAGAGGGAGAGGGAGAGAGCGTCTTAAGCAGACTCTGCACTCAGCTCAGAGCCCAATGCAGGGCTCCATCTCATGACCCCAAGATCCTGACCAGAGCCCAGACCAAGAGTCGGACTCTTAACCGACTGCATCACCCGGGCGTCCCGGTGCTTGCTTCTTTAATTCAAGCCCTTAGTAGATGCACAGGGGTGGAGTCAGGTCTCATTTCTGTTTCCTACTAGTTACATGAGCTTTGGCAAGTTAATTCCCCTGTGTGTGAGATAGATTTCCCATTCATAAAACATAGATAATATAAATACATGATTGTCCTGAGGATTAAATAACAAGGTACAGAAAGTACTTACCTGTTTGAAATGCTTGATATATGTTAGCATGATAATGACTGACTTTTAGAGTTTCTTTTGCCAACAGTTTTATGCTTTTTTTTTCTTCTCAGTATTTCTATTTTTGTTGTTTTAGCAAAGGACAAATAGGAAGGAAGAATAGGAATTGAATTCCCTAGGATCTAGTCATGCATTTCTGTTTCTCAGAGCCCCAGTGACTGTGAAGAGGTGGTCACATTTTTTTTCTTTTAGGTATTTCTTTTTTTATTTTAGCATATGACAAACAGGAAGGAAAAACAGGAATTGAATTGCCCAGTAGTCATGTGGTGCTGTTTCTCAAAGCCCTGGTATAATGAAGAGGTGAATGACTTTTTTTTTTTATTGAGGTACAATGGATATACAACATTATAAACGTTATGTTAGATTCAGCTATACAACATAATGATTCAATATTTGTATGTATTGCAAAGTGCTCACCACAGTGAGTCTAGTTAACACCTGTTATCAGAGTTACAGAATTTTTTCTTGTGATGAGTACATATGCTTTTTTATAACTGAGCTCAATTTAGGCTTTATTTCTGATTGTGAAGGCTGTGTGAATGCACATTTCCTGAAAGTATTAGAAAAACTGCATCATATGTCTGTCACTTTAGGAAGGAATAAACTCAGTAGCCTCCTTGCCTGTAGTTAACCAGAATCAGGTGAACTGCCAACCCTGAGGCCCCACCCAGCTCTCCCTGCAGAGAACCTTGGCTTTTGGCAGTAGCCACAGGCCTGCACAAAGCCAAGTGGGTGAAACTTGTGATCTTTTCTTGAAAAAGTGGCCAAGAGTGAAACAACCACTTAGTTGTTATTTTAAATGTAGGCTGCAAAATGGCTTACGTTGCTATGTAATGGCATCGTGGTAATGGAGGCTGCCAAGGAAATGTTCACATTGCCAAGTCTGTGAGAATATCACTGTCTTCCTAAGAGGCCTGGCTGGATTCCAGAACCCTTTTTCGGGCAGTGCTCAAACCTGTCATAGTTTATTTTGTTGTTCTGTTTTCAGGCAACAGATTTGGTCATTGCTTTTACTATATAAGTGCTGAAAGGGTGTCCTAAATATCCACCTACTCCAAAGATAGTCATCTGGATCATGACTCTCTGTAGATTGCCACTGGCACCACCATCTGCGGGTTCTCCCAAGCCAGAAGCCTGGGAGCCTCTTCCTGACCTCCCACTTCTAGACCCCCCACATCCAACAAATGATTCCACCTTCTTGTAATACTTCTGGAATCCATCTCTTCTTGTTCTCTTTTGTCCTTGCTTTAGATTCTTTGTAAATGGCTATTCTAATCAGTCATTTATTTAAAACCCTTCAGTCATTTCCTACTGTTAACAGGATAGAAGCTGAGCTCCTTGGCATGGTCTGAAGCCTTCTCTCATGTGTTCCCTGCCTCATCTCTTGCCCTCTCCTCCTACCAAACTGAGCTCTTCTGAGGTCCATGAACACACCTGTGCTTTGGGAAAAGTCCTGTTCCACTCATGCAACCGACCTCAAGGCTTTCTGTGAGGTCTTCTTCAATGACTCCTTTCTCTTCCACTCCTCCCCTGCTCTCAGCAGAATCAATCAGGTTTTATGCCACCACTGAACCACTTACATGATTTTTTTATGGGATAAATCATGCTACCTTGTGGCAGTTTATTTGGGTGTTTCTCTGCTTGGTTAAGAGCTACTTGAGGGCAAGACCATGTCAGCTTGATATTTATAATGCCAGTGTTTGCCCTGGTGCTCAAGTCCATCGTCTAAAGAAAGATTGGCCTGTGGAACCGCCATCTTTTTAATAAAGATAAGCAAAATTTACATATACCATATATAAAAATAAACAGGCGATGGATTAAATAAATAAGCATTTTTTAAAATGCTAGAATGTTTTAGAAGATAGTACAGGTCCTGTAACATTGGGATAAGAGGGACTTTCAAAGTGAGATATGAAACTTACAGACTTAGAGGAACAAATGCAGTCGTAAAATTTAACCTCTTTTAGACAAGAGATACTGTGAACAAAACCAAAAGATACTAGTAACAGACCAGGAAAAAATATTTACAGTGTCCAGATCATATTAAAATAAATCTAAATAAATAAAGGACCAAGAACCCAATATAAAAATGGGCAAAGAGGGCGCCTGGGTAGCTCAGTTGGTTAAGTGACTGCCTTCGGCTCAGGTCATGATCCCGGAGTCCCGGGATCGAGTCCCATATCGGGCTCCCTGCTCAGCGAGGAGCCTGCTTCTCCCTCTGACCCTCCCTCCTCTCATGTACTCTCTCTCATTCTCGCTCTGTCAAATAAATAAATCTTTAAAAAAAATGGGCAAAGAATAGGAATAAGGAAATTCACAAAAAGGAAAACCAAATGGTCAATAAATGTATGAACAAATGATTGTATTCAGGAAATATTAGTATTCAGGGAAATGAAAAATAAAACAGCTGGCTCTGGAACTCAAGGCAGTCACTACCCTTGGGGAAGCCCTCCTGCAACAGGACAGGGGAGAGCTTCTGGGCTACTAGAAAGGATTGTGTGCTAGTTACCCCGTGTGTTCCCTTTGCAAAAACTCTTAGCCACATGCTTATCATGTGTACATTTTCCTGTATGTATGTTACTCTTCAATAGAGTACTTACTGGACTCAGAAAAGAAGAGCTGCCTGGGGCACCTGAGTGGCTCAGTCGGTTAAGGGTCTGACTCTTGATCTTAGCTCAGGTCTTGATCTCAGAGTCGTGAGTTTAAGCCCCATGTTCAGCTCCACATTGGGAGTGGAGCCTACTTAAAAAAAAAAAAAGAAAAGAAAAGAACAGCTGCTTATTATTTTTGCCTCTGAGATTGGAGATAGCATCCAGTGCTGATGAGAGGGGGTGGTGAAGTGGGTATTCTTCTCCATTGTCCTTGGGAGTGGTACCACCAGTCCCTTGGTACCACCTTTTGGGAAGGATTATTTGGCAATTAGTCATTTAAAAATAAAGTATTGGGGCACCTGGGTACTCAGTTGGTTAAGTGTCTAACTCTTGATTTCACCTCCAGGTCATGATCTTAGGGTTGTGAGATCGGGCCCCACCTCTGGCTCACACACTGGGCAGGGAGCCTGCTTGGGATTCTCTCTCTCCCTCTCCCTCTGGCTAACCCCCCTCTAAAAAATAAGTAAATAAATAAATAAACTATTAACTCCTGTGTCCTAGTGGTTCTACTTCTAGGGATGTACACAATGTCATGCAAAGACGTTATCACAGCATTGTTGATGAAAAATAGGAAACAATCTAAGCGTCTACAGATAAGAGAAATGGTGAAGGTTGAGCGCATCCATCCATGTGCCCATGTGGCTGTTAACAGGATTTATAAAATGTTGAAGGAGAAGAATTGCATGAACAATATGTAAAGTAGGAACCATTTTTATTAGAAAAAAAAAAAGAATCCTGGGGCGCCTGGGTGGCTGTTGTTCAGCGTCTGCCTTCGGCTCAGGTCGTGATCCCAGGGTCCTGGGATCGAGCCCTGCATCGGGCTCCCTGCTTGGTGGGGGGCCTGCTTCTCCCTCTTCCACTCCCCCTGCTTGTGTTCCCTCTCTTGCTTTGTCTCTCTCTGTCAAATAAATAAATAAAGTCTTAAAAAAAAAAAGAATCCAAATCATTTGTATATATGTTTGTATAAACTAGAAAAAAAAAACAACTGAAGTCTTTTAACAGTGAAGGTTGGATTGGAAGGGGATGGACCCTCACTTTGTACTTCTGATTTTGTTGCAATGTCTATTTTTGAGTATGCCTTAAAAGAGTGAGATTGAACAACTTTTTGGAAAGTAGCTTTTGAGAGATTTCTCCTATAGCTTCTTGGTTGTAACTGCTGGTGAAATGGATGGTGAAATGGATGCTGGTGACAACTTTGGCAGCAGGTTTACACTGAACATGAGGCTGCTGCAGGAACTGGGCCCAAAGTTACACTGTCCAGTACGGCAGCTGCAAGCCCCACATGTGCCTTGAGTGCCTGCAACTTGCTAGGCTTTGTGTTGGGATGTGTTGTCAAGTGTAAAATTCCTACTGGATTTCAAAGACTAATTGTGGAAAAAAGAAAAGAATGTAATATATCTCAATAATTTTTAATGTTAATTACATGTGGAAATGACAATATTCACATCTATGGAGGAAAATAAAATATGTTATTAAAACTAAGTTCACCTAATTCTTTTTACTTTTTTAAAAATGTGGCTGCTAGCAAATTAAGAATTGCAGACATGACTTCCATTCTTTTTCTGTTGGATAGCTGGTCTGTAGCTTGAGACCTCAGAGAGCTCCCTGGCCCCTGAACCAGGTCAGTCAGGGCTGGTGCTGTTCTCCTTGGGCGGGCCTGCCCTTTTGGTTACTGTTTAAAGGGAAACAGCATGCATGTTGCTTACCTTTGTACATTTGATCAGCTATCTGCCCAGAGCAGTGTATTGTTGTTCTGCTAGCACATTTGCTTTCAAACTTCTGGGAATATATTTGAGTTGGAATATCTGCGCATGTGCTGTATTACATCATATCAAAAATGCTCTTGATTATAAGACATCTTCTAATTTCAGAAACATTAAGGAAAAAGTGCAAATTAGAATAGAGATCATACAGTATTTTCTAACCTTTGACCTGTTTGGTGCTAAGGGTTTCTTCCTCTGGTTAGTTAGTAAATGAATAAACCATATATTCCTGTAACTTTTTGCAAAGACCTTTAGGATTGCTAGAATCCATACTTATAAAGTTGAGAGTCTGGCTGTGGGGGCAGACAGCCTGGCTCAGCTTTCACTTCTGCTCCTTGTTACCTGGGTGGCCTGAACCACCAGCTTGTATGACCTCTTTGTGCTGCAGTTTCACCCTTTGTACAGTGAGGATAATAATGGCACCCATGACCATCTGGTGGTCCTGAGAAGTGAGTAAATGTGTGGTAAATGAGCTCATCTGTGTAGCACCTGGAGGGGTGCCTGGCACAGGGCAAGCCCAGCAACGTGGCTTCATTTGCATGCCTTTGAGCGGGGAGTGTGTTATCCCCATTTTACAGACTAGGGAGCTGAGTTGATTGAGGTTATATATTTAGTAAGTCATATATACGTCAGGATTTATCTTCTGTTTTCATATTTTTTCCTGAGCTACAAGTAAATTTAAGATTTCTAGTTAAGTGCCCTAGGCCTAGTGATGTATTTTTGCATCGTTATCCTGGAATTGGATGGATGAATTCACTTCCACATTAGCTGTTCTCACAGATTTAGAGAGACCATTCAGAATAGTCCAAAGTCTTGCAGATCGAGTTTTGAGAACTATTTTGGTGTGGCAGGGATTGTTTTAGGCTTGGGAGTTCAGCGAGCATGCCTATTCCCTGTGTGTTAGTCAGAGCCCTGCAAGGAGACAGAAACCACATCAGCATTTGAATAGGGACAGCTTAATAGAAGAAATTATTAACTAGTGATAGGGGATTACCTTCTAAGAGAGGATCAAAGAGAACGCTAAGGAACACCCTTGGGCTGAGGGAGAATGCCATGGAAGGAACAAACTTGAAAAGTTGTCCCCAGCCCAGGGCTTAGGGGCCGACTTGCTGGAGGTGTGGCTGTGGCCCAGTGGTTGGAGACATGCTCTCGTTCCCTGTGCCGCCCAGGTCTATAGCTGGTCTGAAGCTCTGGGTGGAGGCTGGTCGGCAGGAAATCTTGAGCTGGGACTGGGAGCAGAAAACTTCCTGCCAGGGTTCTCGTGAGCTAAGGGGGCGAGCAGTCCTGGATGTTGTGCACGCATTCCCCTGGCAGCCTGTGCTGAAGCGCCGGAAGAGGAGCCCCTTTTCCCCACAGCATTTCTAGTATTGCAGAGCAGGGCAAAGAAGTGCGGGATTGCGGCAGAGGCAGTACATTGACAATGGCACAATCCCCTTTTCATCTGCCTGCCTTCTGCTGCTATGGAGTTTCTTCCCCCACAGCTGGTCTTTCCTAGAGTCCCTTACCTGTCTGTCCTCCATGAGAATGATTTTCCTGTCCTGGGTTACAGAAGAGGGTATAGAAAGGCCATGGACAGTATGGGGTGGGCAAAGGTGAACATAATAGGAGAGTAGCTGGCTAAGAAGAGAAGGGGAAACCTCGGGTAGGAAGGAAGGATATTCTGAGAGGTGACTATGTCTATAGTGGGTGAATTTTGAAGAGAAGAGAGGGACTAACATATTACATCATGGGAGAGAAGATGAGAGGTGAAGGTAAGGTGAACGGGAAGTGTAACACTTTATAAACAGGACGGGTGAAGATGAGGTGGAAGAGTGTGAGTGGTGGGTAAGTGGGACAGGGAGAACTGTGTGAGGTACAGAAATTTTCCTTTTGTGAAAACAGTACTCATGTATGTGTGATGAGAATTTTTTGATTTTCATTGACCTCTCAGGGCTATTTTAAATCCTATACACATGTTGATTTGGAGTCTCTTCAACATGAGTAACTGATCGATTCCATACACATTGGTCCCCTTTGCTTAGACCCGGGATGGGAAACTCAAATCCTCCAGGGGCCTGGCTGGTGACGTGAAGGGTGGCTTGGTTAGGCTGAGCAGCAGTGAATTGGTGTCCCTCTAATCCTCAGGAAGGACATCTGGTATTGGCTGGATCTTCCAGTTTTTCACATTAAACAATCAGGCAAGAGATCACAATTTTTATTTCTGCTTTTTCTAATTGTGGCTCAGATTTTCTTCATCAGATTTTGAGTACATGTGACCTCTGGTCACAATGTGGTTTAAACAGTTAATTCTTTTTTGAGAGTTTTAGTTCCCTTTGAGAACTTTATATCTTCTTAGCCACTTTTGTTTTTATTTCCTTCAAAAACTTTCTCTGTGGCTGGTAACAGGTTGTTTTGCTATATCTATCTATCTTTTTTTTTTTTTAAGATTTTATATTTATTTGACAGAGAGAGACACAGCAAAAGAGGGAACACAAGCAGGGGGAGTGGGAGAGAGAGAAGCAGGCTTCCCGCGGAGCAGGGAGCCCGATGCGGGGCTCGATCCCAGGACCCTGGGACCATGACCTGAGCCGAAGGCAGGCGCTTAACGACTGAGCCCAGGTGCCCCTGATTGTTATTTTGACCATGACTTAGGGAATGTTAGTTTTACATCCAATCTTTATTACAAAAACACATTTTAGGTAGTAGGGGGAGGTATAAGAAAGAAGTGACAATTAAATGTAACCCAGTACTGCCCAGAGAAAATTATGGTTCAGGATTTTGTTGTATCATATATTCTAATCATTTTCCCAGGTCTGCGTAACATGAACAGTAACAAAAATGGAATCACATTATATATATTATAAGCTGTAGAAAATGTTTAGCTTTATTTTATTTTTTTAAAGATTTTATTCATTTATTTGACAGAGACACACTGAGAGAGGGAACACAAGCAAGGGGAGTGGGAGAGGGAGAAGCAGGCTTCCCCGAGCATGGAGCCCGATGCAGGGAGCCTGACTCGGGGCTCGATCCCAAGACCCTGGGATCATGACCTGAGCCGAAGGCAGACGCTTAGACTGAGCCACCCAGGTGCCCCAAAAATGTTTAGCTTTAAATGAGAATATGCATTGAAAAAAAGCATACACAGCAATGGTATCTTAGGTGTTGAGATTATGGGGCAATGGTGTCTGGGGTAGTAGGATTATGGGCATTTTATGTCCTTATTAACATGCCCTATCTAAGTCTTCTAACAGTGGCCCTACAACATTCTTTTGAAAAAAATTAGTGTAAAGAATTCATTTTACTATTTAAGTGTGGTTTGAGAAGTAAACTTTTTTAAAGAGGATGGGTTTTTTTAAGATTTTATTTATTTAGGGAGACAGAAAGAGTGTGTGTGTGCAGGTGGGGGGAAGGGCAGAGGGAGATGGAGAGACTGTCAAGCAGACTTCCTGCTGAACGTGGAGCCCGATGCAGGACTTGATTTCATGACCCTGAGATATGACCTGAGCCAAAAACCAAGAGTCAGACACTTAACCAACTGAGCCACCCAGGTACCCCGAGGATAGTTTTTATCACTGCTCTGAAGACCAGCTTATCTATAACACAGAGGGAGGAAGCAAAGCCAGAGAGCCAGTGGGTCTGAATCAGGAGGGACAAGGCTGCTGCAGGCCCTGCTGATTCAAAAAGCAAGATCAGCCTACTCAGTGTGTCCATTGCTACCCAGGCCCTTCCTCTCAGTAGACAGAGCTAGGAAATACATGCGTATTAACCTATGTATACACATAAAGCTATTTTTATTTCTGTATCTACTCAGACATGTGTATTAAAAAAACAAAACAAAAACAAAAATCACAAGTTCATATTGATCTTATCTTTGATGTCCATCCAGCTCTACTGGGTTCATCCTAGCGTCCCCCTTTCTTTATTTGTTCTTTGACAGTGAAACACTGGCTCTCATTATCTACGATATATCTATTTATTTGTTCAATCCTTATGCATAAAAAGTCGTTTCAAAACTGCTAACCCATACCTCTGAAAAACAAATCTACTAACTCCAGCACAGCGTTCCTGCACAGTTCTTGTCTTTTACTTTAAAGTAGTCAGGAAAAACACTGTTTTCCAAAGTTACTTAGGCCAGCTCCTTTCTTACCCACTTGTCTCAGGGTAATTATGTAATTCACTTGTGAAATAGATTCATTTGCCAGAGCCTGAAATTCATTTTGGGCTCCCCCATATCCTGGATGATATTTTTAAAATTTGCATTAAAAAAATTCATTTGTTGGTGTGTATTGTGCTGTGGGTTTTGACCAACATACAGAGTTTTTTTTTTATCCACCCCCATAGTTCCTTACAGAACAGTTCCATCATCCCCAAATGATGTCACTTTATAGTCAAGGCCACAGCTGATATGTTTTCTATGCCTGTAATTTGCACCCCTTACCCCCACCGAGGTCATGTAAATGGAATCATATAATCTGTAGCCTTTTGGTTTTTAGCTTCTTTCCTTTAGCAAAATGGGTTTAAGTTTCATTCATGTTGCTGTGTTGATCAGCAGTTTCTTTTTGTTGATGAGGTGTAATCCATTGTAAAGTTGTACAGTTTCATTTATCCATTCATCAGATGAAAAATGTTTCCATTTTTGGGTGATTTTTAATAAAGATGCTGTAAACCTCACATACAGGCTTTTGTATGCACATAAATTTTATTTCTATTAAGTAAAGAATGAGATTGTGCATATAGGTTTAACTTTATAAGAAACTGCAAAACTGTTCTCAAAGTGACTGTAATTTTGCATTCCCACCAGCAGTGTAGAGAGTTGCAGTTGTTCTGCCTCCTTGTCAGCATTTGGTATTATCTTTTTTCTTATCCATTCTTATTTTATTTATTTTTTACGATTTTATTTATTTGAGAGAGTGCATGTGCATGGGCACAAGCGGGGGTGGGGCAGAGGGAGAGGGAGAAGCAGGCTCCCCACTGAGCAGGGAGCCCAACATGGGGCTCAACTCCAGGACCCCGGGATCATCACCTGAGCCCAAGGCAGATGCTTAACCAACTGAGCCACCCAGGTGCCCCTCTTTTCCATTCTAATCAAAATGTAGCAGTATATCATTGTGGCTTTAATTTGCCTTTGCCTAATCACTAATGTTGTTGAGGATCATTTCACATGCTTATATGCCATCCATATCTTCTTCGGTTAAGTATCTATTTAGATCTTTTGCCTATTTTTAAAAAGAGTAGGTTGTTTTCTTATTGTCAAGATTTGAAAGGTCTTTATATATTCTGGATACAACTTTTTTCTCAGAAATATGATTTACAAATACCTTCTCCTAGTCTGTAATTTGTTTCTTCATTTTTTGTGACAGTCCCAGAATGAAAGTTTTTAGTTTCAATAAATCTCAATTTATCAATTTTTTTCCCTTCACGTTTCTGATATTGGTATCTTATTCTAAAAATTCTTTGCCTAATCCAAAGCCACACAGATTTCCTTCTGTGTATTATTCTAGAATATCTGTAATTTTAAAATTTACATTTTTGTCTGTGATCCATTTTGAGTTAATTTTATATAAGGTGTATAGACCAAGGTTCATTTCTTTGCATAAGGAAAATCCAATCATACCAGCACCATTTGTTGAACACTGTATTTTCTCTAATAACTTGCCTTTGCACCTTTGTGAAAAATCAGCTGTCTGTGCTAATATGGATCTGTCATCTCTGGGATTTTTTATATTGTATTGACCCATGTGTCAATGTAACAGTATGTGCCAATCCTACTTTCTCTAAATTACTGTAGTTTTATAGTAAGTTTTGAAATTGGATAGTGTGTCATCTAACTCTGTTCTGTTTAAAATTGTTTTGGCTATTCTGGTTCCCTTGCCTTTCCATATAATATTTAGAAGCAGTTTGTTGATATCTACAAAACAACTTTCCAGAATTTTTACTGGGATTTTGTTGAATCAGGAGTCAAATTGAGGAGAAGTAACATAATAACATTGTTGAGTCTTTCAATTCATGAACATGGTATATCTCTCCATTTTATTTATATCTTCTTTGATTTATTTTATCAGCATTTTATAGTTTTCAGGATACAGATGCTTAATGTATTTTGTTAGATTTATCCCTAAGTAATTCTTTTTGTGTGTGTGCTATTGTAAATGGTATTTGTTTTTTTAAATTTCAATTCTTGATTGCTGCAATATAGAAATCTAGTTGTTTTTCTTTTTAATATTGGCTTGATTGATCTACATTTTGCTATCTTACTGAACTCATTTACTAGTTGTAGGAGCTTTTCATAGATTCTTTGGGATCTTCCATGTAAACATTCATGTCTCGTTTAGAGACAGTTTCATTTCTTCTGTCTATATGCCTTTTATGTTTTTTTCTTACCTTGTTACACTGGCTAGGCATTCCAGTATGATGTGGAATAGTGGCAAGAAATGGTGAGAAAAGACATTCTTGCCTTCTTCTTGATCTTAAGAGAAAAGCTTTTGGTCTTTCACCATTAAGTATGTTGCTAGTGTAGGATTTTGTAGTTTCTCTTTATTATATTAAAGGAGTTTCTTATATTCATGATTTACTGAGAGTTCTTTTTTAATATTATTAACGGATGTTGGATTTTGTCAGATTTTTTTTTACATCTTAGAGATGATCCCATGAGTTTTCTTCTTTGTTCTGTTTTGGTGGTTTGTGTCTTTCAAGTAATTGGTCTATTTGATCTAAGTTTTAGGATTTTTTGGCATTAAGAATTGTTTATAATACTCTTTTATTTTTCTTTTAATGACTATAGGACCAGTAGTGAGGTACCCTCTTTCATCCCTGATATTGGAAATTTGTGTATTCTTGTTTTTAATTGACCAGTCAGCCTTAAAGTTTATCAGTTCTATTTTTTACCCCAAAGATGCACAGCTTTGATTTCATTGGTTCTTCTCTATTGTTTTTCTATTTTCAATTTCATTGATTTCTCCTATTTTTTTGTATTTTTAATTCATTTTTTCTTTTTTTTATTATTTTTTAAATTGAAATCCAAGTTAGTTAACATTACTGGTGTATTATTTGTTTCAGGAGTAGAATTTAGTGATTCATCAGTTGCATATTCTTCCCCTATTTTTATTATTTCCTTCCTTTTGCTTTCTTTGGATTTAATTTGCCCTGTTCTATTTTCTTTTCTTTTTTTTTTTAAGATTTTATTTTATTTATTTGACAGAGAGAGAGACAGTGAGAGAGGGAATACAAGCAGGGGGAGTGATAGAGGGAGAAGCAGGCTTCTGCAGAGCAGGGAGCCCAATGCAGGGCTTGATCCCAGGACCCTGGGATCATGACCTGAGCTGAAGGCAGTCACTTAACGACTGAGCCACCCAGGCGCCCCTGATTACTGTTCTTTTAAATTTAACATTTGTTTCATGGCCCAGAATATGATCTATCCTGGTGAATACTCCATGTGCGTCAGAAAAAAGTATTCATTCTGCTGTTGTTGGATGAATTCGTCTATAAAAGTCAAGTAGATCAAGTTGATTGATAATGTTCAGATCTGCTAAAACCTTACTGATTTTCTACTTGTTCTGAGAGAGAACTATTGAGGCCTCCAGTAATAACTGTGCATTTGTCTATTTTTCCTTTCAGTTTTTACTTAATGTATTTTGTAGCTCTGTTGTTAGGTACATAAACATTTAGGACTGTTATATCTTCTTGAAAAAATAACCCCTTTATCATTATAAAATGCCCAGCTTCATCCCTGATAGTATTTCTCGTTCTTAGATCTGTTTTTTTGGATATTAATATAGCAAATACCAGTTTCTTTCATTAGTGTTTGCTGGGTATATGGTTTTTTCATTATTTTACTTTTAATCTAAGTCTATATATTTGAAATAGATTCTAGATAGCTTGGAGTTGGGTCTTTTTTTTATCCAATCTGACAATCTCTGACTTCAATTGGTGTGTTTAGACCATTCACATTTGTAATGTGATTGCTGATACAGGTGACTTAAAAGATACCATTTTCTTAGCTGTTTTCTTTTTCTTCCATTTGTTATTTTTTTCCTGCTCTTGTGTTAATTGAATATTTTTTTGATTCTATTTTATCTCCATTATTGATTTATTACTTACAGGAGTTACGATATAAATATTTAATCAATGGCTACCTTTTAATATTATTATACTGCTTCACATTCCTGTACAATTGTTGGCCTACCTTTACTTTTACATGCTCATTTATAATGCATTGCTAGGACTTCCAGTTTCCAGTTCACATGTGAGGAGCTTGGAAGTTGCCACTCCATCCTAACAACAAGTAAAAGCTGAACAGACTGAAAAATCAACACTCTTCTTGGATCTGTAAGAGAAAGAAAAACATGGAAAACTGCAGCCCTCAGGATTGGAGAAACAGACAAATACAGGGACTCATGGCTTACTGAAGCAGACTCATGAGCAGAAACCACCATGGGAACCATGCTGAAGTGGGAAAACCTGAAGTTTAACTTTGCCAATTGCTGGTGGCTAGTGTGGAGAACTGATAGTTAAAAAGTCCAGGGGTGCCCAGGCACAGAGAGCCTCCACAATTATCTGAGATGTACCTTCAAGAGTTCAACCAGGTTCTTAAAGTAAATAGTGGAGAAAAATACCTTGGACTTCTGGGAGGAGGATGGGAAAAGGAATGATTTCAGAATAAACCAGAGCACTGTTCTTAACAGTTCCTGCCTTCAGGAAACTTATTAACCAGAGCCTATCTGCTGGGGTTATCAGAGCCTAATTTTAAATATAAAGACACATATAGATTAAAATTAAATGGATGAAGAAAAATATACCATGCTAGCCCTTACTCTAAAGAAAGCAGGAGTAGCTATATTAATTTCAGACAGAGCAGATTTCACAGAAGGGCAAATTATCAGGGATAAATAAGGGCATTACATAATGATAAAGGGGTCATTTCTCCAAGAAGATATGCAATTCTTAACATGTATGCACCAAACAACAGAGTATCAAATTATATGAGGCAAAAACTGAGAGAACTTCAAGGAGAACTAGATGAATCTATTACTGTAGTTGGAGACTTCATCACTTCTCTATCAGAAATGCACAGATGCAGCAGGCAAAAAATCAGTAAGGACACAGTTGAACTCAACACCACCACAATCAACTGGGTATAATTAACATCTGTAGATTGCTTCATCTAACAGCAGGATACGCATTTTTCTCAAGCTCACATGGAACATTCATCAGGGCAGATCATATGTTGAGCCATAAATCACACTTTAACAAATGTAAAAGAACAGAAATCATGGAATGTCTGCTGTCATACCACAATGAAATTAAACTAGAAATCAGGAACAGAAAGCTAACTGGAAAATCCCCAAATACATTGAGATTAATCAATACATTTATAAATAACACATTGATCGAGGAAGAAATTTCAAGAGAAATTTTAAAATATTTTGAACTAAATGAAAATGAAAACACAGATTATTAAAATTTGTGGGTTGCAGTGAAAGTAGTGATTAGAGGGAAATTTATAGCATTGAATGTGTATATTAGAAAAGGAGAAATATCTAAAATCAGTAATGTAAGTTTTCACCTTAAGAAACTAGAAAAAGAGCAAATTGAATCCAAAGTAAGAAGAAGAAAAGAAATAATAATTAGAGCAGGAATCAATGAAATTGAAAAAAGGAAGTTCATAAAAAGTCAACAAAACCTAAAGCTTGAAGAGATCAATAAAACTGATAAGCCTCTAGCTGGCTAACTAAGGAAAAAAGAGAGAGGACACAAATTGCTAATATGGAAAATGAAAGAGGGACATCTCTACCAGATCATATGGACATTAAAAAGATAATGAAGGAGTGGGGTGGAGCAAGATGGTGGAGAAGTAGGAGACCTGGATTTCATCCAGTCTCAGGAATTCAGCTGGATAGGGATCAAACCATTCTGAACACCTATGAACTCAACAGGAAGTCGAAGAAAAGAATAGCAACAACTCTCTGAACATAAAAGTGAGCACTTTTTGGAAGGTTGGACCTGTGGAGAAGTGACTCCGAGGCGATATTCGGGAGGATAGACGGCGGGGGAGGGGTCCTCCGTCGGCCGCTTCTGGCAAGGGATAGAGCCGCGGAGCACAACAGTGGAACTTTTAGAAGTCGGCTCCACTGAGGGACATCACTCCAGTGGCTAAGCGGGGGGTGGAACCCTCGCAGGACAGTGTGGTCTCAGGACCCTCGGGGTCACAGAAAGACCGGGGGTGCCTGAGTGCAGCAGAGCTCCCAGGTATCGGAGCGGGGAAGCCGGCTGCAGAGACGGAGCCGAGGCGTGGGCTCTCAGCTCGGGGTTGCCATAAACTGTGATCTGTGGCCCAGTCGGGGCACGGCTCCCCCAGCAGGGACCCAACAAGCAGCAGATCCGGGGAGACACCTCTTCCTCCCCCGGGAGGAGCGGCGCGGGAGCGCACCGCAGGGATCTGCTAGGTTTGGAGACTCCACATGGGGTCGGGAGCCAGAGATAGAAACACTGGGTTACAGGCTGGGTGAGCACAGAGTGCGGCCGGAGACCGGGGAGACGGGAGTGACTAACTGCTTTTCTCTGGGGGTGCACTGAGGACTGGGGCCCCCGAGTTCTTGGCTCCTCCGGGGCGGAGATTGGGAGGCCGCCATTTTCACTCTCCTCCTCCAAAGCTGTACCAAAGCTTGCAGGGAACAAAAGCTCCCGAGAGAGCAAACCCGAGCAGATTACTTAGCCTGGAACTGGCAAGGGTGGGGCAATTCCACCTCCAGCAAAGACCTTTGGGAACCACGGCAACAGGCCCCTTCCCCAGAAGATCAGCAAGAACAGCCAGCCAAGACCAAGTTTACCGATCAAGGAGAACAGGAGAACTCCAGCGCTAGGGGAATACTGGACATAGAATTCATGGCATTTTTACCATGATTCATTAGTTTTTCAAAGTTAATTTTTTTAACTTTTTTTTTATTTTTCTTTTTACCTTTTTTCAACCAACATCTTATCAATCCCTTTTTTTAAAAAAACATTTTTATTTTTCATTTTTAGAGTCATATTCTATCCCTTCATAGTAGTTACCCTTATTTTCGGCATATATATATATATATATATATATGTTGTTCTCTCTTTACAATTTTGAGATACAGTTTCTTCTAACATATCAAAGTATACCCTAAATCTCTAGTGTATGGCTTTGTTCCAGTCTCCTGCCTGATCACATTCTCTCCCCTTTTTTTCTTTCTTTCCTTTTTTTTAATCCTCTTCTTTATGTTTTTAAACACCTTCTTATCAATTCCTTTTTTAAAATTTTTTATAATTTTCATCTTTCCAGTCATATTCCATCCCTTCATATCAACCTTTTATCAACCTTATTTTGTACATATATAAGTGTTTTTATATCAACCCTTATTTGTACATATATAAGTGTTTATTTCTTTAAAATTTTAGGAGGCACTTTCTTCTAACAGACCAAAATACACCCAAAATCTAGTGTGTGGCACTGATCTATATACCAGCCTGATCATATTTGATCATATTCTGGTTTTTTTTGTTTTGTTCTGTGTTTGTTTTTATCTTTTTTTTCTCTTTCTTTTTTCTTTCTTTCCCTTTCTTTTCCCCTGGTTTCAGGTCTTTTCTGATTTGTTTAGAGTATATTTTCTGGGGACGTTGTTAACCTGTTAGCATTTTGTTCTCTCATTCATCTATTCCCCTCTGGACAAAATGACAAGACGAAAAAAATCACCTCAACAAAAAGAACAAGAGGTAGTACCGTCTGCCAGGGACCTACTCAATACGGACATTAGTGTGATGTCGGACCTAGAGTTCAGATTCATGACTTTAAAGATACTAGCTGGGCTTGAAAAGAGCATGGAAGTTATTAGAGAAACCTTTCTGGAGAAATAAAAGGACTAAAATCTAACCAACTCGAAATCAAAAAGGCTATTAATGAGGTGCAATCAAAAATGGAGGATCTAACTGCTAGGATAATGAGGCAGAAGAGAGAATCAGCGATATAGAAGACCAAATGATGGAAAATAAAGAGGCTGAGAAAAAGAGAGATAAACAACTACTGGATGAGGAGGGCAGAATTCGAGAGATAAGCGATACAATAAGACGAAACAACATTAGAATAATTGGGATCCCAGAAGAAGAAAGAGAGAGAGGGGCAGAAGGTATATTGGAGCAAATTATAGCAGAGAACTTCCCTAATGTGGGGAAGGAAACAGGCATCACAATCCAGGAGGCACGGAGAACCCCTTTCAAAATCAATAAAAATAGGTCAACACCCCGACATCTAATAGTAAAACTTATGAGTCTCAGAGACAAAGAGAAAATCCTGAAAGCAGCTCAGGAGAAGAGATATGTAACCTAAAATGGTAGAAACATTAGATTGGCAACAGACCTATCCACAGAGACCTGGCAGGCCAGAAAGGACTGGCATGATATCTTCAGAGCACTAAACGAGAAAAATATGCAGCCAAGAATACTATATCCAGCTAGGCTGTCATTGAAAATAGAAGGAGAGATCAAAAGCTTCCAGGACAAACAAAAACTAAAGGAATTTGCAAACACGAAACCAGCCCTCCAAGAAATATTGAAAGGGGTCCTCTAAGCAAAGAGAGAGCCTAAAAGCAGCATAGATCAGAAAGGAACACAGACAATATACAGTAACAGTCACCTTACAGGCAATACAATGGCACTAAATTCATATCTTTCAATAGTTACCTGAATGTAAATGGGCTCAATGCCCCAATCAAAAGACACAGGCTATCAGATTGAATTAAAAAACAAGACCCATTGATATGCTGTCTGCAAGAGACTCATTTTAGACCCAAAGACACCCCCAGATTCAAAGTGAGGGGGTGGAAAACCATTTACCATGCCAGTGGACACCAAAAGAAAGCTGGGGTGGCAATCCTTATATCAGACAAATTAGATTTTAAACCAAAGACTGTAATAAGAGATGAGGAAGGACATATATCCTACTTGAAGGGTCTATTCAACAAGAAGATCTAACAATCATAAATATCTATGCCCCTAACATGGGAGCAGCCGATTATATAAGGCAATTAATAACAAAAGCGAAGAAACACATTGACAATAATACAATAATAGTGGGGGACTTTAACACCCCCTGACTGAAATGGACAGATCATCTAAACAAAAGATCAACAAGGAAATAAAGACTTTAAATGACACACTGGACCAAATGGACTTCACAGACACATTCAGAACATTCCATCCCAAAGCAACGGAATACACATTCTTCTCTAGTGCCCATGGAACATTCTCCAGAATAGATCACATGCTAGGTCACAAATCAGGTCTCAACTGGTACCAAAAGATTGGGATTATTCCCTGCATATTTTCAGACCACAGTGCTTTGAAACTAGAACTCAATCACAAGAGGAAAGTCGGAAAGAACTCAAATCCATGGAGGCTAAAGAGCATCCTACTAAAGAATGAATGGGTCAACCAGGAAATTAAAGAAGAATTAAAAAAATTCATGGAAACCAATGAAAATGAAAACACAACTGTTCAAAATCTTTGGGATGCAGCAAAGGCAGTCCTGAGAGGAAAGTATATAGCAATACAAGCCTTTCTCAAGAAACAAGAAAGGTCTCAAATATACAACCTAACCCTACACCTAAAGGAGCTGGAGAAAGAACAGCAAATAAAGCCTTAACCCAGCAGGAGAAGAGAAATAATAAAGATCAGAGCAGAAATCAATGAACTAGAAACCAAAAGAACAGCAGAACAGATCAACGAAACTAGGAGCTGGTTCTTTGAAAGAATTAACAAGATTGATAAACCCCTGGCCAGACTTATCAAAAAGAAAAGAGAAATGACCCAAATCAACAAAATCATGAATGAAAGAGGAGAGATCACAACCAACACCAAAGAAATACAAACAATTCTAAGAACATATTATGAGCAACTCTATGCCAGCAAATTAAGATAACCTGGAAGAAATGGGTGCATTCCTAGAGATGTATCAACTACCAAAATTGAACCAGGAAGAAATAGAAAACCTGAACAGACCTATAGCCACTAAGGAAATTGAAGCGGTCATCAAAAATCTCCCAAGAAACAAAAGCCCAGGGCCAGATGGCTTCCCAGGGGAATTCTATCAGACATTTAAAGAAGAATTAATACCTATTCCCCTGAAACTGTTCCAAAATAGAGAAATGGAAGGAAAACTTCCAAACTCATTTTATGAGGCCGCCATTACCTTGATCCCAAAACCAGACAAAGACCCCATCAAAAAGGAGAATTACAGACCAATATCCTTGATGAACATGGATGCAAAAATTCTCACCAAAATACTAGCCAATAGGATCCAACAGTACGTTAAAAGGATTATTCACCATGACCAAGAGTGATTTATCCCTGGGCCGCAAGTTTGGTTCAACATCCGCAAATCAATCAACGTGATACAATACATTAACAGAAGAAAGAACGAGAATTATATGATTCTCTCAATAGATGCAGAAAAAGCATTTGACAAAGTACGGCATCCTTTCTTGATCAAAACTCTTCAGAGTATAGGGATAGAGGGTACATACCTCAATATCATAAAAGCCATCTATGAAAAACCTACAGCGAATATCATTCTCAATGGGGAAAAACTGAGAGCTTTTCCCCTAAGGTCAGGAACACGGCAGAGATGTCCACTCTCACCACTGCTATTCAACATTAAAGAAGAATTAAAAGTCCTAGCCACAGCAATCAGACAACAAAAAGAAATCAAAGGCATCCAAATCGGCAAAGAGGAAGTCAAATTCTCACTCTGCAGATGATATGATACTTTATGTGGAAAACCTAAAAGACTCCACCCCAAAACTGCTAGAACTCATACAGGAATTCAATAAAGTGGCAGGATATAAAATCAGTGCACAGAAATCAGTGACATTCCTATACACCAACAACAAGACAGAAGAGAGAGAAATTAAGGATTCGATCCCATTTACAATTGCACGCAAACCATAAGATACCTAGGGATAAATCTAACCAAAGAGGCAAAGGATCTGTACTCAGAAAACTATAAAATACTCGTGAAAAAAATTGAGGAAGACACAAAGAAATGGAAAAACGTTCCATGGTCATGGACTGGAAGAACCAACATTGTGAAGATGTCAATGCTACCTAGAGCAACCTACACATTCAATGCAATCCCCATCAAAATACCATCCACTTTTTTCAAAGAAATGGAACAAATAATGCTAAAATATGTATGGAACCAGAAGAGACCGGGAGTAGCCAGAGGAATGTTGAAAAAGAAAAGCAAAGCTGGCAGCATCACAATTCCGGACTTCCAGCTCTATTACAAAGCTGTCATCATTAAGTCAGTATGGTACTGGCACAAAAACAGACACATAGATCAATGGAACAGAATCGAGAGCCCAGAAATGGACCCTCAACTCTATGGTCCACTAATCTTTGACAAAGCAGGAAAGAATGTCAGTCTCTTCAACAAATGGTGTTGGGAACATTGGACAGCCACATGCAGAAGAATGAAACTAGACCATTTCCTTACACCACACACAAAAATAGACTCCAAATGGTTGAAAGACCTAAATGTGAGACAGGAGTCCATCAAAATCCTAAAGGAGAACACAGGCAGCAACCTCTTCGACCTCAGCCGCAGCATCTTCTTCCTAGAAACATCGCGAAAGGCAAGGGAAGCAAGGGCAAAATGAACTATTGGGATTGCATAGCAAAAGAAACAACAAAACCAAAAGACAACCGACAGAATGGGAGAAAATATTTGCAAATGACGTATCAGATAAAGGGCTAGTATCCAAAATCTATAAAGAACTTATCAAACTCAACACCCAAAGAACAAATGATCCAATCAAGAAATGGGCAGAAGACATGAACAGACATTTTTCCAAAGAAGACATCCAAATGGCCAACAGACACGTGAAAAAGTGCTGAACATCACTCGGCATCAGGGAAATCCAAATCAAAACCTCAGTGAGATACCACCTATACCAGTCAGAATGGCTAAAAGTAAGAAGTCAGGAAACGACAGATGTTGGCGGGGATGCGGAGAAAGGGGAAGTCCTACACTGTTTTTGGGAGTGCAAGCTGGTGCAACCCCTCTGGAAAACAGTATGGAGGTTCCTCAAACAGTTGAAAATAGAGCTACCATTCGATGCAGCAATTCCACTACTGGGTATTTACCCCAAAGATACAAATGTAGGGATCCGAAGGGGTACGTGCACCCCGATGTTTATAGCAGCAGTGTCTACAAAACCAAACTGTGGAAAGAGCCAAGATGTCCATCGACAGATGAATGGATAAAGAAGAAGTGTTATATATACCAAATGGAATATTATGCAGCCATCAAAAGGAATGAGATCTTTCCTTTTGCAGCGACGTGGATGGAACTGGAGGGTGTTATGCTGAGTGAAATAATCAGAGAAAGACATGTATCATGACCTCACTGATGTGAGGAATTCTTAATGTCAGGAAACAAACTGAGGGTTGCTGGAGTGGGGGTGGGGTGGGAGGGATGGGGTTGCTGGGTGATAGACATTGGGCAGGGCATGTGCTATGGTGAGCGCTGTGAATTGTGGAAGACTGTTGAATCACAGATCTGTACCTCTGAAACAAATAATGCAATATATGTTAAGGAAAAAAAAAAGAAGAAGATAGCAGGAAGGGAAGAGTGAAGTGGGGGAAATCAGAGGGGGAGACGAACCATGAGATACGATAGACTCTGAAAAACAAACTGAGGGTTCTAGAGGGGAGGGGGTGGGGGGATGGGTTAGCCTGGTGATGGGTATTAAAGAGGGCACGTTCTGCATGGAGCACTGGGTGTTATGCACAAACAATGAATCATGGAACAGTACATCAGAAACTAATGATGTAATGTATGGTGATTAACATAACAATAAAAAGTTAAAGAAAAAAAGGTAATGAAGGAATACTGTGAACAATTCTACCCACAAACTTGAAAACTTAGATGAAATGGACCAATTCCTTGAAAGACAAAATCTGCCAAAACTCATGCAAGAAGAAATAGATGATCTGAATAGACCTATATATAATAAAGAAATCAATAACTGATAATCTTCCTAAAAAGAAACACCAGGCTCAGGTGGGTTCACTGGTGAATTCTACCAACCATGTAGGGAAGAAAGTATGTCAATTCTCTACAATCTCAAATGACAGAAGTAGAGGGAATACTTCCCAACTCATCCTATGAGGCCAGCATTTTCACAATATCAAAACCAGATGAAGACATTATGATAAAAGTAAAGTACAGACCAATATCTCTCATGAACATAGATACAAAAATTTATAACAAAATATCAGCAAATGAAATCCAAAAAGGTAGAAAAAGAATTATATACTATGACCAAGTGAATTTATCCCACATACTCAAGGGTTATTTAATATTTGAAAATCAATTAATATATTCCATTACAATGCATTGATACTATTTTTGCTTTGGATATTCAGTTATATTTTTAGAGGAATTGGAAATAAGAAAACAATTATTTTATCTTCATTTATTCCATTTTCAATGTTCTTCATTTCTTTGGATCCAGTTTTCAGTCTGGTATCCTTTTTTCCTTCTGTCTGTAAACTTTCCTTTAAAAATTATTATAGAGTAGGTCTGATGGGAATGAATTCCCTGAGTTGTTTTTCTCAGTAAAGTTTTTTTTTTCCTTTATTTTTGAAAGCTAATTTTACTGGGTATAGGACTCTGGGTTGACATGTTTTTTTTTCTTCCAGCACTTAAAGATGTTACACCATTATCATCTATCTTGCATGATCTTTCACAGTCTTTTGCAGTTTTACCTTTGTCCTGGTATATATTATGTGACTTTTTTCAATGACTTCCTTCAGTATTTCTCTTTGTCTTCATCAATTTCAGCAATTTGAATATAATATACCTAGATGTGTAGGATTCTGGGGGAAGGAGAATTATTTATCCTGCAATGTATTCTCTGAGCTTCTTGGTCATATGATTTTTATTAATTTTTGGAATAGTCTCAGCCATTCTTTCTTTCATTTTTTTTTCCTCTCTCTTCCAGGATTCCAGTTGCACAAGTGTTCAATCATTTAATATTTTTTCCTACAGTTCTTGGATGCTCTGTATGTTCTTTTCAATCTTTTTGCTCTTTGTTACTTCATTTTGGATAATTTCCCTTGACTCAACTTTAAGTTCACAGATTATTTCCTCAACTATTTTGAGTCTGTTAATGAACCAGTCAAAGGTGTTCTCTGTTACTCTTTCATTTTTAGTATTTTCTTTGGTACTTTTTATTGTTTCCATTTCTCTGCTAAAAATTACCCATGTGATTTTGCATGTTCATACTTTACATTAGAGCCTTTAACATATTAACTGTAGTTATTTTAAATTCACTGTCAATATGACACCCTCTGAATCATATTGGAGTCTGGTCCTGATGATCACTTTGTCTCTGGGGTATGTACTTTTTCGTATGCCTCACAAATGTTTGTTTTTGAAAGCCAGATGTCTTGAGTAGGACAGTAGTGACTGAGGTAAATGGTTTTTTGCCCGGGATTTGGCATGCCTTTCCTTCTGGGAGGCTTTTACTGTGGGGATTTGAGTTAATTTACTTAGGAGTTGGTCAAGGTTTAAGGTTTGTAATTGCTATGGTTACTATTGGTACACTACAGGTTTCAAATTCCTCCAGTAATACCTTGTGTTTAAGATCAAGACTGGTTGGCCCAAGATTTTTTCCTCTCAGTATCTTCACCTTCACCTTTCAGTCTTCTTTTTGCACTGCCCTCAGAGAGGATCTTCTTCTATATTCTCATTCTGTTCCTCTCCCAGAAGTATTCTCCTGTTACTTGTTACTTTACACTTGTTAGCCTCGTGGTGGGGAGCTATGAGAGGGGCTTTTCTTGTGGTTCAGGTTAGGCTTCGTCTTAGGCAGACATTATGTCTGTGGCACTTGGGAATGTGGCTTGCTCAGTGCCCTTAGCTCTTTCCCAGCATTTGTGCCTGTTCATCCCCCAGGGATAAGGGTTTTTATTTCAGTTCCCTACAGACAACATAAAATGGGTTTTCAGCAATGGTAGGTTTTCATGCTATTGTACATATTGAATGAGTCAAATGTCAAATCACAATTGTTTCCAATTATTTCCCTTCGATATTTCCTGTGGACATTTGAATTTCGAAAACTTTATGTCTACCGAGTGTAGTCCTAAGTGAATTGGAAAGTTAGTGGGTCTCATCATGCACTTGTAGTCTTGTCTGTCAGCTCTCCTGCACGGGACGAAGCCTGTCAGGCTGTTCTTAACACCAGAAGTTGTTGCACCATGGAACAGAAAATTTCAGCTGCTGGTTAAATCTTTTTGGCATAAATATAGACTTGAAAGAAATTATTGTTAAAATTTTTAAAAACTGGATTATAAGATTCTTTTGCCACAAAGGAAAGACATTTTTTTTTTAGTACTTTTTTAGTAAGCAATATTTAGCTGTCCTATCACAGGAGTAACAAGGAATCTTCCTGACACCGTTTTTGGAGTAAACAGTGTGTAGATGTGTGGACTTTATAATACAGCTAGTTGGTCCTATCTTTGAGCTGGTTTCTTAGAGGTCTTTAACTAGCCAAGAATATTGTCTAAGTTAATGCAATGGTAAAGCACAAGAAGCTATATACTATATTTCTTTGAAGCTATATGCAAGATTAGAATGGCTGTTACTTTACTATTGTTTATATCAAAAATGGTAAATCTTTTTTAAATCCCTAGTGAACTAGTTTGAGTGACATAGAGAGCTGAGTAAAATGAGGGAAAAAGACTCACTCTGCTTGGTACTCTCACTGTCCTTTCATGCATTTGAATGAAGAGGGGATCTTCTTTCTTGAGGGAAGTGGCCTCCTTAGTGAGCAGAAAGGGTAAAACTAGCCAGACCAGCAAATCAACTGATGACCAAGAGGGTGACAAAAGCTGCAGACAGCTCCTCCTTATGCCTAGGCTCTCAGTTCTTAAACTAGGATTCATTCTCTTTTAATTTAAGGCTGTGACTCATGGCTTCAGACTTTTTTTTTTAATTGGGAAGGATTGCAACTTTGTTAATATAGAGGCTCTGACTAAACATATACCTGTTGGTGTAGGGTGTGTGTTCTCATTAACTGTTTTACCAAGAAGAGTTTTGCATTGCGTAGAGTCTTTAATTTGGAGATAGTTAGTGCTAGAGAAACCCTTCAAAATCTTCAATGGGAAGGAACTTTCCCTTTCTTAGCTAGAGATTTAGGACCAGCAGAGAATTTTAGTTTATTGTTAAATTCATCCTTGGGCCAACACTCTTTATTGTGAGATTCGTTATCTTTTTTTCTTTTCAATGCTTGTGGGAAGAAGAGACCCTTTTGTTCTGGACTAACTTTTCAGGGATGTTTGTATAATTAACAGCCTTGGAAGATAGAGTGTCTCCCTCTGGAGCAAAGGGCAGTTTTGTTTGCTGTCACCCTCTGGGGCATTGGTTAGGTAGGTTTGTTTATAGTCGGTTGTGAGGGATTTGTGTTTCCTAATAAGCTCAGAGTTCCTCACTTGGGACACAAACCCAAATCCAGCTGGCTCCCTTCACATTACCCCCCCGGACGTGGGGATAAGGAGAACTAATGTGAACATGAAGCTCATGCTGTTTGATATCATGTAATATTGTCCTTCATCTCTGACCCAAGAGTCTCATGTCTTCTGTGCACATTTGTGGAACTATGGCAGGCAACCTTGTTAGCTTCCATATAGGGCAAAATCTCAGACTCTTTATAATTCTTGATATTATCCTTAAACATTGTCTTGCCTTAAAGTTAATGTAAAAACTTAAAAAAAAGGAGAAAAAATCACTTTTAATCCCATCACCGTAAGATTATAATCTCGATAGTATGTTTATATGCATGTTTCCATGCTTTCCACATATATCTGGACATATTTTTAATCTTACTATAATACAAAATATCCTTTAAATAACATTCCTCTCTGTAAGTAATTCATGGTAATTACAGAAAATTAGAAAACTTATAAAAGAATAAAGAAAATTATTAGTATTCTTATTGCCCAGAGATGGAGTCCCTATTACCATTTTGTGTATTTTCTTCCAATATTTTATGTCCATTTATTTTACAGTTTGTAAGGGAGACTAGTATATTCTTTATTTACCTAACATGTCTTGTGTACTTTACTGTTTCATTCAATATTGAAAAGTAGGCTCTTTTGCTTTAATGGTTATAGTGTCTTATTCTGTGGGTGTCCATGTCCATATTATCATAATCACTTTGTAATAATTCTTAAACCAATTTTGGAAATTGATTCTTTCTTTATATATTGCTTGTACCCACCTCCCTTTCTGTTTCTCTCTCCCTAACCCCGCTTCTTTCTGGAATTGCATTTACCTGTATGATGGAACACTTCAAAATTTCTATGTGTTTTTCCTATGCTCTTTTCTGTATTTTCCATTCTGATGTCTCTTCATGCTTCAGTCTGGATATTTTATCCTGATGTTTCTTCCAAATTATTAATTATTTCTTCAGCTAAATCCATCTTTTAAAAATCTTCATTGTATTTTTCAGTTAAGTTTCTACTTGATTCTTTTTATAGTTACTAGTTATATGCTAAAATTTTTCAGTATCTTTTAGTTCCTTAAACATATTAATAACATTTCAAACTTCATGTCTGGTAACACCATTCTCTGGATGTCCTATGGGTATCTTTCTAAAGTCTGTTTTCTCTCTTGGTTTTCAGTCAAGTCTTCTCTGCTATCTGTTTTGTTTCTTTGTTTAAGTGTGAGACATTGCTTGTGAAAAACCAAGCCTCTGGTTATGCTTTAGTTCTCCAAAGAAGCTAGGCTAGGAGCTTATCTCTTTAATTTAATCATGGGTTGAGATAAGTTGAGGCTTCTGAAGACTGGTCACTGTTACTCCAGGGTATAGCCCTTGAGGGTCCCAACTGGAAGCCTAGAGCAGGTCCCAGGCCCTGAGCTCCAGTTTTCCTTCAGCACTCTTGAGTCTGCCAAAAGTCTTGCATATCATTTCAGCCATTTTGTCTCTGCTTTTGAAATAAGCAGTTGTTTTGAGGATTAAAGAGGAGCCATATGTAAGGCCTATATCTTCAATTTTCCCTACTACCCGAATCTTGGCCCTTCAGTTCTTCATTGTTTCAGACAGATTATTTTTTATGTTTTCAGCTATTTTAGTTGTTCTCAACAGGAGGATTGCCCAAAACAACCTAGTATACCATTATCAAAAGTGGAATGCTTTCTACAAGTAAATTTATGGTTATGGCTCCTTCTGTGCCCTGTGGTCGGCCCTAGGGTATAGTTGGTAAGTAAGACCTTTTGGAGACCAAACAGAAACATGTTTATGTTCCTTCTGTTGTTATCAATATGTGTTTTCCTTCCCCCAGTAATTCCACTTTAGAACAGTTTGTGATACTATGTTAGTATTCCTACTTTGACCAGACTGTATAGTGTCTGTAATCCTCAAGTCTAACCGGGGTAAGTGTGGCTTTCTGGCTTGGTGCCCTATTGTCATTTTGCTTGCTTTTGTTACATTATCTATTGTCTGCTCTGTTATAGCTACTTGCATGGATGTCTGGTTTTTTTATGTGCTTCTTAAAACATGTGCTTCTTGACAAGCAGGGACTACACCTTCTTGTTCTGTTGAATGGGAAAGTTCCTTGCATAGACTAGTTCCTCATCAGAAGTGTATTTAAATTCAGATGTTGGGGCGCCTGGGTGGCTCAGATGGTTAAGCAACTGCCTTCGGCTCAGGTCATGATCCCGGAGTCCTGGGATTGAGTCCCACATCGGGCTCCCTGCTGAGCAGGGAGCCCGCTTCACCCTCTGACCCTCTTCCCTCTCATGCTCTCTACCTCTCATTCTCTCTCTCTCAAATAAATAAATAAAATCTTAAAAAAATAAATTCAGATGTTAATGCTAATAGTTAGTAACTTGTCAGCCAATTTCAGACTTCCATCTTCCCAGGTCCCCGCAGTGGATCTACTTCATGTATTAGCTTTCTTCAAGATTCCAAAATACTTCTAGACTAGTACACAAATACATACACCAAGAGAAACTTTTGTAGGATGTGGCATAATGTTATGGTTTATACTGTAAATTAAATGGGAGTCATTGCATTAGATATAGGTGACAGAATTTTTTCTGTTAAACAATACTGGAGGTTGTTTTTAGCATGGAGTACTACTACCTATGGGATTAGCAACATGACTAGTAGCTGAATAATGGGAGAGGCAAGTTAGCAGTATGTCCTGCTGATGCAGCATGGAGCAGATTGCAGTAGCTGAGTCCATCCGTCACATATATCCGGAAAGGAGACAGATCAACTGATCACCTTCAGGGCTTCATGCTCTTGCAGAATTTGGGGAAGAAGGAGAGACACAAATGCCTGGACTTCATTGGAGTATCTTCCTAAGTTAGAACAAATCCTTAGTAAAAGAGAACAGACCTTTAGTACATGGTAGATGGGAGTCTGTTTTGAATGTGTAGGTCCAGGAATGGGTAGGATTGCCCCATGGGCTGCCAGAAAGCAGGGAGGTGTCTTGTGTTTATTCTTTCAGCCCTCTTTAGACATTTTCTCTAAAATAATATAATGATCGAAAAGAGTAAATGTATTCAGTGAGCTTGTGGGGCATTTGTGAAACTGACTACATCACAGAATTTTTCATTAATTAATTAATTCATTGATTCAGCAAATGTTCACTGAATACCTTCTTTTTGCCAGGCATTATTCTTGGAGCTGGGAATACAGCAATAAAGTAAAAATAAAGATTCTTGCTCTCATGGAACTTTCATCTTTGAATTCTGTTTCTATAGTATTGATGTTTGTTTAAATATAGACATTTTCTAAATGTCAACTCAAAAGATGGGCAGTGTTCTCTTAGTGTGTTTATTTTCTCTTGCATGTGAGATGTAAACTTTTAGAATATTGAAACAAAATTTCCTTCCTCCCCCAGTTTTGGAGTTTGCATCATGTTTATTTGTACCTTAGTACACTCTGGATTTGGTCATATGATTATATTGGGTGGAGAATGGCTTTATGACATCTTTAAGTATGTGGTAGGTAGTCATTAAAATATTGTTACTTAGTATTAGACTACTAAATATTAACATTGCTGATTATAAATATTTTTATCACATAAATTTGATGCTTTAGAAATATTTTACAAACAAAACAAAACAGAAACATTTTACAAAATATCAAGAGTCGGTAGGGTAAACCTAGTGATTTTGTAGGCAGGGGACTGGAATTGTGATGTTACTTCCCTGTGGATCATGAGGTTAATAGAATATTTAAGGTTTTTCTTTCTATACTGGAAAATTTATATGCCAGCTAGCACTAGAAGAGGGGATCAGATTAGATAAATTTGAGGTGCCTGTGAAGTATCCATGTGAAGATAATTTGAGAAGGAGAAATAAAAGTGTGAGTTGAGTCTTTAGATTGGTGAGTTAAGCTGTGGGCTTGGTTGGGATTTCCTAGGGAAAGAATTTAGGTGAGAAGAGAGGAGAGAGGCTGGGACTGAGTTTTGAGAAACTCTAGTTCTATTTGATTGGCTTCTGCCATCTTTATTCTAGTCTTTTTATTTTTCTTTGGATTTATTATTTTCTATTTCTGACTTCTTAAATTGGATGACTGACCTTTTGATATTTTAGACTTTTTTTATTAAAGAAATTTGAAGAATAAGTAAGAACCGTTTTAGTTGTACCTATAAATTTTGACTTTTTGGCTTCTCCTTTGGACAGATGGAGTCAAGATACAGATATCTATTGCCTTGGGCGCCTGGGTGGCTCAGTTGGTTAAGTGACTGCCTTCGGCTCAGGTCATGATCCTGGAGTCCCGGGATCGAGTCCCGCAGCTTCTCCCTCTGACTCCCCCCATTTCATGTGCTCTCTCTCATTCTCTCTGTCAAATATATAAATAAAATCTTTTTAAAAAAAGCTATTGCCTTGATAATACTATTCCTGTAGAAAGTACTATAAAATTATTTTATAGTCAAACATATACATGGTTGCAAGTGAAACTAGTTTTATGATACTACAACACTTGTTTTAAAAAATGAGAACATTTTCGTAAAACAGTGGTTGTCATCCAACAAAATATGTTGAATGCAATTTATTGTTTCACTCGTTGCAATAACAAAGTGGGCAAAAATATCTAGTCCAATTATTATTAACAAAAGCATCATATTTTAATTTCTGTGGTTTTTTTCTTTCTACATCTCACAATAGACCCTCTCCCTGTTCTTTGCTGCTTTGACAGTTACTGCATTATAAAGAGATTCCCTGATGGAAATGCATTATACATGTGTTTGATATGGAGGCACAAACAAAGTAATGTAAAAAAAATTTATGTAGTCTTCTCAGATTTGTCACCTGGAATAGTCCTCACTGGTAATAAATGGTGTCAGTGATTGATGTGATATCCTTCACATCAATTTATTTATTTATTTTTAATTTTTCTCCTTAAAAATTCATTCCTTGGGGCGTCTGTGTGGCTCAGTCGTTTAGGCATCTGATTTCAGCTCAGGTTGTGATCTTGGGGGCCTGGCCTTGGGCTCTGTGCTCAGCAGGGAGTCAGCTTATCCCTCTTCCTGCTCCTCCCCCAGCTTGTGCTTGCTCAATTGCTCTCTCAAATAAAATCTAAAAAAAAAAAATTCCTTATGCCTTAACTCTTCTCCAGTTTTGTGTTTTATGCTATTCCCAGCACTTTGTTAAGTAAAAATTTTGTATTAAAAATCCCGAGTCTTCCTCATGAGAAATATTTAGAAATGCAGTAAAACTATATGCTATTTGCAGGCTTAAATGAAATATTTTTAATTTTATTTTCTTTAATTCTAAATAAATGATTTCATAAAAGGTACCAGAAATAGCATTGGAAAGGTGGGAATAGACTCCTCCTCAGGACATAAGTTGATGCAGGTGCCCCTTCTGCCTCTTCTCCATTCCCTGCGGTCACCCATAGAAAGGACTGCTATTTAACGCAGACAACAATAATCCTGGTAACCGGAACACCTAATCCGCAGGAAGTTACTTTCCTAAGGTCTACACTGAGTTTTACTTTGGAAAGGTCTCTCTAGGTTGGGTATAATTTGTTCTAAATTATTGTAAACTCTGTTTAGGATTTGTAATATGCTTTTAAAAACTTTTTATTTTGATGTTAAGGAAAAAACTGAGCCTCTGGTTAGGGCATAGTACCGTTTATTGCCTGTGATAATGAAAACTTGAATAGATATAATTAGCGCTAACAGGCTTTGTAATGCGGGTCACTTCCATTTTCAGTTTGAGAATGAATTTCCTTCTGCCATGATTGCGGTGGGGTTTAAGCTCACCTTTCTTTTCTTGCCATGTCTTTCCCCATGTCTGTTGGCTGATAGAACTTCCTTGCATGTAAAATACTTTTAAGTACTGAGGTCTTTTAATTTAGTTTAACTTTCTTTCTGGAAAGCACATTGAAGATTGCTTCCAGATGTTTTGCATTAACAAATAGATTTTTCTAGCAACGGGACATCTATCTAAAATGCCTGAATTGATTTTTTAAAAGAAATCAATGAAATTTCATTTTCCCCATGAAAATATTTGTTTTGAAAAATGTGTATTGTTGCACATCAAGTGAGTAAACTTCAGAAGCGAGTTCTTACTCCTTTTGCCTAGGAATTATCCAGTACACTGACTTGCCATGGCCATCCTGCTTTTCTAGAACATTCCTAATGAGTTAAATGCTGTCAGAGGTAATTTTGACTAATAACAAAACACCAAAGTTTATAAATAATTTACCTTTTAAAATATCAGTTAGAATTAAAAGTTATACCTATAATGCAATCATTCAGTTTCTTCCTTTCAAGAAGACAAGGGAAAAAGGAGTGTTTAAACCTAACCTTGACTTTTCACTATGTGATACTGCCTGAGATGAGTGAACTCCTTCTGATGTACCAGGTAGGGTTGTGGTACTTGGGAATTTACATTGTGCTTTACTTGTCCCCAGAGTTTTGTTTGTTGAAATCTGAGCATACTGACTATAGTGGTTGTGTGTGAGAATTTTATTATGTGCTGTGTCTCCCTCCCACTTCAAAACAAATAGAGCACAGATAATCATCATTGCTTTCAAAATGCTGTCAGAGTTTAATTAAGCCAAGTCAAGCTCATTACCTTCAGTAGTGATAGAACGTTAGCTAACACTTCACATTTTCTCTAGAAAGGACCCCCCAAAAACACTGTTGCATTGAGAAGGCACCATCTGGATTCTCAGCTGGTCACATTGCTATAGTTTAGAGAGAGTGAGGCTGCTTTGCATTTAGGTCCTCAGCTGTCTCATTGTTTGGTACCTTTTTCTGCCCTTCCTCCCAGCCTCTCTTAGCTTTGCAATCAACCGCAAGTGCTGAAGGTCCTGATTAATAGCGTTTCATACTCCTTTTCTCAGACAAGGAGCATTGGCTCCCTAAGAATAGCAAGGAAATGAACTCAAGGCTTAACATGGACAGAGGCATTATAACCCTGGCCCACCAAATTGAGCACAGTTGTTACTATCAACAACAACAACAACAAAATGTCAAGCAATGTGCCATTAAAAAACCCTTACATAATTGTAGCAGGTTTGGGTTTCCTCTGGTTCAAGTTTTCTTACCTCTTTGATAATCAGACGATCTGAAGAAAGGCATAGAATTTCAGGGGGGAATCTGCATGACAGGTTCACAATAAGGCTATTCATGAGGACTCTTTTATTAGCTTAAACAGTATCTGCATCATTCTTAGTCTCTGGCTTTACTACAAGGCTCCATTTAAACTTAACCCAACTTGCTGACTTAACTGATCCAGGAATTACTCAGTACAACCAGCCAGCTACTGTAGCTTTTTTTCCCCTTTAGATAAGGGGATTTAATACAATGGCCTTTACAGTTCTTAAATGACTCCATTTTTTTTTTCTGTCTTTGAGATGTGGCGCTTATATGACCTTTTGTTCTTAATAAAATTTCACATGGTTTGATTATATTTTCAAAAAAGCATAAACAAATACAATATTGGCTCCTTACCCTCAGAGTAAAACTTTTTAAATCTTGTAGATGATATAAAAATGGAATTTGTCATAATATTTACACAGCTGATTTCAGTATACTAGATTTCATTATTAACGATTAGGTATTATTAAATCAAACTCGAACATTTTTTTATTTTTGAGGGGTGATTCTCATATAATTACTAGTGGTCCTTTAGCATTGCATGTTCACCTTTACACACTTTTAGTTATCTGCTGGTGTTTATACCATTTCTGCTACCACAATGCTAATATAATCAGGATGTCCTTGGTTGGTCCCTGAATAGCTGGGGGGGGAGGGTAGGACAGACCTCTGACATCACAGTGGGGAGATTCTCGAGGATATATTTGGTAGCATGCCATACTGAGAGTATAGATGACCCATACTTTGGATCCACACCTCAGACTAGTGGGTCTCAAACTTCAGTAGGAACAAAAATCATTAGAATGTTTGATAAAAATGCAGATATCTGGACCCCACCCCCAGAGACTGATTCAGTAGGTCTGGGATGAGAGCCTGAGAATTTGCATTTTTAACAAGCACCCAGTTGATTCTGATGCTGATGATTACTGGACCATACTGAAATCATTATCTTATAAATTCACCAGGGAACCTTGGGAGTTCATGATACCTCCCCTTCCAGGCCTCTTGTCTGCAAGTAAGCTGCGACCCATCGTGGGTAGGAATGACCGCGGTGTGGTTTCCCAGGGGAGTTGGTGGCCGGAGAGTAAGGACGCCTCTAGTATTTCTAGTGCTGGAGCAGCTTGAGTATCCTTCTCCTGTTCTGCTTCCATCTGCAGCAGGGCGGTATCCACTGTGTGTATCACATTCCCGGGAACAGGCCTCACCTGTGGGTCCGCACTTGGGTGTTGGAGAATGTCATCTCCCTCTGCCCCAGCTCTGTGCATGATTAGAATTTCAGAGTGGTGTTATCTGCAGCACGTAATCCAAATTTGCTCTTCTGTCCTCCTCCCATGCCCCTATTAAAGTAATTTTAGATTTTTGGAAACAAAGGTCCTTTGCAAAAGGATTTCCCCTTAGAAATGGATGTTCAAGGAGCCTTTTGGGAATTATGGATGTAACATGTTTGTTCATTTCGTGAAGATAAGATTTTTCCTTGAAAATGAGTTGATCTGATGGTCAGGACAGATAGGAGAAATAAGTGGTGATGACTACTGTTACCGCTTGTAGCATTTTGCCAAAGGCGCTCTCGTGTCCGCCCCATAGACTTGGCAGACTGCGTTATTATGGGAATTTTCAGACCCATGCAAAACTAGAAAATACAGCTCCCATACGCGTGTCACCCAGTTTCCAGAGTTATGGAGATTTGGCTGCATTTTTCAGCAGCTTTTTGTTTCGTTCTTAAATTTTGCTAGTAGTTTTCTGATTGGGTCATTTGGGGAATGAATCAAACGTGACATATGCTTTTTGCTTGGGGCCTGAGTGCAGTATCATGAATAGTAATTTGAATATGTCCTTTCCAGGAATGTGTTCCAGAAAACCTGGAGCTGAAGAAGAAGATTTTTGCTCAGTTAGATCAAATCATCGATGATAAGGTTGTCTTGAGCAGCTCCACGTCTTGCCTCCTGCCTTCCAACTTGTTTGCTGGTCTGGTGCATGCGAAGCAGTGCATTGTGGCCCATCCCGTGAGTGCATTAAACCTCAAGAACTGTTGTATCTCATTCTGGTTTTCAGGAGCAATACATTTTGACTAATCTGCTAGTATATTTTAACTGCTTTATTGAGGTATAATTCATATGCCACACAATTAAAATTGTATAGTTTAATATTTTTTTAGTATATGTAGAAAGTTGTGCAATACAGGCAGTTTTAAAAAGAATCTAATCCAAAAATGCCTTGAATTGTACCTGCGTACCTAATGCATAATGGGATAGAATGAGCAATACTAATACACTTTCACCCTTATGTAACTCACTGTCCACCTGAAGACAGAGACTACTAAACACATAATTCCACTGTCAGGGAAAAAGCTACATTTAATAAATGTATACATTGAGTAAGATTTTGTAGCCATGTCACTGTGCTGTGCAGTTGACTCAACACAATTCAGAGTAGGATCAGTTTTCCTCAAGTGCAGATTCTGGATCCTGCTCCTGAGATTCTGGTTCAGTGGGTTGACTTTAAACCCCCACCCTTTTTCTTGTTCCCTTGCACCCATCTGTTGTAATTACCTGGGCAGACTTATTCACTGGGGGGTGCATGATGAGGTATATTGGACAGTGAGTTTCAAACTGATGTGCAAGCACTCAGTAAATCTTTTTGAGATGAATGTGGTAATGTGAGGAAAGAGGAATCAGAGAGGAGATCCAGGGATCACTTGGTGGGGGTTTGAGTATCGACTGAGTTCATTGTGACCTCGGAGAACCAGGACAGCCTGTTAGGACAGAAAAGCTAACTTAGCTCAAACCATAATAAATAGGAGAGTAGATGACAGTAGCCACACCCCCAGCACCAGCAGGCCATCAGAGGTGAAGGCTGAGAAGAGGCTAGGGCCAAGCTGGGCAGGATCTGATTGGGCTGACAAGGGAGGAGAGAGTGGGAAAGAGTGTAAACAAAGACCCTTGGCCAAAAGCAAGCATGGGGCATGCAGAATCACAAGGAGACCAGCCTGACTGGAAGGGCACACATACCTCACATACTTGGGGAGCAGGAGGAAGAAGCTGGAAGGCTTGGGAACAGTTGGGTTATACAGAATCATGAGAGTTACTCTGAAGAACTGGGACTGGCTTAGGCACAGAGCAGCCTTGTGATGTGGTGGAAATGCTGCTTTTGGAGGGTAACTGGAAGGTTCTTTCTATATTGAAGATGGCTGAGGGAGGGGAACAGCTACTTCACAGAATTGTGGCAGTATTCCAAGTATAGGCGACCAGAGCCTTGGTGAGGCTGAGGGTCCTAGACTGAGAGCAGGGAAAGTCCTCTTTTCGAGCAAGAGTAGTTTAGAGTGGGGGGTAACTGAGGCCAAAGGGGAATCAGAGATGCCTGCTGGATTCTATGTGCTGAGAAGAGGGACTGCTTGGACCACCATTCACATGACTATGGTTGTGGATGCCCGGATGTCCTCCTACTGAAGTACAATGGAAAGTGGAGACTGTTCATAATATACAGAGACTTAGACCCACAGAACATGGAAGAAAACCGGTCATGTCTAGCTACCACTCAAATATAGGAAATGTCCTTTATTTGGGACCTTAACTGAAGCATCCAAATACCAAGTTCCATGAAACATGTCCTGTCTTTGCTTCTATGACATTTACATGTCTGTAAAAAGGACTATTAGAAACTGTAAACCACTTATTAGATTGTTAGTTGCTTCGGTGAAAGGTGTAAACCTCTTGCTTGAAAACTTCCAGTTTCTAACCAGAGATTTCACTTCTAAGTCAGGTAAAATAAAAAAAAAGAACAACGAAGTCAAATTGTTTAGAAAATACCTCCTAAGTCCTTTAACGAGACTTCTACCCATATCTCTTAATTTTAAACTACCTGATGGATGAGACTACACCTTATTCACCTTCTTGTCACACCTAACAAGTACTAGTAGTTCAGCCAGTGACTGTTGAATAATGACATTTCTCCTACCATTCTAGGATTGTTCGCTTTTACTTCTTTAATCAAAGGCAAACAGCATAGCCAAAGTAAGCTCAGACCTTATTTCAAAAATCAATGTCTTATTACTTCTGTAGATTATTTTATACCAAAGCCAACATTAACTAAAGCAGATGAAATCACCCAAGTTGACCGTCTTTGGAATTTTACTCTTTCTTTTGTGCTGGTGCTGCGCACTGTTTAATCATTCCATTGAGCTCAAGGAGAGTGGGGAAAAAGACGTCTGAACGATTCAACCTAAGCTGGATGGACAGTCCCTAAGTAATCCAGAACCATTTACCGGCTTTGAGGAGCTCCAGTTTCCCTTCAGCCCTGCAGGCCAGGCAGGAGAAGCCCGGCGCGTCAGCCCACATGCCACCGCCTCAGCTTTGTGCTCCAGTCACCCGCGACTCTGGCCAGACAGGAAATAGGATAAAGGAAGAGGAAGCCCATTCATGCCTCTGAAAGGCTGGGGCAAAAGTGGATAGTCAGCAATTGCGAAAGACTGTGGCCTCCACCCCTCCGCGGGAGAACCGGCAGCCAAGGAGTTTCCACATCACATAGTGTCTCTTGGGCACCTTTTCCCATGGGGGGGTGAGGAGCTTCAGGTCAGCTCAGCACAGGTGGGTGAGCGTGTTCTCTCAGTGTTCAGGTAGTCGAGTGGGCTTCCTAGCCCAGAGCCAGGAGAGTGAAAGGCTCCTGAAGAGGGGTGTTAATGTGGCCCTTCTCTGTATCCCTGACAGTCTTCCTCTCAAATGTTTTTTGTGTTGCCTTTGCTTGTCTGCCTCATCTCCCTGTGGATGTGTAGCGGGGCTCAGGGATGGCCATTTGGTGGCTGGTGATTGTCTGAAGGTTGAGTTTGGTTGCATTCTCTCTTGGTACTTATATCTGTTAGCAGTCAATCAAAGCAGCTGTTTTCTACTGATCGTTTCAGCTGCACTTTACAACCTTTTTTCACTTGGGGACATGCTGGTGCCACAGAGCTGATGGAACTACTTTAGCCCATCGGATGCTCTTGGTGCCATTCTAATGGGTGTGAGGATGCACATCTGCTCTGGGATTACAGTCTTTTTTCATTTTTTATTTTTTGTTATTATGTTAATCACCATACATTACATCATTAGCTTTTGATGTAGTTGGGATTACAGTCTTGAGTGGAAACAGTTCCTAAACACACAGCTCTCACATAGGTTGCTAGTCAGCCACGGAGCTATAACACAGCCTGGAAGTACATCAGGCCCTACCCACAGAAGGTGCCCAGAGTGTTCCCATCGAGCAGTCCTCGCCCACGCTTGCACCTTCTCCAACTCCCCCTCCCACCTGACTCGGAACCATTTGCCCTCCTGTTGGTCATTTGAATGTTGGCCTGTTTATGGAGAACACGCACATGCGTGTGCAAGCAGTGCCCATTTCACGTCGCCAGCTGCTGTCCGCGCCTCCCCCCCGCCCCCCATCTGTGGAGGGTGACTTCAGGAAGGGGGTGGTGGGCTTATAACTAACCAAAGGGCCTTACTACCTAAATTCTCAAAACACTGAGGGATTAACTCCTCTCAGCGGGCTGTAAGCAAGACAGTCCTTCGTATTTACCGTCCTCTCCTGAAGAGGAAGAGGAGTTCACCAGGTCAGGAGTGCCCCCTCTCTAGCAGGGCTGTGGGAATGGATTGCAGACTGCCACACCTGTCTTCTGGAAAAAGGGACGGTCTGCCTTTCCTCTGTGAGTTTAACTCTGTTTAATGTGCTGCAGAGAAAATAAACGAAGCCTCTGTGTTGGACGTGCTGTGCTATCGGGGCAATCACATGCCTCCCCGGCTCTGGTCCAGATTCTGGGCAGGCTTTTCACCAGGTGAACGGAGAATGCGCCCCTTGTACCACCCCGCTCAACCTGAGCTCTCAAAGAGCCTCGCAGGCCAGGCCCTCTCTTGTGCCTGCCGCAAAGCGCGCCCGCTCTCTGGCCGGCTGAGCCCAGGACCATCTCCTGTAACCTTTAAAGAAGTTGCCTCCTTTCCTCCTTTGTTTGTTCTTCCCACTTCTTGAAGGCATGTTTCTGAGTCTAACTCTCAGGCTCCAACAGCAGAAGGCCCAGGTCCTACCGTCCGTGTCAGAAACAGAACAGCAGTCAGGAAACAGCCATTCCTTTCCTATTTAAGAGAGTTGCTTGCTGGGGCGCCTGGGTGGCTCAGTCTGTTGAGTGTCTGCCTTCGGCTCAGGTCATGATGTCAGGGTCCTGGGATCGAGTCCTGCATCGGGCTCCCTGCTCAGCCTGCTTCTCCCTCTCCCTGTGCCCCTCCCCCTCCCCTTGCTTGTGGGCTCTCTCTCTCTGTGTCAAATAAATAAAATCTTTTAAAAAAAAAGTTGCTTGCTTTGCTTACCTCTTGTCCTCTCCCGTCCCCACCTTGCCTCTCTCTCTCTCTGCTGGTTAAATTTAAGGGGCACCTGTCATTGTCACTGTTCATCTCTGAGCCTCTAGTAGACATCAGGGTCCTTGTCCCAGGACTGAGGTGCCATGGCAAGAACAACCCCATCCAGGCCCTCTGACTCTGGGAGGTCCTTTCTCAGAAGCTTATCAACTTGAGCGCACGGACAGAAACGTGAAAACTCAACCTGTTTTAGGAAGCTCAAAGGGCTGGATCATGCACTTGTGTTTTAGTGGGTGGTGGGGAATCAGGATCCTGCGGGGTTTTGAGCTGCAGGTGGTACGATTAGCATCCTGTTTTTAGTTTTTGTTTTTGTTTTTTTTAATTTTAATTGTGATAAAATGCACATCAGATTTGTCGTCTTAACCATTTTTAAGTATATAGTTCGGAGGCAGCAAGCACATACACACTGTCGTGCAGACCTCACCAGCAATCATTCAGACTTTCTGTCTTCTGAAACTGTCCCCATTAAGCAGCAACTCTCTGTCCCCTGCCCCGAGCCCTGGCAGTCTTGGGTTCTCCTTTCTGTCTGGATTTGACAGGCCCCTGCCTGACAAAGGATCACCTAGGCAGTGGCGGAGAGAATGAGCCTGGAGAGGGAGGCCAGTGAGGAGAGTGCCAGAATCTAAGTTGGAGGTGATGGCCTGAGCTAAGCGTGTGGTAGCAGAAATGGGTTTTCTGAGAGATGTAAATAGAACTGACAAACTCACTGATGGGGAGTGAGGGAGACGAGGCAGACACAGGCACCAAGGATACTGCTCGTGGTACTAACTTGGGTGTTGGGGCTGTGATGGTGTTCTCATCAAGATGGGGTGCTAGGAAGAGGACCCAGGGCTTTAGGGTGGGAGAGACGAGAGTTTAATTTGTGATAGATTGAGTGTAAGCTCATTGGCTATCCTAGCGGTGTGTCCAGTGCACAATTACAAATACGGGCCTGGAATGGGAGGTGAGCTCCCTGTGAGATCTCAGCGTACTAGGGTGGGGATGACGCCCTGGGAGCTGCTGAGCTCTGCCCAGAGCCAGAGAGTGGGCACAGAGGGAGGCTAGTGGTGGCAGGCTGGGAGCACCACCATTTAAGGAGAGTGTGGGCAGGAGGAGAGCCTATGAGGAATACTTGCATGAGGAAACAAGCAAGTTGTACATACAAATGCTTTTTAACTGTAGTCTCAGTTTTTGCTACCCATGAGGCTTGCAACATTGAAAGACCTTAAGCGCAACATCCTTGTCTGATAGTAAGATAAAATTCATCTAAGATACACATACTTCCAGTTCTTACAATTCTGATATTAAGAAAGGACAGAGGTAGACATTTTTATAAGAGTTCAGTATAGGCAGGAGACAAGTGATTCAGTTGAGGCACTGATAATATAATTTACTTATTTGAAAACAGATGTCATCCTCTCTTGCTTTCTAAGAGGGCTGACAGAGTGACCAGGGCAGGCCGAGAGCAAAAGGAATCTCTGAAGCTAAGCTGTGTGTGGACCAGAGGCCTCTCTTTTAAGCAGTGTCCTAGGAGAAAAATTTTTCTTTCCCTTCTCTGTAGAAGTCATTTTATTTTATTTTATTTTTTTAAAGATTTTATTTATTTGAGAGAGAGAATGAGATAGCACATGAGAGGGGGGAGGGTCAGAGGGAGAAGCAGACTCCCTGTTGAGCAGGGAGCCCGATGCAGGACTCGATCCCAGGACTCCAGGATCATGACCTGAGCTGAAGGCAGTCGCTCAACCAACTGAGCCACCGAGGCGCCCCTGTAGAAGTCATTTTAAAATGGATGCTTCTTGAAGTGACTATAAGATTCTATCAGTTTTTGTCCTTATCTCAAGGAAAAATTATTTAAAAGCATCATTTGGGGAACAATTTACTGCAGTGCATTTGGCTTTTCATGGTGAGGCTAATCAGGTTCTACCAAGCAGCATTTTCTCTGGACCCAGGATAATTCTCTTTGGGAATGTTCAAGAACAGTTTCTCAAAGTACACCAAGAAAACCAGAGCCCAAAGTGTAAGTGCTGGCCCAGGCCAGCATTTCCATTAGGGCCTACTCATAGTGGACCGACCCGTCCCATCTCAGGCCGTGTCCTGATGTCGAGGCTGCGGTAGAGTTCTGATGCTGTGTGGTTCCTAGGTGAGATTGGATGTCGGAGGATGGGGTAGACATTTGAGGCTTAACATGGAGAAGTTAAGGAAATACCAAGTTTGGGAAGATGCTGTCGATGATTTTTAATAGCAACAGAGTAGAATAGCAAGAGCCTGCGGTGACTCTTGTGGAGAGAGTGGCTCTGGAGGCTGGCTGGGAGTAGGTAGAAGCCTTTGAGGGCTAAACAGCGGGTTGCTGAGAAATCCCCCGGGGAGTTCAGGGGTGTGGAGATTAGCCCTGAATGCGCAGAATGGTCATCCACCCCTTCAAATTTCAACTCATATGTTGGTATTGACTTTTCTATAAATAAAACCACAGAATTCTGTGCTCAGGTTTTTTCTTTCCCTCCTTTGTGGATTACTTTATATTTCAAGTTCCTTGTCATTGGATGCTAAATCTAAAGAGGCCTTTCCAAAGACAAATCTGCCCCATCTGACCATTCGAGATACGCAAGTAGGGTCTGCCAGAACAGCACCCCAACTCCAGAGCTGTCTTTTGACCCTCTCCCCTTCTGTGTCTCTCATAAGGTAAATCCACCATATTATGTGCCATTGGTTGAGCTGGTCCCACACCCGGAGACGGCCCCTGCAACAGTGGACAGAACCTACGCCCTGATGCGGAAGATTGGGCAGTCCCCAGTCAGAGTCATGAAGGAGATTGATGGCTTTGCCCTGAATCGCCTCCAGTACGCCGTCATCAGTGAGGCCTGGCGGCTCGTGGAGGTGCGTGGGCTGCTTTCAGCCTCTGGCAGCTGGAGGGGATGGTGGCAGCAGTGTCCTGGGGCCGCGTGGAGGTGGGTGGGGGGTAGTGGATGGGAAAGTCAGCGCTCGGTCCTGCTTGCTCTGTTCTGGGGACCGGGGGCAAGCTCTTCTCTCAGGTTCAGTCAACGGGCGAGGAAAATAAAACGTAAGGTAACAATTCATTGTATGTTTCAGAAATTCCTCTGTTACAGTAAGTCATTTGATATTCACACCTGATGATAGACTTCTCTGTTTCCTGCCCTTTCATACCATTACCACATAATTATCTCTGTGTGACACACCGCGTTTTCTCAGTGTCAGGTTTTCCCCCAGTTTTATAATTTTTCAAGAGGAGAAAAAACTAAATTTTGAGTAAACTTGTATCCTCTAAAGAGACCCAGTTTATTTTTTGAGCTTGAGGAGGAAACAATGGGTAAGCCTTAAACTTGTTAGCAATATGCTCATCTTACATATAAGTACATTATACACACACACACACACACACACACACACACACACACACACACTCACACACTTAACCTTGTCCTTTCATTAAAAGATTTTATACGTGACTTTAAAGATCACTTTGCTGCATACGTTTATATGAAGGACCTGGTGCCGGGCAGGATAGACGATCCAAGTGGCCTCAGGATTTCAGTGAATAGTCCAGGGGTCTCGGGCTCAGACCATTTGGTTTCTGTTCACTTGCTTGCTGATGGTTCCCCAGCTTCTGCATGGGTAAACAGCACTGTCTGCCCACTCTCCTGTTACAGAAACGTGGTAGCATGAGTGAGGGTCTGTCCAGATACAAGAGGCAGAGGGGAATGGAGCTCAGGCTGAATTGTCTGCTCCTGGAATAGACCCACTCCTTGGGTAAACTCCTGTGGGAGTCTGCCAATCCCAGCCTGAGACAGGAACTAGGAGGCCGGCCTGTGGGCATTGTGTTTTAGCTTCCCAGTGCATGATGTATGTGTTGTTCTCATGTCGTGGTTCTGGTGTTCTGTCCCATCCCTGTTAGACTCATCATCTGACCCAACTGCTGTATGCATTTATCACATAAAGCTACAATTCTGTGTCCTCACTGTTTAAATCCACTTAATGTTCCCATATCATCGAGCTGGGATTTTCACTGTTAAGTTTGTAGTTTTAATTTTCTCAAATTGTGGGATGTTTTTGACTATCAGTCAGTAGTAGAATATTTTAAAGACACACGGAACTGAAAGCACCCCCATGGAACTGTATTTAAAATATTTCCACTTGTCTAGTATAGGGGAGCACTTAGACCACAAGAAAAGCTCAATATGACAGTAAAACACTGAGGGGTTTTAAGGCAGTTTTTACTTTTGTTTGTGAGGTATCTTAGTGCCCCAAAGAGATAAAAGCCCTGAGGTAAATCTTGCTTTCTCCAGTCAGAATGATGTGAGCCAACTCAAGGGAAAAACTTGGAGGTTCTGGTATAATGGAATTAGGTGGGAGTCCTACACAAAGAGTTCTCTCTGTGTTGACCACTAAGTGGAACCAGCTGCAGTTTGGAAGCTCCAGGTTTGGAAGAGCGGTGGAGGAGTCCAATGTCACCCTTTACTGGTTGGACGTGGAAGGAGGGCTGGAAGGGTTATTGAATTTGGCCGCTCTGGGTGTTCTCATTGCCTCATTTTGTCCGCCCTCCTTTTGATTGTCCTGTGTCCAGGGGCTGATGGTGGACTGAGTATATTCATGTTACTGGCAGGCAGGAATGTTCTCAGGGATGACATACCTAAGAATCCTGCATGTGTCTCTACATTGGCTGCTGTGGGACTCATATGCCTGGAGTCCCTGTAAGGCACCAAGTGCTAAAATCCAGCAGGATAATCCAGTTTGTGACAAATTGAGAAGAGGCTACAGAAATGAGAAGATAAAGTGTGGATAGAACCTCAAGAATTTTCTTTGGTGAATGGGTAGAAGATAACTCACTTTTAAAAATAAAGATGATCGGGACGCCTGGGTGGCTCAGTCGTTGGGCGTCTGCCTTTGGCTTGGGTCATGATCTCAGGGTCCTGGGATCCAGCCCTGCATCGGACTCCCTGCTCGGCGGGAAGCCTGCTTCTCCCTCTCCCACTCCCCCTGCTTGTGTTCCCTCTCTCACTGTGTCTCTCTGTCAAATAAATAAAATACTTAAAAAAATAAATAAAAATAAAGATGATCTACAGACAGAATTCAGGCAGGTGTAGAAACTGCAGGCCCCTCTCTGCAGGGTGGTGTGAGGCGGGAATAGAGCGGCAGGCATCCCTGAGCTCTGCTGAGACTTAAGTGACGGGTGGAGTGTTTCAGCTGTGGGGCAGGGGCTCACAGAGGGAATGCGCAGAGGGGGTAGCGTCACCAGTATGGCGCCCCAGGTGCTGTTACCCTTGCTGCTCAGAGACACCTGCTCTGTTGGCCAGCCAGACATGGGAGGGCCACTAGCACACTGGCCGTGTACCTGCTGCCAGAGTAGTTGCTTCTGAGGGCAGAGAAGCTGCAGGTGTGGGCTCTGAACATCCACACAGCACGCCCTGCTTTCCTTAGGTTCTGGGGCTAGCAGAGCCAGAGAGAACTCTTCCCCGGCTGCCCTAAGTGGTCATAGGTTCCTCCCTCTAAGTTCTCAACACTGCAGCCCAGCAGACACACAAAAGGCACGTTTTTCTTACCTCCCCCTACCTCCCACCACCCTCCCCTTGGGAATAGTGGATCAGTATTTCTGCCCATTAGTTGGGTTGGTTTAAGAAGGCTTGACTTTATCACATGAATTTCTTGAAGGAAAACCTGTGCCACCTGTGGTCTGTTTCCATTTAAGACATGAAAGTCAGGCAAGGTGAGAAAACCTCTCGCAAGCCCCACCTTGCTCTGTGCAAATCTGCACGCATGTGCTGAGCCCCAGTCAGGGCTGGGGTTAAATGACACCGTTTTGACTCACAATTTCAGAGCCAGTTGAACTTGAATTTAGATTTTAGGGTGTTCCAAGTTTACCTCAAAACATGTAAGGGCAACTTTAATATAAAAAGGAGCTGAATTGGGGAGGTTTTACATTAAAAATTGAAGATTTTTATACTTCTTAAGTTCAAAAGATCCAAAGATCTTACGGAGTTTATCTTTCCAAGACATTCTCCTTCTGGGGTGGGTTTGACGTGTGGGCCAAAGCACTAAGGCTCAGCCTTGACATAGAGAACACAATGAGCTGAGATGAGCAGGGTTGCCCTACTCAAGGACTCACTGTGGGCGCTTCAGTCTCACTCCTTTCTTGATGCACAGAGCAAGTTGAAATTTGGCAGAATCTTTTCTCTTTGACTCAAACTAGGGCTGATGTGCTTTCAGGTATGAAAGCTACAAGGTGACTTGGTTGCAGAGCACTGAGACGCCTTGTGCAGCATATGGGCCTGCATGCCGCTGTCCGGGCTTCTTGGGTGTGCGTTGGGGCGGACTGAGGAATACTGTCCCATGTTGTCTGTGTGTAAACCGCTCTGCACAAATCATATCCAAGCATGAATCTCCAGGGGTCCTACCCATGAGTTTGGGTATGACCTGCAGTGGGTCAGCAGGTGCCTGGCCAGAACGATGGCTTGCGTCTCCGCTCAGCCATGGCAGTGTCTTAACGCAGTGGTCAGAGGAGCAGAAGGGTGCTGTTGGCCACTTGATAATTTTGTTGATCTGGTAAGTTAGATCGATTGATTTCCCCATGTTGATGCAGCCTCGCATACCTGGAATAAATACCACTGGGAGTGTAATTCTTTCTAGACCTTGCTGGAGTCAGTTTGCTTATGTTTTGTCAAGAATTTTTTCTAAGTTCAGAAGAAGTATTGGTTTGTAGTTTTGTGGGGTTTTTTTTTTACTGCTTTTTTTGATTTTGATATCAAGGTAATGCTGCATTAGCCAACAAGGTTGCATAATATGCATAATATGAATTGGGAAGTTTTCCCCTTTATTTTCTGGAAGAGATTATAAAGTTTTTGTTAATTCTTCTTTAAATGTTTGATAGAATTCTCCAGTGAAACCACCTGGGCCTGGGAGGGCTCTTCTCTAAGATCTTTTTAATGACAGGTTCAGCTTCTTTTGTGGTTATAAGAACCATTCAGGTTGTTTCATCTTGGTTGAGTTTTGGTGGCTCGTGGTTTTAAGAAATTGTTCCATTTCTTCTGAGTTGTTGAATTCATGAGCTTAAAGTTGTTTGCGATACTCTTAAATCCTCTTAGTGTCTGTAGGGTCTGTAGTGATATCCCTGGTTTCATTCCTGATGTGGGGGATTTGTGTCTGCTCTTGTTTTATTCTTGTCAGTCTTGCTAGAGCTTATCAATTTAATGATTGTTTTTGAAGAAGCCATTTTTTGTTTCATTGGTTTTCTGTATGGTGTTCCTGTTTTGAGTTTCATTCACCAACTCTGGAGGATGTATTTTAATACTTGCAGTGAAGCATGGGTGAGAAATTCTAAGAAGGGTGGAGCAGGGAAAGGTAAGGGAGGCTCCTGTGCAGACCTGCCCATTCGAGAAGAGAGGTAAGCTGCAGACATCATTTCCTGGTCAGAAAGAGAAAGTGCTGGGAATAAGACACACCTTGTCTTCGTGGCAGCCTAGACCATGACACAGTCTTGCCATCAACTGTGATTTTGTCTGGCCCCACACAGCTGTGTCAGCTTGGCAAAGACAAAGGCTGTCTGGGAGCAAGATGGCCAGCCAGGTATCTGATGGGACAAGGTTGCTGGGTTCTGTTGCATTGTCTCACCAATGCTCACCCCATGTGTTCTCTTCCAGTTTGGCTTCAGAATTGGGATGGAGCAGCCCTTTGTAGGCTTGGAAATGCCAGATGGACAAGTCTGGCTATAGTCTAGTAGCCCAAGATTAGGTCACTAGGGGACAAGATCCTGTTGGCCAGGAATGTGATTTTAAATCAATATTCTTAAGCTAATGATCATAGTAAAGGAAGTTGCGTTGTGATCATAAGCCTTCACCCAGACAACAGCTGAGCTTGTACTGCCCATAAATTCTTGCCCCTTCCAGGTAGGGTAGGTGGAGGTGAGCTGGAGTGAATCATGAAGCCATCAGCAGATTCTCAGCCTGTTGGAATGTGTTGATAATGAGCTTTGGAAATTGCTTATCTCAGGTTTTATTCACCCTTCTGAGCAATATAATTGCGAGGCTAGATTTCTTTTCTTCCCGCCCTGAGCTGCAGAAATTCAGTTCTTGGTTTCTTGTCAGACAGATATATTTTATGGGATGTGGATCTAATTCCTTTTATGAAGAATCGTTTCAGTTAATAAAGTGTATCTCAGACATCATGTAGTAAAATTAACTGAGGAAACTTTTTATGATAAACTTATTCAGGGGTTTCTGTTGAATGTAATTATGAGACTATAACAGAGGAATTAGGAGTCTTAGCACAGGGAACCCCTGAGGATTGTCTACTCATCAGTAACTTCAGTTTGTGTAGAATTTAGAAGTTTACAAAGCACTCTCCTTTAAATTTTTCATGATTTACAGATATTTGCAGATCATCCCGTCTTAAAACCATGAGAGGTACATTGTTATTTTTGCCCTTACCGATTAAGACACTGGCTCAAGAGGGTGAGTGGTTGGGGTGCCTGGGTGGCTCAGTCGTTAAGTGTCTGCCTTCGGCTCAGTTCATCATGATCCCAGGGTCCTGGGATCTAGCCCCGCATCGGGCTCCCTGCTCAGCAGGAAGCCTGCTTCTCCCTCTCCCACTCCCCCTGCTTGTGTTCCTGCTCTTGCTATCTCTCTCTCTGTCAAATAAATAAATAAAATCTTAAAAAAAAAAAAAAAGCGGGCGAGTGGTTTAATCCACATTCTGCAGTCTGGTAGGGATCCACACCTGCGCCACCTCTGGCCTTCAGTGTCTGCCGCTGTAAATGGAGGCGCCAGTGGATCTGGTTCTCCTCGGGAGGTGATGAGGATTGGATGGGGTCATGCATGTAAAGGGCTTAGAACATGTCTGGCATAAAGTAATGGTTTAGTAAGTGTTACGGATTGTGGTCCTGGTAATGATGCCCATGTTTTCTGAGTCCTTGAATCCCATGTAATTTTTTGTTTGCAAGAGCTGCCACCAGTGTGTTAGTTCTGAGCGGAAATGTGAGGGATATCATCCTGGCTACAGACTTGAGGCTCCTGGAAGGCAGCAGGGGCCTCACCTGGGAGCTCATTAGAAATGCAGCACCTGAGGGCCCACCCCCAGACCTGCAGAACCAGACTCTGCATTTTAATAAGCTCTGCAGGACATTCCTGTGCTCCTTGAAGCTGGAGGAGCCCTGGCTCTCTCCCTGTGCGACCCTGATCTCAAAGTCTTGATGTGTTATATTTCATCTGTTTTAAGGTATAACTTCTTTTTTTTTTTAACATTTTAACATCTTAGTTTTTTGGGCATTTTATTCCTTAATAGAACATTAAATACTAATTTAACTTTCAGTTGATCCAGTCTTAATTTCAGTGAGACAGAGTATATTCTCTGTCATTCTTGTCTCTTCTCCTTTCATGTTCTTCTGTCTCTGTATGTCCATTATTTCCAACTCTCTCTACTTGACATAGGCTCATGATAGATAAACATGCAATTCTAACCAACTTCTGCTTAGTGGAGAGACTGTTACCTGGTCACTTTCAAAGCCATGATTTCCAGTCCTAGTCTCGTGACGTTGAATACCTCTAGTTATCCCAAAAGTTATTTGAAAATCAACTTTAAAAAAGGATTTAGTTCACAGTTAAAACACAAACACATTAGAACAAAAGAATGCTAGGTTGTAACTGCCCAGGAGATGTCAGTCATTATTCCAAATCAAAGCTGGCCTTCCCCCGTGTCCCACAGAACTGGTTTGGGGTTGGATGTCCAGATGGCGTCTTCCTTGTCATGCTGGCCACACACTTTGCATCAGCCACCCTCATCTAGCCTTTTGATTTCCGGAATAGGGATGCAAATCATGGCCAGGTTTTCCTCTTATTAGTCACGGGCCTGTGTGAACAGAAGTGGGTCCTTCCAGGGGTGACAGCCGGAAACGAGCAGGCTCCTTGTACTTGCAAATCCTGTGTACCTGTGCAGCGTGCGCTTGGTCTTGTGTCATCGGCCAGATGAATGAGCAACCTGCTTCATCATGAATTGCCACGCTTAAATCAGAATGTACAGTAAGCTCTTTTACAGAATGGGACGTGACACAAAAGGGAACTGATGGGGTGAACATATTTTAAGGGCAAAGATGATGAAATTGTAAGTTTACTACTATAACTAACTCGAACATTTCTCTCACATGTGCTGTGATCATGTGGAGATGGGGGGGTTATTTGATTTCTTCTCTCCTTTTATAAGCCAGTATTAGTGTAGGTCTGGTTCTCCAAGTTCACATTAATCCTCAGGAAGTTTACTTCCCACATATTCAGCATTCTGAGAAGGAAGCCATATCGGACAGTAAGCTGCCTCTGTGTCCCGTAGTTTTCTGACAGCCTGGGGAGACCCAGCATTTCACTGGCCGCTCTTTTCCATAAAATGTCCCCCTGCGTAGGTACCCTGTGATGAAGGAAGTATGTTCCCTACCAATCACTCAGCCTTCTCTCTGGAAGAGAAACAGTACAAGACAGGGTAGTGAGGTTGAAAAGAAGAAAATAGAGCAGCATCAGGCTAAGTCACTTGTTTCACTGGCTTTGGGAAGGCAACGGTAGTCTTGTGGCTTGAGAGGCTCGACAAGAGAAAGCATGTTCAAAGCAGTCGCTTACAGGCACTTGGAAGGTAGGGTTATATTAGAAGCTTTTCTTTGCAGGGAAGGTGTTGGAAACACTGTGGACTGTTCCAGGCTATGGCTAACCTGGAATGTGTCCAGTAGGAAAAAGCTGAGGCTTGACTGAGCAAAATATTACAGTCCAGACATTGGCAACATCTGTCTGTGTACTTGGCAAGAAGAGTCATGTAGGAGGGTAGGTCATGTAAAGGGAGGTTATAGGCGCCAAGAAAGACCCAAGCTCCTGCCCTCCACACCATACCCTCACCTATAGGATTTTCTACATTTTATGTGTGTTAAAATTTAAACTTAAAAATTTAGGTTTTTTTGTTTTTTTTTTTAATTAAAGAGATAATATATGAAGTGTCTGACTGAACCTCCTTGTGGTTGAAAAGAACCCACCTTCAGCAGCCCTACTTCCTGAACTCCTGGGTCTGGGAATTTCTTTACCTTGCTCTGAGCCTCACGTCCTTCCAGAAGTGATGCCATCTCTCTCTGCCTGTTTTTTTCTTTTTTTTAATATTGTATTTATTTATTTGACAGACAGAGAGAGAGCACACAAGCAGGGGGCAGCGATAGAGGGAGAGGGAGAAGCAGGCTTCCCGCTGAGCAGGGAGCCCACCGCGGGGCTCGATCCCAGGACCCTGGGGTCATGACCTGAGCTGAAGGCAGACACTTAACGACTGAGCCACCAGGCACCCCAATTCTCTGTGCCTATTTCCTTCCTGGCCTGGGCCTCCCTTCGGGGCCCATCACACAGGAAGACATGTTTCCTCTTCCTGTCCTGCGTCCTTCTGTGCCCTTGCCTGCCTCGTGCTGTCTTTCCTTCTTTTGTGTTCATCTGCTCAGCTTCAGGTGCTGTATGCATGGAGTCCTGCAGCCTCCCATCTCCAGCGTGTCCTATTCTGCTCTGCATTTCTTTTTTCTTTCTCACCAAGGCAAAATTCACCCAGCAAAATTCTTTCTTAAGACATTTTTCTGCCATTCCTGCATTATTTATTCTACCTCCTGAAAATATAGCCCAGACATCGGTATTGATGAGGGGGACCTGTCTCCCACTCCTCCAGCACCTGAAGCACACTCACCTTTCCACCTTATTCATACGCCCTGGGCCCATTGTCCTGTGCCACCTGGCCTCTGTCCTTCTTGCCTTCCAAAGCTTGGGGTCAGCTGTCTGACCAGCAAGTTCATCACCTGAGGACATTAAAGAGTTCTCTTGGCTTTAATTCTTCTAGATCTTTTACCCTGTGAAGTTTTCCCAAAGGCTGTCCTGAATCCATCACAACGGTCATTTTTCTCGTTGCCATCCTGTTTCTCAGTGCAGGGCCTTTGGAGCAGATGTGTCCCCTCACTCACCAGGACCATCTTCCAAGTTAGTTGAGACCTTTCACATTGGCTTTAAGTTCAGAGAGCTTCCTGTCCATGGCCTTCTGTTCAGAGATACCAAGAGAAGGCCGTGCTTCTCATCTGTATGGCAGCCCTGAAAGAACACTGAGCATCTTGGCATTTTAAGAAGCCCCAGAAGGATATCAGAACCCAGAGCCATGGCTCAGCAAGTGTTTAGTGTCCAAGACTGACCCCGGGAGAGGAGGAAGTTAAGTAGAGGCCATTCGAAGGCGGTGTATCAGAAGGGCTCAATCCAGATACCACTCAAGGTGTGTGACGATGCAGTGACAGGCCGCTGGGACATGGGGCTGTGGAGGCAGGTGGCTTTCGGCAGAAACAGGGCCCGTCAGGATTATACAGCTCCTCCTGCCTCACGCTGGAGCCAAGGTCTGCGTGCCCCCTGTGCACAGAGCTGGGTCTGGCCCTGCGTTCCCGAGCTTGTGTCTGACTTGATGAGCAATCAGACTCGTCTACAGCACACCCTGAACAAGTTTCTCTCCAGAGCAGTCCAGGGAAGAGGTAAGCCACTGAGGAAGCTGGGATTCGCTCTCCTCTGAAAGCTGTATTTGCTAGGCTGGGAATCGTCAGTTAATTAGAGTTCCTTCCAGTCCTGATGGTCTCTAAGAAGTAGACAATTTTTATGATAGGATTTACTGTTTTATGGGAGGTTACTTTCTGAGTAGCCACACTGGTAAGCAACAAAACCCTATTGAAAGGAGAGCTCCTCCTGATTTGTTATTTTGGAGACACCTCCAGACCTATTAACAGACAAACATAATGAAAACATCAACCACATACTCAGTTTTGTAAAACCAGCTTGGCATGCCTGGATTTCCTTAATGGTGTTTAAAGTAAAAACTTCAGTGCTAGTATTCTAACAGCCCTTAAACAAAACGAAATGAAAATGCTCTTAGGCTAACTCCTGACTCCCTATCATCACCGACAGGCCATCAGTCAGTATAAATGATGGATTTCAGCTCCTCCAGGGTGAGTTGGAACGTTAGCAGGCAGCAGGCAATGGGCCCTGAAACAGAGGAGAGAAGAAGGGAAGGGGTCCCCAAGAGGAAGGGCAGAGAAGAGAGGCTGCAGGTGAAACTGTGCGGCCTTGTCACCTGGCCTCCTTTGCCTTCCATGAGGCAGGCAGAAGCGGGCCAGCAGGCCGGCCCGTGACTTGGGGACACGGGCAGGAAGCCCTGCTGGAATTATGAAGGAGGGGCAGGTAGAGATGGGGCCATGCTGTGCTTCTGGTTTTGGAGGGAGTGCTTATACTTCTTGGTGCAAACCTCTTTGTGAAAATTTTGTCCCCAGAGGACCCCCCAGTTAAGGCATCGCTGCCCTTGCTGACACTTAGATTTGCATGGAAGGGTGGATTCCTTCTGCTGTGTTTGTTTTCAGGTCAAGACTTTTCCTTTCCTGTCAGACTCTATAATACCATTGTTTTTCTCCCTGAAAGCATTGGTTATACGCATGGCGCAGTAAGAAAAAACACCAGCGAATTATTACTGCCTGGGTCCTAAAGAGCTCTGGAGCATCCCTTGTAGTGGGACAAAGTCTTTCCTCTCTTTCCCTTTCCTGTTTTTTATTTGTTTCCATTTAAACAGTTTAATTTGAAGAATATTCAAAGGGAAAAAAGACCACCTATGTTTCCCCCACCCTAAAGTAGTCAACTGCTTTTATTTTACTGTGTTCCTGTCTTGTCTCTGTTAAGAATACTTTCCTTGAGGGGCTCTTGGATGTCTCAGTCAGCTGAGCATCTGACACTTGATTTCAGTTCAGGTCATGATCTTGGGGTCCTGGAATCAAGTTCCACGTTCAGCATGGAGTCTGCTTGGGACTCTCACCCTCTCCCCCCACTCGTGCATGCACGTGCCTGCTCTTTCAAATAAATCTTTTACAAAAAAGGAATACTTTCCTCAAGTTTCCATTTTTAATGGCTTAACGATATTTTTCTTTTAGTTGATCTTTTTAAAAAAATCTGATCTTTCCCCTATTGTAAATGTTTTAAGGTAGTTCCAAGTTTTCTGCCACTATAATGCCTCTGTGAGTGTCCTTGCTGGTAGAGTCTCTTCTTCTGGGGACATTTCATAGAATAATTGCTGGGATCTCCCTGTCTGAGAGGAGCAATGTCTTTGCCACCTGCCAGATGTAGTGAAGACGCCTTCAGAGGTTTTGACCCACGTCTCTTGCCATCAGTGGTGCTCATGGGCTCGCCTCCCACCACCTCCCCGGTACAGTCCACCTTGTGTCCTTCTCATCTGCTTTCCCCTGGGCGCCCCCTCAGCAGGCTCTGGACAATGGGTGTTTTATGAATCAGTGTCCTATTGCATCAGCCAAATGTGGTGTTCAATCAGTTCTTCCATAAGTTAGCAAAATTTGCTTGAGTCATCCTGCAGGAATGTTTATGCCTCACTTCCAAGAAAACTTGTAGGTTTTGGCAAGAAGCCGAGCAGCTCACAAACCTGACCGCAAGCCTTTGAGTAATAGCGGGGCCGCACTTAGCAGTCTTCTCTTTCTTTCTTATTAAAATCTTGCATTTGCTTCACCTTCTCCCTGGAAGGTAGCTTGGGTGGGGGTGGTTGGAGCAGGTCTTTTTCCCTCTTGCTCTGGAGCTAGTTTCATGTTGTATGGAGGAGAGTAATGCTTGTCAAAGAGTATAGAAAACACAACTATATAATATATAAAATAGAGGGAACTAACTCATGGTTCTAGTTTGTTTCTCATGAGAAACGCTGTGAACCATCATGATAGTCCTTAATTTATACTTCAAATACTGTAACTATATTACTTTCTCTACCATTCACCAGGACTCCAGAGTTGGATGTTGCTAAAAAAGAGTCCTGAACCCCTTGCTCATACTTGAGTTATTTCTACCTCAGTGATTAATCTTGTGTAGATTATCCCTGAAACGTCTTTGCAGTGGTGGTGGGGGTGGACGACGCTCACTGAAGTTTAACTTTGTTCCATCCTCACTCTAATTAGAGATTGAGGTGGGCTCTCTTTCTGTAAGCCCTGCTCCTTGGTCTCTGACTGGAGCAATAGCAAAGCAAGACCAGTGGCCCCTTCGTGCCCTTGTTTGTTGCATTTCATTATTTGACATTTTCGAAGATGAAACTGTTTCTGGCTCCCGTTTCTCAGTTGAGACAGTGCATTTACGCCCAAACAGCTCTGGCTGGGGAGGGGCAGAAGGACTTGTGCATGACCTAGTGCAGATTCCTGGGTAGCAAGCCCACATTCCCGGGGGTGATGTGTCTGCCAAGTTGGAGCAGTATTTGCACAAGAAAAACCTGAAAATTCAGGATCGAATGTGGTGAAAAATAGAGCAAAACAAAATAGAAGAAGATCAAAAGCTGGGGATTAGTAAAAAAGAAGTGGACAAGGAGGATGGTGTGAAGAAAAATGGCATGAAGAAAGTAAATGAAAATGAGGGCATGCAAAAAAAATACATGAATCAGAAAATTGAAAATGAGAATGGCATGATCAGAGAGAAGGAAGAATAATTCTGTGTCGCTAGTAATCAGTAGGGGAAATAGTCCCAGGAGATTCGTTCATCAATATACATCCCCAAATTTGATAGACCCCCCCCCGCCTTCTTCCGTGTCCCAAACACCAGATCAATCTTTTGCCTATTGTTGGCCATTCGATGTGTCTTCTCTCCTTCTCTCCCACAAATAAAGGGCTAGATCCAAGATACCTGAAGGGGAGGACCATGCTCTGAACTTCTATCCACTGTGAGGGTCATGTTGGCTGGGCCAGAGTGCCCAGATATTCAGTGAAACAAAGCCTAGATGTTGCTGTAAAGATATTTGATAAATGTGATTAGTTTAACATCTATAATCAGTTGACTTTAAGTACAGGAGATTATTCTCAATCCCCTAGGCAGGCTTCATCCAATCAGTTGAAAGGCCTTCAGAGCAGGATGGAGGTTCCCACCATCGGTTCCTGCTCCAGATTTCAGACTTGTCAATGCCCTCCATCACATAGGCCCATCTCTTGAAGTAAATCTCTTTATGTGTATATAACCTACTAGCTATCTCTCTCAGGTAGGACCCTGCCTGATGCATCCCCAAACCTTTAATTATACTTAAAGTTTCTATCACAGGAGTTTGAGTACTTAATTAACGGTCTTGCATTTTGTCCTTACTCACAGAGGGCAGTCCTGCCCCCCCCCAGAATGGGCGTTCCTTCCCAGCGGGCAAGGTACAGGGTGTGTGTGCCAGCCTGAGTGTGTCCTGGTTGCTTGTGGGAAGTCTTTGGGTTTAGCGAAGGGAAGTAGGGGAAAGAAGCTTTCAATAAAGGGGATTCCTTACCACTCTGGCCGGCCTGTCCTTGCTGAGTGATTTTTCAGGACATGATGCAAACCAGGTTTTAAACTAATGGTGATCTAGTGTTCATTGCTCTGTATGAGTTTTTGGAATCTTTTTAACCACTTGGGGCTTTTCTTTGTACGTGTGACTTGAGAATTTTACCACAAAATGGAGGAAGTACTGATAGCTTTACTGACAAATGTTAATTGAATCACAGACACACTGGAGTGGGTGGGGTTTCAGTCTTCAAACAAGCATGCAGTGTAGGATCTGTTTCCAAGGAATCGATGATCAGATCAGTGTGTTCAATTCAAGTGCCTGTTTCTGCCTTTTAGGCCACTATGATTATCAGTTGTGATTATTATTGATAATATTAGCATCAGGGCCACAGATGTCACTGAGGATCTGGGTGGAGTGGAGCTTAACAGCAGAATGAAGCAGCTGAACTGCAGAATATACTAAACGCGAACCTTTGCTTCAGTAGGGGTAAGCTCAAAACCCGGATTGGTGAGCTGATGCTTCATTACTACTTAAGACCATTTCTTTTCTCTGCATGTACTTCTGGGTAAAAACTCAAGCTTAGAGAATCTACTTCAGAAAATCCAAATGGGGCAGAAAGAAGGAGTTAGGAAGAAAAGATTAAAACTTTTCTCTCTTCTCACTTCTTCAGCGAATGAATAGTAACTGATAAAACATGGATGGTCATTTTGGAGAAATTTGGGAATTGGAGGAAAGTGTGGCTCCTCCCCCAAGTAGGTGGACAATCCTTCTAAGGCTTTATTTAGTTGGGGTCACTCTTAGCTCACATACTTAGAGATCAAAAATTACTGTTCTTGGGTGCCTCACTTTCGGGGTATTTTGAAGTCCTGCGAAGTCAGCTCTAAACATACTAAACACAATTGTAGAAGAAGAGAGCCGAGGCAAAAAGCATCACACGTGTAGGATGCCTTCCATATTTGCATCCTTTACAGTTTGAGCAACGTATGGAAACTTCAGGCTGTTTGGGGTGTTGACCTGGAAACTGAAGGAGGGCCAGGGTGAGGGCTGGTCTGCAGAGCCCCTGCCGGCTGCCTTTCCCGGCATTCCAGAGCTCACAGGGTTCAGGAATGCCACAGCAAATGCCTTTAAGCAGCCTGGGAAGAGGACCAGAAGCCACCCTTCCGGCCCTAAGAGCTTGGTGAGGAGGGAGAGGAAGTCAGGAATGCCTTCAACAATTGGTTTCTTGGGGCACCTGGGTGGCTCAGTCGTTAAGTGTTTCCCTTGGGCTCAGGTCATGATCCCGGGGTCCTGGGATCGAGCCCCGCATCGGGCTCCCTGCTCCATGGGGAGCCTGCTTCTCCCTCTTCCATTCCTCCTGCTTGTGTTCCCAGTCTCTCTGTCAAATAAATAAATACAAATCTTGAGTGAAAGAAGCAAGTCACTTGAGTGAAAGAATGCACGGGGTGAGTCCATTTTGAAGAAGACGAAAATAGGCAAAAAGTGAACTGTGGTTTAGGAATATAAACATAGATGGCAAGTCTTAAATGTGGAAACATGGTTCTTAACAAAAGTCTGGATATTTGCCTCTGGGAAGGAGGGAGAAGGATACGGTAGGGAAGACAGGCTCAGTGGTGTTGGGCGGGGGGTGGGGCACACTTTGTAATTATTCTCTAAACCACTTATGTGCAGTTTGTGCACATCTTTGTTTATCTCTCACACGCACACAGACGGAAGGTAAGTTCTCTCAGTTTCTCAGTCATGTCTAAATGGTACATGCCATGGGTGGCTCTGTCTTCTCGGTTCTTTGGCCCCATCTGCTTTCTGGTCCCCCACCCCAACATCACCATGGTGGTCCACACACCCCCTCGACCTGAGACACTGGTGTTTTCTCCCTCAGTAGCTGATGCAGGTGCTCGAGGTAGAGGGTACAAATTCCCTTGCTCTCTCAACCTCGCGGGTGACTTGGAAGTCTGGAAAGCAGAGATGCCAAAGAGGCCCCGGAGGGGGAGGGACAGCAGGGTCCTGAGCAGGGAGGGCTTAGCACCAACCTCCCCTGGCTGCCTGGTGGGCAAACCGGCTCTCCCCACAGGCCGTGGGGCCTGGGAAAGCCCTCTGATGAAAGCTTTCCTCAGCCATATGGACACCCTCTCAGATAGGACGACAGCCCTTTCAAGGAAAGGGAGAGGATTTGCTCTGTAACCCAGAGCAAATGAGGCGGGGCGGGGAGGGGGGTCATCTGTCTGAGCCTGTTCATGGGAGCTGGGTGGATGTGCCCCTGAGGGTAGGGGCACACCTGAAATTTCCACGGCAGAGCATTTCATCCTCTGCCCCGGGGCTCCAGTAACGAGGTCACCGCGGCTGCCGACCGAAGAGGTGTCACCTGAGTAGCGTCACTTGGTGGCCTCTTTCAGAAGGCAGACTTGGCCTGTCAGGCAGAAGCATCTCTCTCCTCACCGTGCTCTGTGAAAGAAATTGCTCAGGAAATAACTGGAGACTTAACAGTAAATTCTAGCAGTGTGACCAGTGCAGACTTAGGGGAAAATCTGATGGCTTCCCCACGTCTGCCTTCCTGACAGCTGAAATGCCCAAGGTGAAAATGGCCTCAGGCCGGGAGGGACTGGCAGTGGAGCACCGGATCACGCAGATTTGTGCTAATGCGTCCCTGCGCGTTCCCAAGCGGTGCGAGGTTGAGGCTCTCTGAAGAACAGGCCAAGTAACACAGAGGGGCCAATTTGACATCTAACCTGAACACATAACAACTTGCCTCTTGCCTTGCCATTCACATTTACAGAACATTCCAGGGCCCCACCTTGCCGACAACACACAGTTCTAAGCTGCATTTCATCAAAGAATGTCATTTTTACACACTGATTAAGAGTTGGACAAGGCCGGGCTTGCAGGCGGGCAAAGCCTGAAGAACGCCTCCTTAGTTCTTTTGATGACTCTAGTCTTAGCGTCCAGATCTCGGGCAAATATGTAGAATGTCCTTCTTGCCCTTTTCCACCAGTACCTGCTCTTACTTCTCCCCTTCCCTTCATCCTCTCCCCCTTCTCCAAAGCTGTGAGTGACACACAGCTGTACAGGAGGTGGAGGTGGGCACAGCAAGGTGGCAGCTTGATTACAGCCATGGAAAAAGTGAGTTGGTGTTTGACCATTTCACAAAATACCCTCTTTTCAGAATCTGTCTATATGTTACAGTTTTGTCATGCAAAGTCTGATGAAAATCCCATTAGATCACCTTGGAGAGTATTTTGGGATCGTACTCTAAAGAAGTTAGGTTAAAAGTGAAGGCAAGAAAATTGTCTTTCCAGAGGACTCATCTGTGCACTGCCCCATTTTCTCCATTCAGGAAGGAATAGTTTCTCCGAGTGACCTTGACCTTGTCATGTCAGATGGCCTGGGCATGCGGTATGCGTTCATCGGACCCCTAGAAACTATGCATCTCAATGCAGAAGGTATGCTTTGCTTCCATAGGGGCGAAGATGGCAATTCTGTGCTATTTCGTGGTCTTATGGGTTTTGTCAACAGTACAGTTTGGCCTTTTTTTTTTAAACAACTGAATAGAAACAGTATCATATGAAGGAGACAGTGCCAGCCCTGGGAACTCACAGATAGGGCCGTGTCCTGAGATGTCAGTGCACACAGAATCCAGGAACCTCAGGGCTCTGTGCGGCAGACAGCACTCAGGCAGGAATGAAAAGACAGATGAGGGTGTTGTCATGGAGACTGTGCCACATGGCATCCAGCCTGATGGAAGACAAAGTTGTGTTTTCCTGAGAAAGATGATGCCATTATTTACAGAGGTAAGACAAACAGATAAGGGAAGTGACCACCTTTGCTGTACATATCTTCTGCCTAAATAGGAGCAGTTTCCCCGTGTGACTGGCCTAGTTTAGGGCATGGGCAGCAGTGCAGGGCAGGCAGGTCATTTACCCCAGAAGCCTACTTCACAGGGCCTGGGGAGGTAGGTCGAGGCCCACGATCATGTGACTCTAACAGAAAGACAAGTTGAGAAGGCTGAGAAAACCTGTGAGAATGAAAGTGTCAGCCGCATTTTAAGTGATTCAAAAACAAGACACCATTTGAAAAACAAGCCCTAAAACCTACACCAAACTGAAACAAAATAAATTTTAAAAGGTATGAATGAAAATCTAGGAAACTGTCACCTAAATGTCATGACTACTTGCTATCTCTTAGTGTTGAAATTATAAGTAACTTTTATTACCTTTTTGCTTTTTTGTGTTGTCATAGTTTTCTACAATTATTGCCATATTATTTTAATAATTGTTATTAACGTGTAAAACTTATGTGGAAAGAGAAAAGGAATATTGTATTCAGCTCCATGGTCCACATTTAACCAAAATGTTGAGAAACGAGCATATCCAGGAGAAGGTGACCAGAGAAAAGCATGTGTGAGCACGCGCGTGTGCATCTATTTGTCCGTGTCTTATGTGGGGGTGGAACCAGATTGAAGGAGTGGACATGGCAGGCAGACAGACTTGGGCTCAGTACATGGCAGGAAGTTTCTAGTAACTGAAGCTGACGTTGAGGGAGAGGGCCATGCTATGAGTGGGTGAATGGGGCAGCGGGGGGCTGGTTGCCCACCCGTCAGGATGTTTTGATATCAGGCAGAGACACTTGTAATGAAGTGGGAAGTTGGGATAAGTGACCTGTGGGAGTCTGTTTGACTTAGATTTTATAATTCCACCATGTTTTGGTAATAGTTCAATTTTTGCCACCGTAGTTAGTGAAATATAATTTCCAATGTATAAGTCAAGGCAGTTTTACCAGTCATAGTCTTGTAGGGACACATATATGTGGATGGCTTGAATGGACTGGTCTTGTGTGTCATGCAAATGTGGTTCAGTAACTGACTTGATTCTTCCTTACAATTGAGCATGACCAAGAGGTACTGGAGGAACAGGGGACTCTGTCCTAGCACGAGCATATTACTTTTGTGGTGGGATAACAGTCGAACACAGGAAGATAATGTAAAGAAAGAGGCCCTCCTAAAAGTGAAACAAGAGTTTTGAAGTATCATTAAAATAAAGTCTTGGAGAATTTCAAATGCTTTTTCAGCCAGAACCTTAAAAGTGGCAAACATATTTAAACATTTGAATGTATATAGACACTGTTTGGTAACCACCATGTTTTTCTCTTTTTTAAATTATTTTTTCTTCAGAAAAATAAGATAGTTCAGGTATCACGAGACATCAATAGGGAGACAACTGAGAGCAGCTTTGACTCTCAAATAGAAAGAGAAGCCAATGAAACCAGAAACTCAAGAACCAAATAGTGTGGCAGACAGGAAGGAGGCCTATAAAAATTTTTCAGACAAAGCAGATATGATAAGAAAACCCTAATTGGCTTAATATGATAATGGTGGACGGATGTAGTTTTCAACTTCAGAGCATTCCAAAGACCAGAGTTAGACTGTTATAAGATCTGGCTTGGAACCAATGGAAATGTTCATTATTCCTCACAGTGTCATCCAGAATATATCAAGATTGGGGGGAGAGGGAGAGTTCTTTTTTTCTAATGTTGTTTTCATAAAGCCAGCATCTCAGGTTAAGGCTAGTTATTAAGTCTTAAAGCTACAGTTTATCTAGAAGTGGTAAAAATATTTTAGCAGTTTTTAATCTAATAAAATGGCACCTGAAAAGCTGGAGGCCAGCATGCCGACTTTGCCTTTTGGCTGCTTTTTAAAGGCAACCCCCATGAAGGACAGGCTCTCAGAATGGGGGATCTGGTCAGTAGAGCCAGTCAACCTGGGTGCTTCCCTGCCTGCCAAGCTAACTAGCTTTGTGCAGGTGGGTTCCCCCACCTGTAAAATGAAGATGGCCACAGTGCCCACCTCACAAGGGTGGTGTGAGAATGAAGCCAGGTGGAAATGCTTGGCTGGATGGCTGACACAGATGAAGTCCCTTAATCGGTGTTATATTCATACAGAGTTCGGTCTCGTTTTTTATTCACTACTCTTAGAGTTTTTTAACTCTCCCAAAAAGAAATAGAGAATGAATACACAGTAGGACATTTTTGCAATAGAATGGTGAAATCTCCAGACTTTAACCGTTTGGTTTGTTTCTTTGCTAAGCTCTTAGACCATTAGTTCAGCAAAGAGAACTGCTCCGTGTTACACCTGGCAGCATTCTGGGCGCCTCCTGGGTTTACTTCTGCCTGGGGAATGACTGTCTCGAATCGGCAGCCTCTGGAAATCATCTCCAGTCGAAGCGAATGTTTACCATCCTGCCTCATAAAATTTCCTCCTGTGTGTAGATGCTTTCTCCCTCTCTCTCTCTTTTTTTTCTAACTAATCGACCTGCCTATGTGGTGGGTTTGGCTGTTATTTTCAGTGAAACGGGTGAGCTGCTAACACTGGGACTTTCAGGAGTTAAGGGGCCCCGGGGAGGTTTCTGTCTCCACCCGCCTCGCCTCCCTGACCTCAGGTGAGGTCTCACTCACTCAGGTGGGAATTAGATAATGTTGCTCTGTGCTTTGGGGCCTATTTGATCTTCCTTAAAAAGTTCCTGTGAAACTCTGTCTCTTGAAAGCAGGTGAATTCATGTAGGTGTGGTTTTATACGCTACGAGAAAACCAGACTCCTCTGGTGTGGGTAGCAGTTAGGGCTGTCCAAGAAACTGAACTCCCAGAGCCTGTCACGGTGGCCACTTCCACGGTCCAGCGGGGCTGCGTGCCTGCTCTGTAAACGCAAACCGAGGAAGGCTCTCTGCCTATCCACCCACCATGGTTGTGCTGACGGGTCAGGAAAGCACACTGTCTTGCCTTGGGGGGCTCACAACTAAAGAATTCCAAGTTAGAAAGCAGCAAGATAAGCTAAGTCTAATCTCATGAGAATCAGTTCTTCCTCATTTTTTCTTATTCCATATAAGCATCTCTTAAGAAATCAGGTTTGAAGTCTTCTAAAAAGCTAAGCTCTAGAGAGTTTTGGGAAGCATATTGTTGTACGGGGGAACAAGGGACAAGGAAGTGTAGAAGAAAAAATCTAGGGGAAGGCCAAATTTCATAGTAATATACAGGAAGGACACATTAGCAGCCAGATAAAAGGTGAAGTGTTTTTTTTCTCCTTGACACTTCCGGTGAAATTGGTATTGTGGAATGATTGCCACTCAATTCTCCGTTCATAGTGTAGAGAAGCCAAAATTATTGTTGGAGATGAAGTAAAATCCTTTTAATATTTCTCTAATGGAAGAAAAAATGTTACCAATAACAGTGACAGTGATAAATGTCCCAGAACATTGTAAATACTAAGGTACAGTGTAGATCTTGACTATAAGTCACCATGAACTTGTATTTTGGGCAAGTAGGAGAGCCCTCCTAAGGGTGTCCGGCTTCTCTACAGATGAAGTGGGAGGGTCTGCACACACCTGCTCTCTTTGTTCCTTACCTGCACCACAAACAACGAGGCTATTTATCCCAAGAGCCTGAGTGCATGTGATAGAAAGTGTTTTTATATTAATAAAAGTGAAATTATAATTCATTTCCTGAGCAAGACGGGAGAAGTTATGAAATGTATTTTAGGATTTTTACCATATTGTATTCCATTTTGAAGGAATAAATGCTCTTTAAAACTACAAATTTTATAAAAGGCAGTAAGGAAAAAAGTTCTCGAAAGCCCTTGGGAGATAAAAATGGGCATTCAGGAGATGTAAAGTAATCCAGAAGTGACATGTGGTACAGGAATTGAATCCTGTGGTTTCTTGCCGCGCACGTAGCTGCAGGTGGAGTCGGTTCCTGCCAGGGCATCTGTGGAGCCGTGGAGCTTCCGTTTTCAGTGCAAGAGAGGAATCCGCAGCTACCCTGAGTCTTCCCTTTCTTCTCATGTAATAGCTTTACAGCTTACGCGATTCTTGTGTCTCTGCTCCCCCAAAGGGAATAAACTGTATTTGTGTCTAGATTTTATTACCTTTAGTTCAAATAAATAAACAAATGGATAGACTGATGTAAATATTTAATTTCCAAAAGGAAATAAATATACAGGTTGTTTTCTGGGTTCCAGAAATGCAAAGCCATTCAGGATAACTGGCCAGGGCTGGAACAGTTAGGGAGCCTTCCCAAATTCTGAATTGTCAAGTTACGCTTACGTTAAATGAAACCAAGCTCCTTATTTATTTATTTATTGAATTTTTGAAACTCATTTTATTTATTTTTTTAATTTTTTTAAAAGACTTTATTTACTTATTTGACAGAGAGACACAGCGAGAGAGGGACCACAAGTAGGGGGAGTGAGAGGAAGAAGCAGGCTTCCCGCCAGGCAGGGAGCCCGATGTGGGGCTTGATCCCAGGACCCTAGGATCATGACCTGAGCCGAAGGCAGCTGCTTAACCTACTGAGCCACCCAGATGCCCTGAAACTCCTTATTTTAAAAAAGAGAGTATCCACCACTTCATTGTAGGTGCTAACATCAGAAGGGTTGGTATGTTTGAAATGTTTACCCTTCAAAACGGTTTCTCTTCTAAGAGGGAATTGGATTTGATTTTAGCACACTGAAAGAAAACGATTTGAGCCAAATAAAATTGACACCGAGTGAATTTAGGCTTTCACATCAGTGTAGGTCCACCAAAACTAAACCCCAAAGAAGCTGTTTTTTGGTTTTTTGCTTAAAAGAATATCCAGTGGTGGTCATTTTTATTTTAAGTTAATCGTACACAGTTTTCGCGGGGTAGGTGAGAGCCAAGCTCCGGGATCTCTGCAATTTCTACAGTTTCATTTGTTCCCTTGTTATCTTTTTAGCCTAACTGACTAACCGCTGAGTCTTTCTGGCTTTGAAAAGTGTTGGAAATGGGCCAAAGGCAGAACTGCTTGCAGCTCAGCCCCTGTCCCCAGTGGGGCCCAGGACTTGGAGACGCCTCCTCCATGTACCTGGGCCCGGCTTCTGAGCTGACTCATGTCCAAGTGCACGCCTGCACTGGCCCGGCCTCGGCTGCCTCCTGAGGCAGGGGGCGGGGGACAAGCACGAGAGGAGCTCCACTGTCTGCAGGGCAGAGCGGGTTAAGGCAGGCCTGGCCACTTGGGAGGCGGTGCAGCCTGACTGGTGTTTCCTCTGGGCACATCTCTGATTCTAACAAAATAGGAGCTTCAGCCTCACGCAGCCCGCAACTGCTTCTCCCTCCCTTCCCCCTCCAGGATAAGCCTCCTTTTCAGGTGTTTCTCCGTCAGACTGCCAGGGCCCTATCTCAGGATCCGAGACACTGCCTTCCTGGAGGCCCTGAAGCCACAGAAGCACTGCAGAGCAGGTGCATGCATCCAGGGACAGACGCCCCGGGGTACGGGTGACGGGGCTCTCGTCCACTAGCCAAAGCTGAAGTCTACACATGGAGCCTGCCTGTGCGAGAAATACAGCCTGTGTTAAGGAACCTGCTGCCTGGTAGACACCTAATAAAGTGGTAACTAGAACTCATGGAGTAAGAGTGAAATGGGAGACAGATTTGATGGAGCTTTGACATCTTTGGTTCTTAGAAATGGCATTCAAGCCATTGACACAAGTAACCTTGTAGAGACATTGTTGAAAGAGACATTTGTGATGAAAACAGGACTTCATGTGATATTCATCCAATCAGTGCAGGAACACAGGCCCACCTGAGAGTCCATGAGGTGCACTGACAGAGGCCCTAGGGTCCCATCGTTTTTTTACGATTTTAGGATCTGATGGAAAGCCTGAGTATTGACATTGGTGAGGATGCTCACTCCCCAGTGCTGGCTGACCAAGGTGGCCGTCCCCCCTGCACCTCTTCTTCATCTGCAGAGGAAAGGAATGTAGTAATCTGACCTAGGGTGAGACCCTCTGAACAGATTTCTTAGTTTGGAGTCATATAGTGTTCTTGCTGATATTGTGCATTCTTGTTTTCATATGATTTCAGGTATGTTGAGCTACTGTGACAAATACAGTGAAGGCATGCGACGTGTCCTAAAGACTTTTGGACCCATTCCAGACTTTTCTGGGGCCACAGTTGAAAAAGTTAATCAGGTACGTAGACTCCTTGTAGAGAATTGTGCTGGCCGAGCCACGGGTGAGGTTTTATTTGTAGCCAGAGTCTTTGCCTTTGATTTTGGTGGTTCCTCGTTCCTAACTTTGCCTGTCCACAGTCCTGTCATGGTCATAGGTGACCAGTGAACGGGTAGCTCATCTTGATTGTCTTAGACGAGCTGTAGGCCTCTGTGGATTTGGAAAGTTAGTTACTTGAGGGTTTCCTAAGCTTTTGTCTTCGAAAGCAAATTCACAGTTTGCATAAATAGGAACAATTACTCTCCTGGTAAATGAGTTCCTCTTCATGCTCCGGTTTTTTTCTTTCATTTCCTTTTCATTTCATTTCGTTTCCTATTCCCAGGCCATGTGTGTGAAAGTTCCCGATGATCCAGGGCACTTAGCTGCCAGAAGGCAGTGGAGGGACGAGTGTCTTCTGAGACTTGCCAAGTTGAAAAGGCAGATGCAGTCCCAGTAGCTACTGTCCTTCTTCACTGGGAGTCTTTGTTGGCGGAATTACAAGCACTTAATCCAGCTGCTCTGAAACAGTGGGAAGCCAGATGGTCTTCCCAAAGATTTGGAACGAGACCTCCTCCCTCTGGCAGGCCACAGCCGTGGGGCTGTGGGGTCTTCTGATCATGCCCTGGCCTTGGGTTCCCAGGGCTGTCGACTCCCTGCCACCTGGGCAAACGAGAGCAAATTGTCTGAAGATTTTTACCTTCTATTTTCAGTGTGATTTCTGTGCGGCTGCATTTTGTAGCCAATGATTGTGGTTTCATGTTTATTTTAATCTGTAGCAAAGTAGTTTTGTAATTATTTTCCAATTGGCTTCTGAGTACCCTGTGGCCCTGCATTGATGAGGCGCCTACCTTCATTCTGTTAATGCCTATTCTGAATAAAAATTTTTGATTGCATAAAGATGTCCTTTTTCCTCTGGTCTGTCTGAGAAAGACAGTGTTTTGTTTTGTTTTGTTTTTACTATTTTATTTATTTATTTGACAGAGGGAGAGGTAGCGAGAGCAGGAACACAAAGCAGGGGGAGTGGGAGAGGGAGAAGCAGGCTTCCCATGGAGCAGGGAGCCCGATGCGGGGCTCGATCCCAGGACCCTGGGATCATGACCTGAGCGAAAGCCTCAGCTTAATGACTCAGCTTAACGACCGAGCCACCCAGGTGCCCTGAGAAAGACAGTGTTTGATTCTGATGATTGACATATTTCAGAGTGACCGTGATGAGTGAATAAGCAAAAACTTTCTTCTGGGTCCTTTGTCATCCATTCAGTAAAAATCCGCCACTTTGGGCTAGTGTTTCCCAAAGTCGTTTCCACAGTGAGTACCCTGGGGCTCTATGGCCAGATGTGTTTGGGAAACTCCTCCCACTGCCCCACTCTTGGGCACTCACGTGTCTACAGGAAATTAAAGGCTCCGAAATTCTACAGTAAATACACCTGTTTAACCCAACACCCCATTATCTTCTTTGACATGGAGTCTTGTCCTAGTGTTAGTTGCCCAAATACTCTAGCAAATAATAGTACAGGTACCCCACCCCCCGTGAGGCCAGCATGTCACAATAGCTTAGGTCACAGGATGCCACCACAGGGCTCTCTGACAGCTCCCAGCCCAGGGACACTCCAGCCTTTCACTTTCAGGTGACCAGCTTCCCAGCTTCACCCAGTGGGGAGAAGCCTTTTCAAGGCTATGGTGTTGTGAGAACCAGTGTCCCCAGTGAGGAACTGTGTGGAATTTGCTATTCAGGCTCCGTGTGCGCATACACTCATCCATCACACTCATTTAGACGACATCTTTTGAGCAGCTGTGATATCAAGCATGTAGTCCCTGCCTTTCAGAAGTTTACTGTAAGACAACAGACTATTAGCATAAAATATGATAGTGCCCCAGAGGATCATATATACAGGAGATCATAACTCACCGTCCCTGGATGTGCCCTAGAAGGTCTCACAGGAGACAGCCTTTGAGCCGAGTCTTGAGTAACAGGTGAGAGTCAGCAAGCCTTCCTGGCAGAGGGAGCAGAGTGGAGAAGGCTGCTGGGTGCCCCGGGAAGAGGGGGTGGTTCCCTGCACCCGAAAAGAGCTCTGTGGATGGCTGCTGGGGCCAGATACAGGTGCTGAAGAGCGCTGGGCTCATACCAATGTGTAGACCTCACCTAAAGCACTGGGGAGCCTAAATGGTCTGCAGGTTGTGAGTGGCCCTGTCCTCTTGGGATTTCAGAAAGTCCCTTCTGACAACAGAAGGGGCTGAACTGGAGGCGGAGGCTGTTGTGGTCCAGGTAGGGGCTTGATAAGGCAGTGAACTCAGAAAGTATCCTGGGGGTAGAACTGACAGCCATCACTGACCTGAGAAGGGGGACACCAGAGCTTCCTAAGTTGGCAGCTCTGGCACCTACGCAGGTATCGATGCCATTTTATAAAATAAGGAAATTAGGAAGAAGGGGCAGGAAATCTGAATGTCTCACGTATTAAACTTAACTAAAAAAGAGAATGTAGCAAGACGTGAAGGACGTTTTCAGCCTTGAAAACTGATTGAGTTTTAGATGCTCCTTAAACTTTGATGACTCAACCCGTCACTCTGTGACCTGCTGACAGGGTTGTGAACTGAGCAAGTCAAGCCCCCGCTTTTCCCTCCAGCTTCTGGCTCCCGCTCCTTTCCTTTCAACATACCCCACCCGCCCTCCTGTCTTCCCAGAATTGCCACACTGTTCTCACGGCCTGTCTCCGTCCTTCTCTTCATGGGCCCGTGGAGGCCGCCAGAGTCTCTGGACCCAGGTTTGGAGTCCCTGATAAGAAGTTGACTTCACTGGGGGATGGGGGTGTTGGTGGATGTCATACATGGCCTGTTGGTTTCACAGCACCAGTAAGCCATGGGAATTCCAGAAAATGTGGCCAAGGGAGCCATTTGGCCCAAAGCTGCAGGCCAGTACGAGGAGCAGCAAGGCAGGAGCACCCTGGTGTCCCTTGTGGTGTCGTGAGCGTGGAAGACAGAAGTCGGGGCAGTCCGGGGGCACATTCATATGTGTCTGAATTCTGTTTTCCCGCCTGGGCCGTTGTGACGTGCAGCAGAGGTGCACTCGGCCTCTGCCTATAGCTGTCACAGTGCAGAACGAGGAAGGGTCAACACACGGGATTGGCCACGACAGTGATGAGAGAGCCAGTGTGTTCATTCACAGCCACAGGCTGAAAAAATGACAATGTTCCATCTTGAGAGCAGCAGAGAGCGTGTTTGTGGTCTGGAAGGAAGGTAGGATGCAGCCCTGGAAACGGGACAGAGACAGGAACTGGTCTGACAGGGACCCAAAGGAGGACAGGTAGGTGAGCACAGCCGCACACAGAGGTCTCTCAGAGATGCACCGTAAGGCTTAAGAATGAGCAGCTTCTGCTTTTCAGTTCGTCATCCTGGGGGGCTGGCTTTCAAGGGGCTTGCCTGCTTTGGTGAGTTTAGCAAGTATATAATTCATGGACCAGTCTTACCATGAGCGATCTCTTTCTGTTCCAGCAGCCCATCCAAGACACCACCTTCATTCAGTCACCTCCGGTCTGTGAGTTTCTCAGTCTGGCCTTGCTTTTCGTGACCCTGACAGAGCCCTGGCGAGGTTTTCTGCAGAATATCCCCAGTCTGGGTTTGTCTTGTGTTTTTCTCATGCTCAGACCGGGATTAGGCTTTGGAAAGAATGCCCCAGAGGTGAAGAACTCTTCTTGTCACATCGTATCAGGGGCTACATGATAGCCACATGGCATCCCTGGGGAAGTTAGCCTTCATCGGAAGTGTTTGCCAGGTTTCTGCAGGTGAGTTACCATTAGAAAAGAAGAAATTAACTGGAAGCACTAACCCAAGCAGATATTGTCCTGACTGGTTTCTGAGTCATTTTCTCTGAATGGCAAAGCTGTCAGTCTCCATCCACAGTGTGGTGTTCACACAGTTCCTTGCTCGTTGGTCTCTGCTTCCAGATGCCTTCCTTCCCAAAGGCCCAGTCTACTTTCTGTGCACACGAGGATCCAAATGGTCTCCTGGTTCCTCCTGCTTCAGTTTAGCAGCTTAGCACTCTTGCAGCACTGGAGGAGGTACCGGCTGCTTTGGAATAGAGACCATATATTGTTCCCATGGAAGTCAGAGAAAGATGTCCAAGACTGGGCTAGCAGTGGAGTCCCTATGATTCATGGCTGGTTCTTGCTCAGTTTGGAGGTACAGAAACTATTTTGTTAGTGCACGTGTAGTTGATGAATTATAAGATGATTTTTCTCATGCTAATAAGGTTCACAAGACTAAAGTAAGCACCAGAATGCCAGTTTCATTCATTTTCAATTCATTCATCAATCAAACATTTATTGAGCATCTACTGTGTGCCAGGTTCTGTTTCAAGAGTTGGGGATGCACTAACAAATGAAACAGGCAAATACCACCTGTTGGTCTGGAGCTTATACTGTAGTTCTAGTGGAGAGAACAAACACAAACCCATCAATAGACAAACTACAGAATATGTCAGAAGGGGTCCAGTTATGTAGCTGAAAATAAAGCAGAGGAGAGTAATAGGGAGTACAGGTAGTGTGTGTGTGTGTGTGTGTGCACGCACACGCACACACACACACACACACACGTGGGTGTAAGTGTGCACGCAGCATTAGGGAAGTAATCAAGGAAGCGTTGATGAGAAGATAGCATTTGAGCAGAGACCTAAAAGAAGTGAGGGATAGAATCATGGAGCGATCCAGAAAAGAAGGATGCCCCAGGGAGAAGGGACAGAAGTGCAAAGCCCATGCAGTGGGAGCTGAACCTGTACAGCCAAGGCACAGGCTGGGGTCCAATGTGGCTCTGTGCAGGGAGGGCGGAAGTGGTCAGAGATGAGGCACAGGGGCAAGGGGGGCTCTTGAAGGCCAAGATGAAGACTGGCTTTTTCTTTGCACAAGGTGGGAATCCAGAGAGCCTTTTTTTTTTTCTTTTTGGTGGTAAGAATACTTTGTATCTTAGCATGACATTTACCTTCTTAAATTTTTAAGCATACAGTATAGTATTATTAACTGCAGGCAGTGTTGTATAGCAGATCTCTAGAACTTACTCATCTTGCATAACCAACTTTACACTCATTGAACAGCAACTCCCCATTTTTCCGTCCCGCAGCCCCTGGCAACTGCCATTTTCTCTGCTTCTATGTGTTTGACTATTGTAGATACCTCACATAAGTGGAATTATGACATTTTTATCTTTGTGACTGGCTTATTTCACTTTGCATAATGTCCTCAAGATTGATCCATGTTGTAGTATATTGGCAGGATTTCCTACTTTTTAAGGCTGAATAATATTCTGATGTATGTGTATACCACATTTTCTTTCCATTCTCCTGTCAACGGACATTTGGGTTGTTCCCACATCTTGGCTATTATGAATAATGCTGTAATGAACACAGGAGTGCAAATATCTCTTTGAGATTCTGATTTCAGTTCTTTAGGTAAATACCCAGAAGTGGGGATTGCGGGATCATAGGATGGTTCTATTTTTAAATTTTTGGGAAAACTTTATGCTGTTTTTCATAGTGGCTGCACCATTTTACATTCCCACCAAAGGTGCACAGAAGTTCTAATTTCTCCACATTTTTGCCAATACTTGTCATTTTTTTTTCTTGATGAAAGCCATTCTAGCAGGAATGAGGTGATATCTCATTGTGGTTTTGATCTGCATTTCCCTGATGATTAGTGATGTTGAGCATCTTTTCATATACCTGTTGGCCTGACTTTGGAGACATGTCTATTCAGTTCCTCTACCCATTTTTAAATCAAATTATTTGTTTTGTATTATTGAGTTGTATGAGTTTCTTACATTTTTGAATATGAATTCCTTAACAGATTTTGGTTTGCAAATATTTTCTTCCATTCTATAGGTTACTTTTTCACTCTGTTGATTGTTTCCTTTGCCGTGCAGAAGGTTTTAGTTTAATGTAGTCCCACTTGTCTATAGTTTCCTCTGCTTTTGGTGTCATATCCATGAAATCATTGCCAAGACGTGTGTTATGAAGCTTTCCCCTTATGTTTTCTTGTAGGAGTTTTATAGTTTCAGGTCTTTTCAGAATACTTAAGTTCTCAATCCATTTTAAATTGATTTTTGTGTCATAAGGGTCTAATTTCATTCTTTCGCATGTGTATGTCCAGTTTTCCCAATAACATTTCTTGAAGATGCTGTCCTTTCCCCATTGTGTGGTCTTGGCACCCTTGTTGAAGATCAGTTGATCATATATGTGTCAGTTTATTTCTGGGCCTTTTATTTTGTTCCATTAGTCTTTATGTCTGTCTTTATGCCAGTACCATACTGTTTTAAATACTGTAGCTTTGTGATATATTTTGGAATCAAGAATTATGGCTTTTCCAGCTCTGTTCTTTTTTCTCAAGATTGTTTTGGCTATTCAGGGTGGGTTCTTGTGGTTCCATAATAATTTTAGGATTGTTTTCTCTATTTCTGTAAAAAAAAATCCATCGATATTTTGATAGAGATTGCATTGAATCTGTATATTACTTTGGGTAGAATGGACATTTTACAATAATAAGTCTTCCAATCCATGAACACAGGCTACCTTTTCATTTATCTGTGTCTTCTTAAATTTCTTTCATCAATATTTTGTAGTTTTTCAGTGCACAAGTCTTTCACTTCCTTGATTAAGTTTATTCCTAAGTATATTATTCTTTTTGATGCTATTATAAAGGAGATTTTTATCTTAAATCTTTTCAGATAATTCATTGTTAGTGTTTTGAAATACACTAACAATAACTAATTTTGATATGTTGATTTTGTATCCTGCAAATTTACTGAACTTGCTTATTAGTTCTAATAGTTTTTTTATGGAATCTTTAGGTTTTTTTTTTTTTTTTTTACATATAAGATCATGTCAACTGTACAACTTATAGGATTCAGTAAAAGTGTACTAAGGAGTTTATGGTAATAAATGCCACCATTAAAAAAAAGAGAATATCTCAAACTATCTTTACATCTAAAGGAACTCAAAAAAAGAACAAACTAAGCCCAAAGTTAGCAGAAAGAGGGAAGTAATAAACATTAGAGCAGGAATAAATGAAATAGAGACTAGAAAAAGACCAACAAAATTAAGAGTCGGTTTTCTGAGATTAACAAAATTGATAAACCTTCAGCTAGACTAAGAAAAAAAGAGAGAAAACTCAAAATACTAAGCCTAAAGTTAGCAGAAGGAAGGAAATAATAAAAGATTAGAGCAAAAATAAATGAAATAGAGACTAGAAAAACAATAGAAAAAGACCAATGAAAACGAGTTGGTTTTCTGAGATTAACAAAATTGATAAACCTTTAGCTAGAATAAGAAAAAAAGAGAGAAAACTCAAAATCAGAAATGAAAGAGGAGACAATCCAAGTCATGCCCATTCTGCAATGGAGAAGTGTTTAAAAACACTTGTAATAAAGATGTTTCCAAGAAAAGACCAAACAAACAAAACCCACTGTTGTCATAGAAATGCAAAGGATCAAAAGAAACTACTGTTTGTTTGTTTTTTTTAAGATTTTATTTATTTGTCAGAGAGAGAGCACAAGAAAGGGGAGTGGCAGGCAGAGGGAGAAGCAGACTACCCGCTGAGCAGGGAGCCCAATGTGGGATTTGATCCTAGGCCCCTGAGATCATGACCCGAGCCGAAGTCAGATGTCTAACCGACTGAGCCACCCAGGCGTCCCAAGACTACTGTTTAATGTTTAACTGTGAACAATTATATGCCAACAAATTGGATGACCTAGAATAATTGGATAAATTCTTAGAAACATACAGCCTATCAAGACTAAGTCATGATAAAATAGAAAATCTGAACAGACCTATAACTAGTAGGGAGATGGAATCAGTAATGAAAAAAACCTCCCAACAAAGAAAAGCCCAGGACCAGATGGCTTCACTGGTGATTTCTACCAAACATTTCAAGAATTAACACCACTTTTTTTTAAACTCTTCCCAAAAATTGAAGAGGAGGGGACACTTTCAAACTTATTTTATGAGGCCAGCACTACTCTGATACTGAAAGACAAAGACACTATAAGAAAAGAAAACTACAGCGCAATATCCCTGATGAACATAGATGCAAAAGTCCTCAACAAAATACTAGCAAACCAAAATTCAGCATTAAAGGGATCATATACCATGACCAGGTGGGTCTTATCCCTGTGATGCCCAGATGCTTCAACATATGAAAGTCAATTAATGTGAAAATGTTGATAACCCTAGAGCTTCCTATTGAGGAAAGAGATGTCATGCCAGTTTCTTGAAACCTTTAAGACAGGTCAATCTAGTTCTTCCTAATATAGAAAGAGAGCCTTGATCTCTCAAGGAAGGAAAACAGGTCATTAGCTCACATAAGGATATTTACACAGAAAACACCCTAAAGGAAGTATACCAAAGTGCTAAGCTTGGTTATTTAGGGGATGGTTTTAAATTTCTTCTTTATGGCTTTCTTTATACTATGACTTTTAGTATACATACATGTTATTTTTACATTAAAAAGCTCAATGTGGTTAACATGAGTTGTCTGCTATGGAGACTTCCATATGACCATCAAAACCAGAGCATAGAAGAGATGACCTCTGGTGTCCTCCCATCTGGTGTCACATGTGGACAGGCCCACATGTAGACAGTTTCACATATGGACAGTGTTTGTAAGTTGTTGAATGGTCCGGCGGAGCCAGAGCTGGCTGTCTACCATGGGGAGCCCAAGCCCAGAGATGTGTAGGGATGCCCTCTCTGTATAAAGCTGTGTGGTCCCCCAGGACTTGGCTGCACACCTGCCAGCTCACTGTTGTCATCGTCTACCCTTCAACAGCCCCTGAGGTTCTACTGTCCTACATCTTGGGGAAAACTTTTTTTTTTAAGATTTTTTAAAAATCTTATTTATTTGACAGAGAGAGCACAAGCAGAGGGAGAGGGTGGGGGGGCAGAGGGAGAGGGAGAAGTAGGCTCACTGCTGAGCAGGGAGCCAGATGTGGGGCTCAGTCCCAGGACCCTGAGATCATGACCTGAGCTGAAGGCAGATGCTTAACAGACTGAGCCACCCAGGTGCCTGCCCCCTGGGGATACCTCTTGAAATAAGACCGGGTCCCTACTTTCATGGAGCTTATGTTCTAAATGAAGGAGGCAGTAAAAAAAAAAGAATAACTAAGTGGATAAAGAGATGAAATGCCAGATAGTGGAAAGTGCTGATCAGAGAATGAAATCAAGTGATAGGATAGTGTGTGCCCAATGTCTGCTTCCTGCTGGGTGCTTGGGAAGGCCTATCCAAGACATGGACGACAAGAAGGACACAGCACTGTTCCAGTCTGAGAAGGAGCTGCAGGGGAGAAATCACAGTTGGAGCCCAGACCTGGAAGTGAAGGTCTAAGCAGGTGAGCAGGTATAGGGGGCCAAGGGCAGGCTGCATGGCGGGGAGAGGGAGTAGATCTGCAGGAGAGCACAGATGGGGGGTGGGGGGTGGGTTAGGTCAGAGTTTGATTTAAATGCAGTGGGAAGCTCTGGACATGGTATAGTCTAGTTGATTTGCATTTTGAAAAACCCTGTGTAATCAGAGGTCAACCAGCTTTTCCTGTAAAAGTTCATACCATGCCCGTGGGAGTCTATTATAGCTACTCCGCACTGCATTGTAGCCTAAAAGCAGCCATAGGTAAAAGAAAATGAATAAGTGTGGCTATATTCCAATAAAACTTGCTTACAGACATTTAAAGTTCATGTGACTTTCATACATCAGGAACTCTTGTTCTTTTGATTTTTTTCCTACCATTTAAATGTAAAGCCCACACTTAGCTTAGGATGTGCAAAGTCTTTGGCAGGTGGGATTAGACTCTGGGAGGGATTGGGGAAGGCAGGCCTGGCTCAAGGAGGAAGTCGGAGGCCCTGCAGCAACACAGGCCACCCAGTGCTGGCAAGGACCAAGGATTGGGAAGGGAGAACGGGAGGAAGCAGGAGAGATTTGGGTGTTTCTTTGGAGGTAGTCAACAGGACTTGGTGGTTGGGATGTGCAGTAGAAAGTCTTGTAGCACCTTTGCTATCCAAATTGCAGGTCAGACCTGTTTGGTGCCAGTGGTTCAGCCTTTGGGAAGCCTGAAGGTTGAAACTGCTGTCCTGATCCTTATGACAAAAAAGAGCTTGGGGCCTGTGGGAGATGGAACGCCAGGGCTTACCACAGGAACACTGGGGTGGGCATGGCTGGGGCTGGTTGTGGGTGGAGAGTCTGCCCTCAGTTCTCAGTGCCCCGGCTCACAGCTGGTCACATACCCTGTGAAGGCTGATGAAAGAACATGGCCCAACAGTTACATTTCTCAGACCTAAGGGACAGAGCACCATTCATTCCACCAACAGCCTCGGCCCCCTGTGAAGGTGGGGAGTGGCAGGCTGCAGGAGAACACAATAGCAAACACACAATGACAGCAGTTGAAAATAAATATTACACAATTTCCCAGGGGCTCAGTTGGCTCTTGGAGAAGCCACAGAGCACAGGGATCAGGAGCTCGGGCTCCGGGCCCAGACGGCCTGAGTTCAGGTTGTGGTGTGGCTGCATGGAGCCGCCATACTCACATGTCTGTCTCACTTACTTCATGTGGTGGGTTCTGTCACTGCAGCACCTTGTTGTGCTGTTTGAGATGGTAGCTATCATCTTTGCTGTAGGGTCTGGGCACATGCTCAGCACTGGGTTACTAGCAGATGCAGTTAGTACATGAAAACAGCTAGACTGCTGCAGACGGAGGAGAAGCAGCAGGGGAGAGTGCCTGGGGAGACACGAGGGTTCTCTCCAACAGTACCCGATGGCCTGAGAGTGGTGGTGCTTACTCATCATGAAAAATGCCCTACAGTGCTCATTGTGCATGCCTTCCCTGCTCCCTGGCCTATTTTCCCGATGGCAGTGGCAAGGAGAACATGCAGTGCCTTGTGTCCCTCATGGCTCAGTGCATGGTGCTAGAGAGTGAGCATGACTCAGGTCAAAGGGTGTTGTATTAGGCAGGGTTCTCCAGAGAAACAGAACCAATAGGGTATGTACAAATATACCAAAATAGCTATAGGAATTGGCTCATGTGATTGTGGAGACTGAGAAGTCCCTCAATCTGCTGTCTGCAAGTTGGAGCCCCAGGAGAATTGGTGTGCAATCCTGTCCGAGTCTGAAGGCCTGAAAGTCAGGAGAGCCAATGTCCATGGGCAGGAGTAGTTGGATGTCCCAGCTCAGAAAGAAAGCAAATTTGCTCTTCCTCCACCCTTTTGTTCTATTCAGGTCCTCAGTGGATTGGATGAGGCCCAACTGTGTTGATAGAATCTTCTTTACTCCGTCTATGATTCAAATGCTAGTCACTTGCCGAAACACCCTCACAGACACAGAGACATCCAGAAATAATGATTTACCACCTGAGCATCCCTTAGCCCAGTCAAGCTGATGCATAAAATTAGCCATCACAGGCACCTACCCAGTCTCTCCATCGTGCCACCTGTAGAGAGCCTAATTCAGGGACAAAGGGAATCAAAAAGGAAAAAGAAGTTCTGATTGCTACTTTCACCTGTTATATTATTAGTCTACTTGGGCTATCATAATATAATGCCACAGAATGAGTGGTTTGGAAAACAACCATTTATTTCTCACAGTTCTGGGGGCTGGAAGTCCAAGATCAGGCTGCCTGCATGGTCAGGTTCTGGGGAGAGCTCTCTTCCTGGCTTGCAGATGGCTGACTTCTCACTATGTCCTCATGTGGCCTTTCCTCCTTGTGCATGGAGAGGGAGTGAGATCTCTTCTTCTTTATGAGGCCACTGACCCTATTGAGTTAGGACTCCACCCTTATGAACTCATTTAACCTTAATTCCTTCCTTACAGGCCCTATTTCTAAATATAGTCATCCTGGGGGTTAGGAATTCAACATATGAATTTGGGGGGTGGAATGCAATTCGGTCCATAGCACCTACCAAAGAATATTAAGGAGAATCCGTGGCAACACTTCTCAAACCACTTCTATCTTGCCTGGTCACAGCTGCCTGGCCCCGCTCATTCACCAGCTCTCCTGGATCTCTTCCTAAATCTTCTCCTAGTTCCACCTGATTTACTTCTGGGTTGTACTTTCCCAGGCAGGCAGGAAGGTAAGACTCTCACTCAGCAGACATCCCGATCCCGATCCTGTACTACCAGGTAAGCAGAGCACGGAAGGGGCAGAAAGGCGGGGGTGGGGGGGCACACTCATATCTTGATGATCCTTCCTCACTGAATATGGACATTATTAAGCAGGATGCTGTGCACACTCTATCTTCTCATTTATTCCTCACACAGGCCTTGAAGTAGGAGACTGAGATGTTCACAGAGCCAGGAAGTGCTGGGGCCAGAATCTGAATTCAGGAAATCTGTATCTAGAGGCCACACTCCCTCATGCAATATCTAGACAAGATTACAGGCCAGGAAGTCTCTGGGCCCCAAGTTTCTCCCTGACTGTATTGTGGGGCTTCAGTTGCGGCATCACTGGCCATCCTTTGGGCTGGAGTTGGAAGAGGCTCAGAATTCTTGGGAAAATTTTAGGTTGAAAATACATGAGGAGAGGGGCCTTAATGAAGGGTGTGGGACTACATGGAAAGTTCCAGAACAGTGGAGCTCTGCACAAAGATGTTCTGTCATGGTTTGAGTGCCTGTATGTGTAGTGGGGCTTGGATGTCTATGCCCCACAAGCACGCACAGGTGGCTCGCCATGCACTGGCTCTCATGGAACACATAGACAGCCATCAGAAACCACCCACTGTGTGGGTGCTGTGGGAGAGAAGATGTGTGCTGTGACAGCCTGAGTCACACAGCACTTTGTTTAGGGTCCCCTGTGTGTTTGTGTAGCAAGGTGCTGTCAAGGATGACTTCCCTCAGGAAAGGCTGTTTGACCTGAGACAGGAAGACTAACTTGAAGCTTCCCAGGCTAATGGACCAAAGCTAGGGAGAGAGGATTTCTGTTTGCTCATCTGTAAAATGAAACTAATAATAGAACTTACCTCAAATAACTGTTGTGTGAGGCCTAAGTTATGTGGGAGTGCTTTGAGTGCCTGGCTCTAGCAGACATACCGGCATACCCTGGGATCTAGCATCTATATGCAGAAAGCTATGTACTGTGAGTAACTGTTTTTGTAGGAAATGTTGGGGTTCAGAGCTGACAGCCAAGAAAGAATTCCTGAAATGTCTTTGGTGCAAAAAGGTGGTTTTATGAAAGCCGGGGGACAGGACCTGTGGGCAGAGAGCTGCAGTGGGGTCATGAGGAGCAGCCCATTATAGACTTTCAAGTTGGGAGGGGTTTAGGGATAGCATAAATCTCTAAGGAATTTTGGAAACAGGGTTTCCAGGACCTTGAGGGGGCTAGCTATTGTTGGGAAAAGGTCATTTATTACTGTCTAATAAAACTCCAGTCACGAGACCCTTCAGATGTGTATCAGTGGCCCAAATGCTTGGGGGATGATTGCTAACATATATCTTGGGAGAGGACATAAAGGAAGTTTCCAAAGGAATTTTTATATGTAAAAGTAGACTCATATAATCCTGTGGGATTGCCTTTTGCCCTTAGCAAAGTAGTAACATCAAGGCAGCTGAGCTCCCAGAGGAAGGTCACTCTACCTATTTCAAGGTTTTGTCAATGGGCTGTAAGTAGTAAAAATAATTTAATTTTTTTCTTTTGCCTTTGTTTCCCACATCACTTGGGAGTCTCTGGCAGAGTTTTCTTCTCACTATGGGAACATGCTCAACCCACAGGTAAGGCAGGCTGGAAAGCAGGTAAATAGCCCACTCTCCTCCCGCACCCCGGTTTGGGATAACCGAGCTGCACTGTCCACTGCCTCCCAGAGTCCCTCCCTGGTCGGTGTAAGCTGCATTTGTGCATGGTGGTTCAGCAGAGTTCCATAAATGCTAGCTCTATAATGGAGATGGATAAAGAAATGGAATATTTGGAATGTTCCTTGGAAGGGAAAGACAAGAGAACTTGGTGATGGGTCAGGTATGGGGATGGTGAGGAGGGAAGATGGATCCCAGTGTCAGGCTTTTGTGGCTTGCATGGAGACCTGCCCTGAGGTGGGGACCCAGAGAGGGCCTGAGTTTTCTCTGGCCATACTGCATTTGAGATGCTCATGAAATTTGAGTGAGGTCTCAAGCAGGGGGAGGGATGGATGAGGGTGGACATCAGAAAGGAAGTGTGGGCTGGAAACAAACTTGTAAGTTGTAAGGATCTATGTGATAAGGGAAGCCATGGGTGTAGCTGAAATTATGTAGGGAGGCAGCATCATAACTGAAGGTGAGAGGCAGGGAAGTGAGCCTGAGCCAGGGGATGCAGCAACCATTGAGGGACACAGAGAAGAAACAGGAGGGAGGAAGGAGGAAAGTCACAGAGTGGGAAGTTACTGAAGCCCGGGGAAGAGGGGCCCCTGCCTCACAGTGTGGTACAGTTTCCCTGTCTGGGTGATACTTGGGTGATCCCACCGCCTCTCTTTCCTCTATTTCCTGAGCCAATCCCAGGCAACGAGGAGGGACTGGACACCCATCTTCTTAGCCATGGGAGTCAAGAATGAGCCTTGTTACCACAGGCTTGGGAAGAAGTCGTGGGCTGTAATGTGCCCCCTTTGCTTCAACTGCCCCTAACTCTCCCCAGGGCTGCCCAGTCTGAGGCTTCTACCTCAGTTTCCTTGACTAACCCCAGGGGACAATCCGCAGGCCTGGGCTCTATTCAGTCTGGGACCCACCTTTTGCTACCCTTCCTTCCCTATGACTGGGGTCATGCTCCTACCTAGACGTCCCACCAGAACCACAACTCAGCTTCTAGAAGAACTCCCCACGTTGTCAATTCCTGGACTGTCTCAAGGAGCATCAGACCCCTCCTTGCACTGCTCTAAATTCTTGCATCCCCTGCTATCACCCTAGGACAGAGACACCGATTCCATGCAGGCTGCAGCTAGCTTGGTGCCATGCAGCCCGGCAGTGCCCCTGCCCTGCCGGCTCTGCATGCCCCTCTTCCTGCTCTGGGCCTGTGCTGACCACAGGGGAGATGCCCCGGGAGGCCCCCCCAGCACTCGTGTGGGCCAACCCTTGTGGGGCCGCCATTGACCAAAGGAGGGCTGGGACACATCAGTTCGTGCTTCCCCTTTCCTTCCCTGGATGATTCTGAAACACCTCACTAGGCTCCTCAGAAGGCTTTTCGGGTAGAGCACAGGGTACCAGTGGCTCTGGCTTCCACCTCCTTCCCTTTTCATGCTTTGGGTCCTCACTCTTGCCTGGGTGATCACTCCCCAGCAAAATTCCTGCTTGGAACCCTTGGGCCCCACTGAGACTGAGAGCCTTCTTACTTTTGCTCCCTGTCAGCTCCTCTCCACATGGCAGCTAGGGTGACCTTTAATAATGCCCATCAAATACCATCCTGCTTAAAAACCTTCCAGCACCTTCCCCTTGGCACTGAAAATAAAATCCAGACTCCTTACCTTGGCTTGTGAAATCCTACAGATCCGTCTTTGCTCACTTCCCTCTCCTGGCCCTCAGGCTCTGTGCTGGTCTCTCTCTGCCTAGAACATTTTTTTACTGGCTGTTCACATGGATGGCTCCTTCTTATCCTTCTGGTCTCAGCTCGGATGTTCTCTCTCTAGAGAGGCTTTCCCTGATCCCCTGAGCTCCAGTGAGCTCACTGCATTCTCTGTCATGATACCCTGTTTATTTTCTGCCTGGTGCTCATGAAACTCTTTAATGTGTAGTTCATGCATTAGCTTTATTTTCTGATCCTCCTTATAGAAATCAGCTCCCTGAGGGCGAGAAGCTCATCTGTTTTGTTTACCGTGGTATACCCTTACACATATTAAAATTACATATCATTAAGAAATCCCTTCAAAGTAGACTTATCATGATGAGTACTGAGTAATGTATAGAATTGTTGAATCAGAGCTGGTAGGAGCAAGATGGCGGAGGAGTAGGAGACCTAAATTTCGTCTGGTCTCAGGAATTCAGCTAGATAAGGATCAAGCCATTCTGAACACCTACGAACTAAACAGGAGACTGAAGAAAGGAATAGCAGAAACTCTCTGAACAGAAAAGCGACCACTTTCTGGAAGGTAGGACGTGCGGAGAAGTGAATCCGAGGCAATATTCGGGAGAATAGACGGTGGGGGAGGGGCCTCCGCCGGCCGCTTCTGGCAAGTGATAGAGCCGCGGAGCACAAAACCGGAACTTTTAGAAGTCGGGTCCGCTGAGGGACGTCGCTCCAGTGGCTAAGTGGGGGGTGGAACCCTCGCGGGACAGTGTGGTCTCAGGACCCTCGGGGTCACAGAAAGACCGGGGGAGCCTGAGTGCGGCAGAGCTCCCAGGTATCGGAGCGGGGAAGCCGGCTGCAGAGACGGAGCCGAGGCGCGGGCTCTCAGCTCGGGGTGGCCATAAACTGTGATCCACGGCCCAGTCGGGCCGCTGCTCCTCCAGCAGGGACCCAACAAGCGGCAGATCCGGGGAGACTCCCCTTCCTCCCCCGGGAGGAGCGGAGCGAGAGCGCACCGCAGGGATCTGCTGGGTTTGGAGACTCCACACGGGGTCGGGTGCCAGAGATACAAACACTCGGTCACAGGCCGGGTGAGCACGGAGAGCGGCCGGAGACCGGGGACAAGGGAGTGACTGCTTTCCTCTGGGGGTGCACTGAGGAGCGGGGCCCCGAGTTTTTGGCTCCTCTGGGCGGAGATTGGGAGGCTGCCATTTTCACTCTTGTCCTCCAAAGCTGTACCGAGAGCTTGCAGGGAAAAAAAGCTCCCAAGAGCAAACCGGAGCAGATTATTTAGCCCGGACAGACAAGGGCGGGGCAATTCCGCCTCCGGCAAAGACATTTGGGAACCACGGCAACAGGCCCCTTCACCAGAAGATCAGCAAGAACAGCCAGCCAAGGCCAAGTTTACCGATCAAGGAGAACGGCAGAACTCCAGCGCTAGGGGAATACTGCACATAGAATTCATGCATTTTTTTTTTTACCATGATTCTTTAGTCTTTCAAAGTTAATTTTTTTTAACTTTCTCTTTTTCTTGAATTTTTCTTTTTCCCTTTTTCAACCAACATCTTATCAATCCCTTTTTTAAAAAATCTTTATTTTTCATTTTTAGAGTCATATTCTATCCCTTCATAGTAGTTAACCTTATTTTTGGTGTATATATATATATATATATATATATATATATATATATATACACACACATATATATATGTTGTTCTCTCTTTAAAATTTTAGGATACAGTTTCTTCTAACAGAGCAAAATATACCCTAAATCTCTAGTGTATGGCTTTGTTCTAGTCTCCTGCCTGATCACATTCTCGCCCTTTTTTTTTAAAATCCTCTTCTTTCTTTTTCAACCACCTTCTTATCTTATCAATTCCTTTTATAAAATCTTTTATAATTTTCATCTTTACAGTCATATTCCATTCCTGCATTGCATTTACCCTTATTTTTGTACATATATAAGTTTTTCTTTCTTTAAAATTTTGGGAGGCACTTTCTTCTAAAAGACCAAAATACACCCAAAATCTAGTGTGTGGCACTGCTCTGTGCACCAGCCTGATCATATTTGATCATATTCTGTCTCTTTTTGTTTGTTTTTATCTTTTTCTTTTTTCTCTCTTTCCCTTTCTTTTCCCCCAGTTTCAGGGTGGAAAAACATTTACCATGCTAATGGACACCAAAAGAAAGCTGGGTGGCAATCCTTATATCAGACAAATTAGATTTTATACCAAAGACTGTAATAAGAGATGAGGAAGGACACTATATCCTACTTAAAGGGTCTATGCAACAAGAAGATCTAACAATCGTAAATATCTATGCCCCTAACATGGGAGCAGCCAATTATATAAGCGAATTAATAACAAAAGCAAAGAAACAAATCAACAACAATACAATAATGGTGGGGGACTTTAACACCCCCTGACTGAAATGAACAGATCATCTAAGCAAAAGATCAACAAGGAAATAAAGACTTTAAATGACACACTGGACCAAATGAACTTCACAGATATCTTCAGAACATTCCATCCCAAAACAACAGAATACACATTCTTCTCTAGTGCCCATGGAACATTCTCCAGAATAGATCACATCCTTGGTCACAAATCAGGTCTCAACTGGTACCAAAAGATTGGGATCATTCCCTGCATATTTTCAGACCACAATGCTTTGAAACTAGAACTGAATCACAAGAGTAAATGCGGAAAGAACTCAAATACATGGAGGCTAAACAGCATCCTACTAAAGAATGAATGGGTCAACCAGGAAATTAAAGAAGAATTTAAAAAATTCATGGAAACCAATGAAAATGAAAACAAAACTGCTCAAAATCTTTGGAATGCAGCAAAGGCAGTCCTGAGGGGAAAGTATATAGCAATAAAAGCCTTTCTCAAGAAACAAAAAAGGTCTTAAATACACAACCTAACCCTACACCTAAAGGAGCTGGAGAAAGAACAGCAAATAAAGCCTAAACCAAGCAGGAGAAGAGAAATAATAAAGATCAGAGCAGAAATCAATGAAATAGAAACCAAAAGAACAGTAGAACAGATCAACGAAACTAGGAGCTGGTTCTTTGAAAGAGTTAACAAGATTGATAAACCCCTGACCAGACTTATCCAAAAGAAAAGAGAAATGACCCGAATAAATAAAATCATGAATGAAAGGGGAGAGATCACAACCAACACCAAAGAAATACAAACAATTCTAAGAACATATTATGAGCAACTCTATGCCAGCAAATTAGATAACCTGGAAGAAATGGATGCATTCCTAGACATGTATCAACTACCAAAACTGAACCAGGAAGAAATAGAAAACCTGAACAGACCTATAACCACTAAGGAAATTGAAGCAGTAATCAAAAACCTCCCAACAAACAAGAGCCCAGGGCCAGATGGCTTCCCAGGGGAATTCTACCAAACATTTAAGGAAGAATTAATACTATTCTTCTGAAACTGTTCCAAAAAATAGAAATGGAAGGAAAACTTCCAAACTCATTTTATGAGGCCACCATTACCACCAAAACCAGACAAAAACCCCATCAAAAAGGAGAATTACAGACCAATATCCTTGATGAACATGCATGCAAAAATTCTCACCAAAATACTAGCCAATAGGATCCAACAGTACGTTAAAAGGATTACTCACCATGACCAAGTGGGATTTATCCCTGGGCTGCAAGGTTGGTTCAACATCTGCAAATCAATCAGTGTGATACAATACATTAATAAAAGAAAGAATAAGAACCATATGATCCTCTCAATAGATGCAGAAAAAACATTTGACAAAGTACAGCATCTCTTCTTGATCAACACTCTTCAGAGTATAGGGATAGAGGGTACATACCTCAATATCATAAAGGCCATCTATGAAAAACCCACAGCGAATATCATTCTCAATGGGGAAAAACTGAGAGCTTTCCCCCTAAGGTCAGGAACACGACAGGGATGTCCACTCTCACCGCTGCTATTCAACATAGTGTTAGAAGTCCTAACCACAGCAATCAGACAACAAAAAGAAATCAAAGGCATCCAAATCGGCAAAGAGGAAGTCAAACTCTCACTCTTTGCAGATGACATGATACTTTATGTGGAAAACCCAAAAGACTCCACCCCAAAACTGCTAGAACTCATACAGAAATTCAGTAAAGTGGCAGGATATAAAATCAGTGCACAGAAATCAGTGGCATTCCTATACACCAACAACAAGACAGAAGAGAGAGAAATTAAGGAGTCAGTCCCATTTACAATTGCACCCAAAACCATAAGATACCTAGGAATAAATCTAACCAAAGAGGCAAAGGATCTGTACTCAAGAAAACTATAAAATACTCATGAAAGAAATTGAGGAAGACACAAAGAAATGGAAAAATGTTCCGTGCTCATGGATTGGAAGAACCAACATTGTGAAGATGTCAGTGCTACCTAGAGCAACCTACACATTCAAAGCAATCCCCATCAAAATACCATCCACTTTTTTCAAAGAAATGGAACAAAGAATCCTAAAATTTGTATGGAACCAGAAGAGACCCCGAATAGCCAGAGGAATGTTGAAAAAGAAAAGCAAAGCTGGCGGCATCACAATTCCAGACTTCAAGCTCCATTACAAAGCTATAATCATCAAGACAGTATGGTACTGGCACAAAAACAAACACATAGATCAATGGAACAGAATCGAGAGCCCAGAAATGGACCCTCAACTCTATGGTCAACAAATCTTTGACAAAGCAGTAAAGAATGTCCAATGGAAAAAAGACAGTCTGTTGGGAAAATTGGACAGCCACATGAAGAAGAATGAAACTGGACCATTTCCTTACACCCCACACAAAAATGGACTAAAAATGGTTGGAAGACCTAAATGTGAGATAGGAGTCCATCAAAATCCTAAAGGAGAACACAGGCAGCAATCTCTTCGGCCTCAGCCACAACAACTTCTTTCTAGAAACATTGCCAAAGGCAAGGGAAGCAAGGGCAAAAATGAACTATTGGGACTTCATCAAAATAAAAAGCTTTTGCACAGCAAAAGAAACAGTCAACAAAACCAAAAGACAACCGACAGAATGGGAGAAGATATTTGCAAATGATATATCAGATAAAGTGCTAGTATCCAAAATCTATAAAGAACTTATTAAACTCAACACCCAAAGAACAAAAGATCCAATCAAGAAGACATGAACAGACATTTTTCCAAAGAAGACATCCAAATGGCCAACAGACACATGAAAAAGTGCTCAACATCACTCGGCATCAGGGAAATCCAAATCAAAACCTCAATGAGATACTACCTCACACCAGTCAGAATGGCTAAACTTAACAAGTCAGGAAGCGACAGATGTTGGCGAGGATGCAGAGAAAGGGAAACCCTCCTCCACTGTTGGGAATGCAAGCTGGTGAAGCCACTCAGGAAAACAGTATAGAGGTTCCTCAAAAAGTTGAAAATAGAGCTACCATACGACCCAGCAATTGCACTACTGGGTATTTACCCCAAAGATACAAATGTAGGGATCCGAAAGGGTACGTGCATCGTGATGTTTATAGCAGCAATGTCCACAATAGCCAAACTGTGGAAAGAGCCAAGATGTCCATCAACAGATGAATGGATAAAGAAGTTGTGGTATATATATATATATATATATATATATATATATATATATATATATACAATGGAATATTATGCAGCCATCAAAAGGAATGAGATCTTGCCATTTGCAACGACGTGGATGGAACTGGAGGGTATTATGCTGAACAAAATAAGTCAATCAGAGAAAGACATGTATCAAATGATGTCACTTATATGAGGAATTGTTAATCTCAGGAAACAAACTGAGGGTTGCTGGAGTGGTAGGGGGTGGGAGGGATGGGGTGGCTGGGTGATAGATATTGGGGAGGGTATGTGCTATGGTGAGCACTGTGAATTGTGTAAGGCTGTTGAATCACAGACTTGTACCTCTGAAACAAATAATACATTATATGTTTAAAAAAAGAAGAAGAAGAAGAAGATAGCAGGAAGGGAAAAATGAAGCAGGGGAAATAGGAGGGGGAGAGGAGCCATGAGAGACTAAGGACTCTCAGAAACAAACTGAGGGTTCTAGAGGGGAGGGGGGTGGGGGATGGGTTAGCCTGGTGTTGGGTATTAAAGAGGGCACTACTGAATGGAGCACTGGGTGTTATACACAAACAATGAATCATGGAACACTACATCAAAAACTAATGATGTAATGTATGGTGATTAATGTAACATAATAAAAAAAAAGAAGAAAAAAAGAATTTTTGAATCACAAATTGTACACCTAAAACAAATATAACACTGTATGTTAATTATACTGGAATTTTAAAAAAAGTCCCGACCAGGAGACAAGATGGCGGAGGAGCAGGGGAGCCTGTTTCAACTGGTCCCTGAATTAACTGGATATCTACCAAACCATTCCAAACACCGAGGAAATCAGCCTGAGATGTAAGAGTATAATCTGGATCTCTACAAACAGAAAAGCCTGTTGCAAGGTAGGATATGCGGAGTCCTGAATCTGCGGGGAGATATTGGAAGATAAACAGAAGCGGGGGGATGCTTCCCGGAAGCACCGGAATGCAAAAGTGTAACCCTTAGAAATCTGCTCTAGGGAGTGACATCCCTCTCTGAAAGGGGCTCAGGAAATGCAAAGGCAGAATTCTAGGTGGAACACTGTCATCCCGGGACAGGAGGAGCCACAGAGCTAAAGAGGCTTCCTGGCCCAGCAGAGTGCCCGAGCAGTGGAGCTAGGAAGTAGGTCATGGGCAGCGAGCCCAGAAAGGGCCTCTCTGCTCTGATCGCCATAAACCGCAAGCCCGGCTGGTGGATAATCACTCTTCTTCTGGGCAGCCTGAAAAAAATCTAGAACCTGCGCTGGGGACCAGGCAAAAACTCGCTGAGCATTAGCGGCGGGGAAAGGGCTTTACAGCAGCGCCCAGACAGGATCCCTGAGCTGCAGGTGCGTGCGCGCACAGCCCCAGGACCGCTCGGGTTTTAGAAGCACAAAGGGCAGGGACAGGTCCGGGGCCCTGGAACGACCTCTGAGAGGGTCGCTGAGGGCGCGGTTTTCAGCGGCGCACACAGAAACGGAGACTGGTTGTCCTGGAGGGTTTAGTGAGGAGAGCAGACTGCGAATTTTCTGCTCTGGGCCAGTGGTTTGGCTGCGGCCATCTTTGCTCTGACCCTCAGGAGAGGCGCCGAAAGCCAACTGGAACAAAAGCCACACACACACCCGGTCTCCATGGAGCCTGTCCCCCTGACGGAAGGCGGGGCAACTCCGCGCAGTTGGGGCTGCCCGAGAATCCAGGCAGCAGGCCCCTCCCCCAGAAGGCGGGCTGGAAGAACAAGAGCACCACAAGCCTACGGAACCCCAAGACTGTAAAAGCCCAACACCAGGGGGAAATAGTATATTGAGCTCCAGGCATTGCCTCACGGCTTATTTATTTTTCAGATAAAATTCTTTTTTCTTTTTCTTGTGCTTTTTCTGTTTTATTTTTTTTTTACATTCTCTTTTCAACTAGATGTTTATTATAACAACTTATTTTTCATAGTTGCTTTTGTATTTTTTCACACCTATATATTTTTCACACCTATATATTTTTATATGCTTTATTTTAGTCCTTTATTCACTCTATTCAATTTTACCTTTATGTATATATATATATATACACAAGTTTTACTTTCCTCGTAATTTTGGGATGTAGTATCCGCTAACACACAGATCAAATACACCCAGGAACAACTGAAACACCCTGCTTTGTCCACACTAAAATTATAGGCCCCCCCAACACTTACCCCCTTTTTAAAATTTTTAATTTTTAAATTTTATTTTTGTGTTTTATTTTGGCTTTGTGCTTTCATTGGTGGCTTCTGACCACTCTGGATTTGCTAGGGTGCATCTTGCTTGGGTCGTGGTTGATATTTTGCACTCTGCTTATTCACTCAACCATTCCTCAACAGAATGAGTAGGAGGAGGAACTCTAAACAAAGAAGAGAACCAGAGACAATGTCATCTGCTGCAGAACTAATGGATGTGGATATAAGCAAGATTTCAGAGTTGGAATTAGGCTGAAAAAAGCATAAGTGACAATATAGAATCTCTAAGAGCAGAAATGAGATCTAATCAGGCCAAACTAAAAAATGCTATGAATGAGATGCAGTCTAAACTGGATACTCTAACAGCCAGAGTAAATAAGGAAGAAGAGAGAATTAGTGATCTAAAAGATAAGTTGATGGAAAGGAAGGAAGTTGAGGAAAACAGAGATCCGCTGCTAGTAGCACATGAAAAAAGGATTGGAGAGATTAATGATGCCATCAAACATTCCAATGTCAGAATTATTGGGATCCACGAGGGGGTGGAGAGAGAGAGAGAGAGAGAGAGCTAGAAAGTATATTTGAGCAAATCATAGCTGAGAACTTCCCTAATCTGGGGAAGGAAGCAAGCATTTGAGTCCAAGAGGCAGAGAGGACCCCTCCCAAAATCAATAAAAATAGATCAACACTTCAACATATAATAGTGAAGCATACAAATTTTACAGCCAAAGAAACTGTCCTGAAAATAGCCAGGGAGAGGTGGTTCCTTACATACGGAGGGAGGAACATCAGAATATCAGACCTGTCCACAGAAACCTGACAAGCCAGAAAGGGCTGGAAAGACATATTCAGGGTACTAAATGAAAAGAACATGCAGCCAAGAATACTTTATCCAGCAAGGATGTCATTTAGAATGCATGGAGAGATGAAGAGCTTTCAGGACATGCAAAAACTGAAAGAATATGTGACCACCAAGCCAGCCCTGCAAGAAATATTAAGGGGGATTCTGTAAGCAAAGAGAAACCCCAAGAGTTACATAGACCATAAAGAAACAGAGAAAATCTACAGAAACAGGGACTTTACAGGCAATTCAGTGGCACTAAATTCATATCTTTCAATAGTTATTCTGAATGTAAATGGGCTGAATGCTCCCATGAAAGACACAGCATTTCAGATTGGATAAAAAAGCAAGACCCATCCATATGGGTCTACAAGAGACTCATTTTGAACCTAAAGACATCTCCAGATTGAAAGTGAGGGGGGTGGAGACCATTTACCACACTAATGGACCTCAAAAGAAAGCTGGGGTAGCAATTAGTCAAATTAGATTTTAAACCAAAGACGGTAGTAAGAGATGTTGAGGGACACTATATCATACTTAAAGGGTCTATCCAACAAGAAGATCTAACAATTGTAAATATCTATGCCCACCTATGTCCATGGGAGCAGCCAATTATATAAACCAATTAATAACCAAATAACCAAAATAAAGAAACATACTGATAATAATACATTAATAGGAGACCTGAACACTCCACTCACAGCAATGGACAGATCATCCAAGGAGAAGATAAACAAAGAAACAAGAGCTTTGAATGATGCATTGGACCAGATGGACTTCATAGATACATATAGAACATTCCATCCTGGAGCAACAGAATACACATTCTTCTTGAGTGCACATGGAACATTCTCCAGAATAGAGCACATATCAGATCTCAACTGATACCAAAAGAATGAGATTATTCCCTGCATATTTTCAGACCACAATGCTTTGAAACTTGAATTCAAGCACAAGAGGAAATTTGGAAGAAACTCAAATACTTGAAGGTTAAAGAGCATTATGCTAAAGAATGATTGAGTCAAACATGAAATTAAAGAAGAACTTAAACAATTCATTGAAACTAATGAGAATGAAAACACATCCGTCCAAAACCTATGGGATAGTGCAAAGGTGGTCCTAAGAGGGAAATACCTAGCCATCCAAGCCTCTCTCAAAAAAATTAGAAAAATCCCAAATGCACAAACTAACCTTACACCTAAAGGACCTGGAGAAAGAACAGCAAATAAAGCCTAAACCAAGCAGGAGAAGAGAAATAATAAAAATTAGAGAAGTCAGTGAAATATAAACTAGAAAATCAGTAGAACAGATCAATGAAACTAGAAGCTGGTTCTTTGAAAAAATTAATAAGATCAATAACCCCTCACCCAGACTTATCCAAAAGAAAAGAGAAAGGACCCAAATCAATAAAATCATGAATAAAAGGGGAGAGATCATGACTAATACCAAGGAAATAGAAACAATTATTAGAAATTATTACCAGCAACTATATGCCAACAAATAAGCAATCTGGAAGAAATGGATGCATTCCTGGAAACTTATAAACTACCAAGACTGAAACAGGAAGAAACAGACAATCTGAACAGACCCATAACCAGTAAGGAAATTGAAGCAGTAATCAGAAACCTCCCAAAAAACAAGAGTCCAGAGCCAGATGGCTTCCCAGGGGAATTTTACCAAACTTTTAAAGAAGAAATAATAGCTATTCTACTGAAGCTGCTTAAAAAAATAGAAATGGAAGGAAAACTTCCAAACTCATTCCATGAGGCCAGAATTACCTTGATCCCAAAACCAGACAAAGACCCCACCAAAAAAGGAGAATTATAGACCAATATTCCTGATGAGCATAGATGCCAAAATACTCAACAAGATCCTAGCCAATAGGATCCAACAGTACATTAAAAGGATTATTCACCACAACCAGGTGGGATTTATTCCTGGGATGTGAGGGTGGCTTAACATTTGCAAATCAATCAGTGTGATAGAGCACATTAATAAAAGAAAAGATAAGAACGATATGATCCTCTCAATAGATGCAGAAAAAGCATCTGGCAAAATACAGCAAGCTTTCTTGATGAAAACTCTTCACAGTGTAGGGTTAGAGGGAATATACCTCAATATCATAAAAGCCATCTATGAAAAGCCCACAGTGAATATCATTCTCAATGGGGAAAAACTGAGAGCTTTCCCCCTAAGGTCAGGAACACGACAGGGATGTCCACTCTCACCACTGTTGTTCAACATAGTACTAGACGTCCTAGCCTCAGCAATCAGACAACAAAAAGAAATAAAAGGCATTCACATTGGCAAAGAAGAAGTCAAAATCTCTCTCTTTGCAGATGACATAATACTTTATGTGGAAAACCCAAAAGACTCCACCCCAAAATTGCTAGAACTCATACAGTAATTTAGCAATGTGATAGGATACAAAATCAATGCACAGAAATCAGTTGCATTTCTATACGCTAACAAAGTAACTGAAGAAAGAGAAATTAAGGAATTGATTCCATTTTTAATAGCACCAAAAACCATAAGATACCTAGAAATAAACCTAACCAAAGAGGTAAAGGATCTATACTCTAGAAACGAGAGAACACTTATGAAAGAAATTGAGGAAGACACAAAGAGATGGAAAAACAATCCATGCTCTTGGATTGGAAGAATAAGCACTGTTAAAATATCATGCTGCCCAGAGCAATCTATGCTTTCAATGCAATCCCTATCAAAATACCATTGACATTCTCACAGAGCTGAAACAAACAATTCTAAACTTTGTGTGGAACCAGAAAAGACCCCGGATCGCCAGGGAAAAAGAAAATGAAAGCTGGGGGCATCACAATGCCAGATTTCAAGCTATATACAAAGCTGTGATCAAGGCAATATGGTACTGGCACAAAAACAGACACATAGATCAATGGAACAGAATAGAGAGCCCAGAAATGGACCCTCAACTCTATGGTCAGTTCATCTTTGACAAAGTGGAAAAGAATATCCAGTGGAAAAAAAGACAGTCTCATCAATAAATAGTGCTAGGAAAATTGGACAGTCACATGCAGAAGAATAAAACTAGACCATTCTCTTACACCATACACTAAGATAAACTCAAAATGGATGAAAGACCTAAATGTGAGACAGGAATCCATCAAAATCCTGGAGCAGAACACAGGCAGCAACCTCTTCCACATCGGCCACAGCAATTTCTTTCAAGACACGTCTCTAAACACAAGGGAAACAAAAGCAAAAATGAACTCATGAAATGGGAGAAGATATTTGCAAATGACATTACAGATAAAGAGCTGGTATCCAAGCTCAACACCCAAACTCAACACCCAAAAAAACAAATAATCCAGTCAAGAAATGGGCAGAAGACATGAACAGATGTTTCTCCGAAGAAGACATACAAATGGCCAACAGACACATGAAAAAATGTTCAACATCACTAGCCATCAGGGAAATACAAATCAAAACCACAATGAGATACCACCTTATGCCACCTTAGAATGGCAAAAATTGACAAGATAGGAAACAACAAATGTTGGAGAGGATGTGGAGAAAGGGGAACCCTCTTACACTGTTGGTGGGAAAGCAAGCTGGTACAGCCACTCTGGAAAACAGTACTCAAAACGTTAAAAATAGAGCTACCCTATGACCCAGCAATTGCACTAGTAGGTATTTACCCCAAAGATACAGATGTAGTAAAAAGAAGGGGCACATGCACCCCAATGTTCATAGCAGCAATGTCCACAATTGCCAAACTGTGGAAGGAGCCAAGATGCCCTTCAACAGATGAATGGATAAAGAAGATGTGGTCCATATATACAATGGAATATCAGCCACCAGAAAGTATGAATACCTACCATTTGCATCGACAGGGATGGAACTGAAGGGGATGATGCTAAGTGAAATAAGTCAAGCAGAGAAAGACAGTTATCACATGGTTTTATTAATATGTGGAACATAAGGAATAGCACAGAAGACCACAGGGGAAGGAGGGAAAACTGAATGGGAAGAAATCAGAGAGGGAGATAAACCATGAGAGAATCCGGAATCTGGGAAACAAACAGCATTACAGAAGGGGAGGGGGTGGGGGAATGGTGTAACCAGGTGTTGGGTATTAAGGAGGGCACGTGTTGTGATGAGCACTGGGTGTTATATGCAACTAATGAATCATTGAACACTACATCAAAAACTAATGATGTATTATATGTTGGCTAACTGGACATAATAATAAAAAATAAAAAAATTTAACCATGTCCCTTATTGGGGGGGTACTAGCCATGTTTCAAGGGCTCAACCATATGTGGATCATGGGTACATATTGGATAGCACAGATCTAGAACATTTATATCATTGCAGAAATTTCTATTGCTGACCTTCCTCAGATTCTTGAATGAACCAATGACTCAACAACTCAGTCCCAGCATCTTTACACTGTACATTAATGGCCACCTGCCTGATTCATATTAGACCCTGGGCCAGGGATTCCAACGCATTTTCTAGGGTTCAGTTTAACCAACAAGTTTGCAAATGCTACACCCATGCTATAAAGCAAATGGAGAACTTACAGATCCCTTACCTTTCAACATTCACCTGTCCAGGTGGCTCTGGACAGGTAGGACCCCCAGTGTCAGAAGGATACTCTGCCTGAAAGTCCCTCCATTCTTCAAAGGGCTCAGTGTCATCAGTCCAGCACCCAGGCAGGTGGGGGGATGGGGTGGGAGGAGGAAAGAGAAAACCTGTGGTTCCCAAGTCATCCTACAAATTCAAGGTGGTGATCTTTTATTTACTTCCTTGGGGGAAAGGTTAGCCTCCTGAGGGAAAGGTGGTTTGTGTTAGCCTGTGGCAAGTCTCCTTTTGTTCCTTTTCCTTTGGCCCTGATGTCTTTACATTTTTTTAGATCTCTGGGCCCAAGAGTTTTGAGTCACTGCCCCTCCCACTAACATTCATTTCTCCTGCTAGAGTTCTAGCTCCTTCTGCCCCTTCAGCACCTTCTGGCCCTGTAGCTCCCTCGTGAGCTCCAGCTCAAAGTCAACATGCCTTTCCCGGGGCCTCTATGCTCTGGGGCTCCTGGCCAGCCAGCCCTGGGGGTGCTGGTGTTTCTGCCGAGTGTTATGCTCAGGGCTAATGCTCTCCTTTCTTATTTCCATGAGGATTTGAAATGATCCATCTACCTTTTTGGAAAAACTGCCCTTTAATTTTGTGTCCTTAGATACACCATGCTACTTTTTCTTTTCTTCTTTTTCTTCTTCTCCTTCTTCTTTTGGTTTGGTTTGGTTTTAACTTGGAAATTCCCAAAATAAGTTCACTTCCACTATCTCTTTCATTCCGAAAGTTGGTTGTAGAAAAATATATATTAAATCAAAGTTTGCTAATGAATCGTTGAACACTACATCAAAAACTAACAATGTACTATATGTTGGCTAACTGAACATAATAATAAAAAATCAATCAATCAATCAATCAATCAACCTAATCCTCAGGCCTCTAGTGAGGATTAATATAAGAGTCTCCACACAGAGGTAATTGTGGACATAACATATTTCCTCTGTTGCTCTTTGCATTTTTATATAGAAGCTTGATTAATTGCACGAATGATGAGACACTAGAATACAGGCCACAAAGTAAGGGCCCAGAATCCTTTCTTGGAGGCAGCCCCTTATTTGTAATGCCTCAGGACAGGTTCAGCTGGGTGTTAAGAGGCTGCTGGTGTACAATCCCTGGGTTCTCAGCAGTCTCTGTGGAGGTGATGGATCAGATGCAACTAAAGGAGGAGGAGGTAATGCGTTCCCCCATTTCAGCATGTTCAGTCCTGCTCAAGCTTCCAGCTGCCACTTCTTTCACCTTGAAGACCTCCCTGCCTGTTTGCCAGTTCCTTCAAAATCTGCTTGAATTTACAGGTATCACTTCTTCATTCTGTGCAGTTGCCTTGGTGCTCTTACTTCTGATTCCTCAGCCAACTGCAAATTCTTTGAGGGTAGAAAGTGTGTCTGATTCATCTACTTATTCTCCATAGCATCTAGCTATGTGGTAGGTTCGCAACAAACATTGGTTAAATAAACAAATGAGCTTAATATCTCGAGGTCAGGCCACTTCTGATAATGACTGTCTGAGTGATTTTGAGGACAAACAAAAACGAATATACAAAAATCTTCTTAAAAGCTTGGAAGAACTAAAACAAGATTGTCCTGCACCACAATCTGAAACAAACAGACAAGGAAGGCATACTATTAAGCAAGGAAGCTCCCCAAACCACCATGTTAAAACCACCCCAGAGCCAACGTTGCTGTGAGTCCTCACTCTCTGCATCAAAAAGAAAAATAATTACAATATATAAAAGCATAAGTAATATGTCAAAATCTATGAGTCGCTAATGAAACTGACAAATAATAAAATCTCATCAGTCACCTTTGGAGCCAATACAGACAAACTCATTATTCTGAAAAATGGCAAATAAAGGAAAGGACTCTAACATGTATCAACAGCCCCACCCTCAACACAATTCTAAATTTCACATTTGAGTATGATAGTGACCTATACCCACTACACTTAGATACACACATATGGTGCCACAAGCCCACCAGGAGCTGGGGTGCTCTAAGTGGTGGGGCACCAGAACACAGAACTCTCCCCTCTCTTCTCCAAATGCTTTCCTAGATGAACAGGTCCCAGGGCTCTCCCACTGACCACCAGGCAGCTATGCTGGCTCATCAGTGGGTTGGAGCCAGCTCATCCCAGCCCATGTGTGCTGATTGTGGGCATCTCTTCCCAGGTCTATGTTTGGTGATGTCATATTAATAGCTTGAAATTGGTCATGATGTACACTATAGTGTGTATATACATATGGACATCCAGAATTTGGCAAGACTAAGAAATTAGGGCTATTTATTTATTTGTTTTTGGTGGTGGCTTGCCTGGTCTCACTGATCACTCAGATGGGCTTCCACTCTCTTGGATGACACCGTGCCTTTGAGATCAGCCTGTGTTGCTCATCCCCACTGTTACTAACCACCCAGTCTAGGCTTCAGCATCCTCCAAACCTTTTTGCTGTTAGAACAGAAAGGAAGAAATGTACAGACCAAGTGTTTGGAACTACCAGACAGTGAACTGGAGAGAGAGAGAGTGGGGAGGAGGAGTAGAGGGAGAGGGAGAGAATCTCAAGCGACTCCCTTCTGAGTGCTGAGCCCAACATGGGGCTCTATCTCATGACCTCAAAATCACAACCTGAGCTGAAATCAAGAGTCAAAACCAACTGAACCACCTAGGCACCTCAGGGCAACTGTTAAAAATATGGATTCCCTATCTTCCAGACCTATGAAATCAGAATCTCTAGAGGCAGGGCCCAGAAATTTGTATTTTAAACAGAAACTCTGGGTAATTTTAGTGATCAGTCAGCAAACACTCTTGTCCAACCACCTACCTTATACCTCTCCTGGTATCTCGCAGAGGTGAGCTCTTACCACCTCCCAGGGCACCTGTCTATTTGATCTTTGGATAACCTTGACTTAGGATATTCTTTCTTATGTTGAGTCAAATCTGCTTCTTGGAGCCTCTAATCCTCAGTTCCTGGAGTTGGTCCTTAACCACTTCTGTGTCCTGTCATGTCTTCTCTCTGTCCTTCACGGTTTTCCTTATATGACGGACTTGAGGGTTTTCCTCGATCACGATTTTGTGATTTTCCTCACGGAACTGGAAGGACAACTATGTTATCAGGAAGAAAAAGGTAATTCTGCAAATATCCCTCCAAGGGACGTTAGGAAATTGAGCTCTTTCAAAAACACTGATTCCTGTCTTGTTAAATTTGCCATGAAAGCTTTATTCAACCAGATCTGATTCAAAATTTGATATTTACAAAGTTCAGAGACCTTCTACTCTGACAACATGACCTTAGGAGGAAATAGTGTAAAGAAGTATTTGAAAGATCTGGAAAACAGTGTCCATGTGCCATGCTACAAAAATGGTATTGACAAAGTGAGGAAATTCACTTTTCATAAGAAAAGCTTACATTTGATATTAATTAACCTTTCAAAATGGAGCCAATAATTCTTCTACAATACTAAGAATTGGGAAAACTGCTTCTGACATGATGTGGGAAAATCAAACCACCTCAACTAGGCATCTTTTCAAGTATTAGGGCCACTGTTATCATTGTGCTTAATACAATAAATCCTTTAGAAAAATGCTTATTCCACTCAAATATTTTCTACAGCTGAGTAAACTACTCCTTGCTGAGCACTTTGGTAAGATGATTAACTCTTCCAGGCAAATGGTGACATTCAGTTTTATCAATTATATATATATATATATATATAAACACATATACATATATATAATATTCTTTCTCTTTCTCTCTCTCTCTATATATCTATATATATTATATGTAACTATATATAACATATTTTCTCTCTATAAAAATATATGTATATTTACCTCTTTATAAATATATATTATATACAACTATACATAACACATATTCTCTCTATATAATTATAATATATCTCTATATATTATTAGGTAACTATATAAAAAACATATTCTCTCTCTCTATGTGTGTGTATATCATATCCTCTTTCTCCTCAACAGCTTTAGAAGTAGAGCAGTAGAAACATTTTACCTTATTTTAAATCCATAATGGAGAAAGTTGCTTGTTTGTAATGGTGTTTGTCAGGTTGAAAAAGCAAAACATTTTGATGGTGCTTGACATTTTCTACAAGAAAGTTTGGGGTTTTCAAAATAAACAAATAGAGTGTCTTTACATCATATTACCAAAATCCAAGATAAATACTAGTTTTTCTAGCTTAACAGAGTATTAGTTCCACTATAGCACTAGCTTTGATCCTAAAATATAGTGCTGTCTTATCTTTATCTACAATGGAAAACCCACTTGGATGTTGTAGAAAACATGTATCTCAACACGTTCGTACTTTGAAAATAATATCTGAATTGCTGTGGCAACTTTTTGTCAACCTTCTCATCTCATTCTATATCACAGTACAACCAAGATTGCCCCTTTATCAGTTCATAAATTATAGACTGCTGGAGTCAGATGAAACTTCAAAGGTCAGAGTAATACCTTATGGTGTATACTGCCTTCAGTTTTAACATCTATAATCTAATTTGTCTTTATCATTATTATTCCAACTTTATAGATGGAACTAAGATATTGGATCATAGAGCTAGTATGTGGTAGAGATGGGTCTAATCTCTGGTTTCCTTGCCTCCAAACAATATCTACCATTTTGCTGAGCACTTATTATATTCCTGATGCTGGTATGGGCACTTTATATTCACTATCTTTGATTGGTAAAACAACCCTGGAAGGAAACATTTCCATTATCAATTGTCTGGCTTCAAAGCCTGTTCTTTCCCCCTGGCCATTTCCTGGATTTTACTTTACATGTTTCCATTACACATACCCAGGCAACCTTGGTGGGGGCTAATGGCAAAGAGTTGGAGGACCCCAAAATGGTGTCCAATATTGTCTTCTATTTGTCTTACAAATGAACTAATCATAAGTTGGCGTCTCCTTTCTATCAGCTGAAGCCTGTATTTTTGTGAGGGAATTCTACTCCAGGAACAGATATCACCACAGCCTAATTCCCAGGAACTGTTCCCAGGAATTCAGCATCTCTTTTGCTGTAAATGCAACTTTCTAGGCTGGGTTCCTAAAATCAAGCCTTGTTAAGTAGAGGACAGTAAGGAAGGGACAGGCTGAATGAGGTAGCACAAGAATTTGTTCCAATAAGGCTGCTTCAAAGATTACTTCTTGCTGATTTGAGTCTTTGCTGTAGAACTTTTTAAAAATCACGTTGGGGATAAACATTTGTGGAATTCACGTTCCTACTCTGGGAATTGCCTGTTCCCTGTTTTGCTAGGACCCTATACTTCAGTTCCCATTGATGTATAGATTAATTTAAAAGACAACACTCTAAACATCCTGGGGATAATAGTTAGGAGGATGAGTTAGATCATAGATTAAAACTGGAAAGCACAGTTCATCTTAAGATTACTAGCATCATAGCTTTCTTGGGGCCTGGGACTTCATTGTGATTGTAAGGATGAACAGTGTGACTTTGTGGACAAAGCCTCAGAGAAAATTATCCCAATGGGTGGTACTGTTTGCATCTTACTGTAGGCAAAGTATCCCTAATAGATACTGTGATTTACACAGTCCTGGGTATAATTACATATAATTGGTGCTCAACCAAATGAAAGTTTGATAGGACAGTTTGAGCTTGGTAGGGCAGTTCACTCTACAAATTTGAGTCTTCCAGGGAGACATGCATAACACTGGATATGCTGTGGCTATGAAGGATGAGAAAAATCAGTGTTCTGGTTCTGAATAACTTTGTGTTTTGGGAAACAGAGCATCAAATGAACTCCTTGATGGATTAGGTGAGGGGTTTAAAAGGAGAGAATGGTGGGTTTGACCCAAGGGCTTTGGTACCTGTCTTAGTTTCCTAGGGTTGCTGCTCTAATAAATTACCATAAACATGGTGGCATGAAACATCAGAAATTTATTCTCTCATAGTTTTGGAAGGTAGAAGTCCAAAATCAGGATGCTGACAGGACCACACTCCCTCCAAAGTCTCCAGGGAAGACACCCTCCTTGCCTCTCCCAGCTTCTGGTGGTTCCTGGCATTCCTTGGCTTGTGGCCACATCTCCCATCTTTGCCTCTGTCTGCACATGGCCTCTCTCCTGCATCCCTGTGTGTCCTCCCCTCTCTAATTTCCTTTGCCTTCACTCTCATACCTGCCATTGGGTTTAGAGCCCACCAAAGTAATCCAGGAGGATCCGTCTTGAGATCCTTAGCTTAATGACATCTGCAAAGACTCTTTTTCCAAGTAAGGTTGCATTCCTGGGTTCAGGGTTTAGGACATGATATGTTTTGGGAGGGCCACTACTTAAGCTACTACAGTTTTAGTAAATTGTGTAACTACTAAGTTACTAAATGTTATTACCCTCTCTACATCTCATTTTCCTCATGTGTAAAATGGAGCTTTGAATATGAGTGGGATGCCTACGTGGTTCAGTTGGTTAAGCGTCCGATTCTTGGTTTTGGCTCAGGTCATGATCTCAAGGTTGTGGGACTGAGCCCTGCATTGAGCTCCATGCTCAGCGCAGAGTCTGTTTGTCCCTCTCGCTCTCTCCTCCCCCTATTTGCAGTCTCTCCCTCCTCCAAATGAATAAATAAATAAATAAATAAATAAATAAATAAATAAATAAATAAATAAGATCTTTAAAAAAGATGGCGCTTTGGACTGTACCTGTCTCATAGAACTGCATGAGGAGCATATCAGAAGATGCACACAAGGCATTTGGCACAGTGGTTCATGTGTATTTTAGCAATTATTGTTATTATTACATTGTGTGTTATTTGTATGTAAAAACATATATATGTTTTTACATACAAATAACACACAATGTATATATATATATACACACACACAATGGAATATTACTCAGCCATCAGAAAGGAGGAATACCCACCATTTGCATCAACATGGATGGAACTGGAGGAGATTATGCTAAGTGAAAGAAGTCAAGCAGAGAAAGGCAATTATCATATGGTTTCACTTATATGTGGAACATAAGGAATAACATGGAGGACATTAGGCAAAGGAAGGGAAAAATGAGGGGGGTGGGAATCAGAGGGGGAGATGAACCATGAGAGACTATGGACTCTGAGAAACAAACTGAGGATTTCAGAGGGGAGGGGGGTGGGGGACTGGTTAGCCTAGTGATGGGTATTAAGGAGGGCACATATTGCATGGAGCACTGGGTGTTATATGCAAACAATGAATCATGGAACATTACATCAAAAACTAATGATGTACTGTATGGTGACTAACCTAACATAACACACAAAACTAATGATGTACTGTATGGTGACTAACATAACATAATAAAATTTAAAAAAATAAAATTTTAATAAGTGAAATGGACTGATCACCTATTAATTGCAGGCACCTGGCAATTTATATGCATTTTCCCCTAACTGTCCTATCAACCTGTCAGAGTATTCAGCATTAGTCTCAATATTCGTTGGGGAAGCTGAAGGTCAGAGAGATCAAGTAATTTGTCAAAGTCTAGAAAACAGAACCTTGGTATGTTCACTTCCAAGTCACCAGACTTGAAGCCACTGAGGAGGCAAAGTCAGGAAACAAATTCTGAGGCTAAACTCATCCACACTTCCTTCCCCATGCTAGGGTGGGAAGTGCACCCAGAAAGATCTCCATGGTATGAGGAGAGTCTCCTCTGCCTTCAAGGCCCATCACCCAGGGCACCCTGTTATGGCCTCTGGATGATCCCAGCACAGATCTGGGGTATTGGATATCTGCACAAAGAATAAATGGGGCCCAAGGTCTTTGCTCCTGGGCTGGAGCAGATCAAAATTGGCCTGTGGGTATCAAGAGAGGACTTTGGGGGGGTCTTGGACCCCATGCTATTCAGATATCAAGTGAATGGACCACAGGTAATTGGGAGTTATTGGCATAAAAATTTGATATTAATGTTCATTGTTTTTCTCTGATTCTATTGTCCATGTTCATTATAGAAAATTTGGGATTTTCTTTTCATAGAAGGAAGTATGAAAAATATAAGGAAAATACAAAAGGAAAAAGAACCACTTACAATCTTACTACTCCAAAATAACCAGTGTTTCTTTCTGGTCTTCGTGTGTGTGTGTGTGTGTGTGTGTGTGTGTGTGTGTGTGTAATACACACAGATACACATGTATTTTTCTTTTAGAAAGTAAAATAATGCTCTCTGTAAATTTATTTTGGTAACTTAACAGTATATTTGAGCATATTCTTTGGCATGGTCACTCATTCATTCAACCATTCATTTATTCAACAAAATAGATACGATATGATTCTTCTCATGTAGAGCTTCTCTGACACACTCAGAGGAGCATGAGCATTAGACGTACTTTATTTGGAGGCCCTGTTGGTAGGGTGAGACCATTAGGCCAGTGGCTAAACGATAGGCTATGAGCTCACCTACCTCAGACATGAGCAAGAGATGCCACAAAATGCACTGGGATGGGACCAGAACAGCACAAGCCCGGGCTCTCTCCCCTACAAGGACACAGGTTTGTCAGCTCCTACTCGACATTCCACAAGACATACCCAGAGAGAAACAGAATTCCAACAGATGAATCCACTTGACTGAGTCATCCAAGCAGAGACTGAGTTATCTAAGGAGGTGATTTAAATTATGGGCTTGGGATGAGGTTACAAGATGGACTAAAATAAAGGTCTTTCTCCAAACTGTTCTTTCCATAGTTATGTGGAAGGCAGGCACTTGTGAGGAAGACCAGCTTAATTATAGAAAAGCAAGTCTGAATTTATGATCCTTGGTACCTATTCATTCATTCAAATAAGTATTTAAAAAAGGCCATTCCAATAACTAACAATTGCTGTGTGCCAGGCAATGTGCTAGGAGTCTAAAGGCTAATAAAAGAGACACAGCTGTCCTTTCGTGCAGCTTGCACTGCAGTGTTTGTGATAGTTATTAATCAAGCAATGACGTGAGTAAATATACAATTACAAATTGACAAGTCTTCTGAAAGAAAAGGAAGGACAGGGTGCTGAGTAAATACATGATGGGGGATTCATCCACTTTGAGAAAATCAGGAAAGATATCCCCAAGAAGTTAATTGGAACAGAAAACTTACACATGAGTCAGCTTTGTGATGGGGTGGAAAGAGGAAGAATGGCTAATGCCTCATTAGCAGTGGCCTGGGGTAGGACGGAGCTGGGGAGGGGTTGAGTGGAGGCTTGGACTGAGACTAAAGAGTGGGACACAGGGAGTGCACACATGAATATGTGGCCATGCTCAGGATTGGCACTTCAATCTAAGCACCGTGCAAGTGCTTGACAGGCTATAAGTCAAGGTGAGATCTGCATGTTTAAAAGTTTACTTTGTCTGCTGGGATCAAGAAGAGATTGCTGTGGGCAAAAATAACAGAAGCAGGGAGCCTAGGAAGTGTTCTAACACTATGGCCAGGAAAGAGCAGGTGGCCTTGGATTTAGGGTGGTGGTGGGGATGGGCAGAAGTGGAAGATTAGAAAGATACCTAGAGGAATTATTTGTAGGACTTGGTGATCGATTAGATGGACAGGGTGATGTGAAAGATGATGTCCAAGTGTCTGCTGAGAGCAGTTCTGAAGCTTCTGGTACAGTAGAATCATTTGGGCAATATGGGACTAAACAAAAATGGTATCAAATTTCTGTTCTGCCACTGATCAGAGGTATGGTCTTGCTAAAGTTACATTTTTCTGATTTAGTTTAGGTATCTGTAGGATAGATATATTAACCCATAATTCTTTTATTTTCAATGTATAATTGAGGTATATTTTATTTTTTATTTTATTATTATTTTTATTTTTATTCCAGTGTAGTTAACATACAGTGTTATTTTAGTTTCAGGTGTACAATATAGTGATTCAACAATTCTATACATTACTCGGTGTTCATCATGATAAGTGTACTCTTTAATCCCCCATCCCCTATTTCACCCATTCCCCCCCCCCAACTTCCCCTCTGGTAACCATCAGTTTGTTCTCCATAGTTAAGAGTCTGTTTTTTGGTTTGTCTCTTTTTTCCTTTGTTCATTTGTTTTGTTTCTAAATTCCACATATGAATGAAATCATATGGCTTTTGTCTTTCTCTGGCTCATTTCGCTCAGCATTATACTCTCTAGATGCATCCATGTTGTTGCAAATGAAAATATTTCATTCTTTTTTATGGCTGAATAATATTCCATCATATATACATACCACATCTTTTTAATCCCTTCATTTATTGATGGATACTTGGGCGGGCTACTTTCCCATAATTTGAGTGTTGTAAATAATGCTGCAATAAACATAGTGGTACATACGTCCTTTTGAATTAATGTTTTCTTATTCTTTAGGTAAATACCCAGTAGTGTGATTACTGGATAATGTGGTAGTTCTACTTTTAATTTTATGAAGAACCTCCATAGTGTCTTCCATAGAGGCTGGAGCAGTTTCATTCTCACCAACAGTGCACAAGGGTTCCCTTTTCTCCACATTCTCACCAAAACCTGTTGTTTCTTGTGTTTTTTATTTTAGCCGTTCTGACAGGTGTGAGGCGATACCTTATTGCAGTTTCGATTTGCATTTTCCTGATAATCAGTGATGTTGAGCATCTTTTCATGTGTCTGCTGGCCATCTGTGTATCTTCTTTAGAGAAACGTCTGTTTATGTTTTCTGTCCATTTTTTAATTGGGTTATTTGGGGTTTTTTTGTTGAGTTGTATAAATTCTGTACTTCTACTTCATCTGGTCTGCTGTTGAACCCTCTAGTGTACTCTTCAGTTCAGTTATTGTATTCTTCAGCTCTGTGACTTCTCTTTGGTATTTTTTTTTTATGTTGTCAGTCTCTTTGTTGAAGTTCTTATTGTGTTCATCCATTCTTCTTTCAAGTTTGATGAGCATTTTTATAACCAGTACTTGAACTCTTTATCCGGAAAATTACTTAATTTCATTTCACTAAGGTTTTTTTCTGAGGTTTTGTCTTGTTCTTTCATTTGGAGCATACTCTTCTGTCTCCTCATTTTGCTTGACTTTCTGTGTTTGTTTCTATGTATTAGGGAAAATAGCTACTTCTCCCGGTCTTGAAGAAGTGGCCTTGCGTAGGAAATGACTTTATCTTTCAACCTTGCCCTAGCTCTTGGTTGTGTCTCAAATCTTTGTGATTGTCTAAGCAGCATGATTTATTCTTGAGAGGACCCAATTATTGAGGATATGCCAAGTCCTGTGAGTGTTCCTGAGAGAGAGATCTCAAGTCAGTCCCTCAGTTTCAGGCTGGTCAGAAGCCAGACCCTCAGGCAGGAGCTTTTAAGGTATGCAAACATATACAATCCTGCAGGACCACAATCATAAAACTTGCTGGCCTCCAGACCAGGCAATCTGGAGATGTCCCTTTGGCAACAGTTACAGATTTCAGGGTACCAGACAAGTGTATGACCTCTTCTCTGGGAGGTACCAAAGAGCTGTTGTGAGGCCAAGGGAGGGAGAAAAGATGGTGCCATCATCTCCTCCCCTCCCCCCAACCCATGTTCCCTGAGATCACTTCCGTAGCCTCTAGATGTGTGGTAATACTGAAGTAGTCCCCTCAGGCTGAAATTGCAGGGTAAGTAAATAGGGCTTTTCACAGTAAGGCTGGGGATGTTTCTTAGTCTGCTGGCTGTGCAGTGCCCTGGGGGCAGTAGCTTGCCAAGAACAGTCTCTCTAATTGCTTCGGACCTGAAGAGGCCAGAAATGCAATCCTCCTTGGCCACCAGAGCCAAGTGCTCAAGGAGCATCCCCTGTGTGGGCTGCATGCACCTGCCTGGTGGGCAGTGACATAGGGCAGTGTGGGGGTGGGGTACTTGACTGCATGCACCTGCCAGGCGGGCAGGGACACAGGGTAGTGTGGGGGTGGGGCACAGCTACCAGCACTAGTGGGTTAGAGGGAAAGTGCAAAAATGGTACCCATTAGCACCGGCACTAACAAGGCACAGGGAGAACACAAAATGGACACCCTCTAGGACCTCTGTCCCTGGAGAGAGTCCTAAGAGGTTCCTGACCCTCTGGCAGATGCTTTAAGATTAGCAAATGAGTCTCCTTCAGATATGGCCTAGGTAATTTCCAAACCACTGCTTTTGTGCCGGGTCCCAGGGCGAGTAAGCCATGTGTGAGCCCCCTAAGCGTGATATCCTCATTCCCTACAGCTCTATGGTTGTTCCTAGACATAGTAAGCCTTTGGTTTTCAAAGTTAGATGTTTAGGGGACTTGTCTTTCTGGTGCAGGTCCCAGGAGTTATGGGACTGATGAGCATAAGCCCCTTGCTCCTCAGGGAGAAACCCCATATTTGTGAGATCCTTCTTGATTGTGGATTGCCTTGCCAGGGGTGGGGTTTGGGACTGTGTTTCTGACTCTCCTACCCATCTCAGTGTGACCCTTTTATCCTTTGTTGTGGAGGAGCTGTTAAGCTAGTTTTTAGGTGTTTTCCAGAGGGAATTATTTCATATGCAGCTGTATGTAGATTTGTTGTGTATAGAAGGAGGTGAGTTCAGAATATTTCCACATGCCATCTCCTCTGGTGGGAAAGTTTTTAATGAAAAGTTTAATTTCTTTAGTAGGAAAATAGCTATTCAAGCTACTTATTTCTCTTTGTTAGCCTTCACAGTTTTTGTCTTTTAAGGGACTTATTCATTCCAACTAATTTATTCAATTCTCTAAATGACATAAAATTGTTCATGATATTTCCTTATTATTCTAGAAAGATCTCTAGAATCTCATTACTTCTCTAATTCCTATTATAATTTGCATCTTCTCTCTTAACTATTATTATTTTTTTAAAGATTTTATTTATTCATTTGAGACACAGAGATACAGAGAAAGAGAGAGAGCATGAGCAGGGAGAGAGGCAGAGAGAGAGGGAGAAGCAGGCTCCCCGCTGAGCCAGGAGCCCGACGTGGGGCTTGATCCCAGGACCCTGGGATCATGACCTGAGCTGAAGTCAGACGCTTAACCATCTGAGCCACCCAGGCGCCCCCGCATCTTCTCTCTTTTTTAATGGATTGTTCTAGCTAGAGTTTTATCAGTTTTTATTGACTTTATTAAGTAACCAGCTTCTGGTTTCATTGATTATTCTCTATGATTTTTCTGTTTTTTATGTCATTGATTTCCAGTATAAGTTTTATTGTTTCCTTTCTCCTACTGACTTTGGGGTTAACTTGTTTTTCTTTTTCTAGTTTCCTAAAGGTGGATGTAGGACATAGTCACTTTTGAAGGCTATATTCCACCTTGTGACAGTCTCTCTCCTTGACTATCTCCCAGCCCTATGTAAGCTCTGAGAATTGTGTAGATTACAACTTTTCCCTGTTCTTTCTCTGGTTATTTTTCTTTGCCTGGCCTTATTCAGTTTAGCATTCAGCCCAATATTAAGTTTCCCTCTGTGTAGATGTGTACATGTGAGTGCTTTCTTTGTCTTTGATATGCTGCCTTGAAACTTACCTCTGAACTCCAGTCTCTGTCTTCTCAACTCAACAAGACCACCACACTCTGCTTGGGTTTCCCATGTTTGTACCACACTCTGAAATGCGCTGTCAGGCAGAAGCCTGCAGAAGTCTTGTTTGTTTCTCCCGTCTTAGAGATCACAGTCTCTTGTGCTGTCACTCAATGTATAAAAGCAATTTATGTGACTTGTCCAGTTTTCTCATTGTTTGTGCCAGAATGGCAAGTTGGAAAAGTTACTCCATCTTAGCTGGGAGCAGAAGTTCAGATAAGTTACATTTAATATAATTAATGATAGGGTTGGATTTAAGTCTGCCTTCTATTTGTTCCCAATCTGTCCTGTTTGTTCCACCTCTCCTGCCTTCTTTTGGCTTACTTGAAAAGTAATTTTTAGTATTCTATTTCCTTAATTGACTTTAGGTTTTTTGTCTTTTAAATTCCATTTAATTAACATATAATGTATTATTAGTTTTAGAAGTAGAATTTAGTGATTCTCCAGTTGCATACAACACCCAGTGCTCATTACTTCAAGCGTCCATCACCCAGGTACTCCATCCCCCCACCCCCACCCCTCCCGCAACCCTCAGTATATTTCCTATAGTTAAAAGTCTCTTGTGGTTTGTCTCCCTCTCTGTTTTCTTCTTATTTTATTTTTCCTTCCCTTCCCCTATGTTCATCCGTTTTGTTTCTTAAATTCCACATATGAGTGAAATCGTATCGTATTTGTCTTTCTCTGACTGATTTATTTTGCTTAGCATAATACCCTCTAGTTCCATCTACATCATTGCAAATGGCAAGGTTTCATTCTTTTTGACGGCTGAGTAATATTCCATTATATATATATACCACATCTTTATCCATTCATCTGTAGATGCACCATCTCGGCTTTTCTCAGAGTTTGGCTATTGTGAACATTGTTGCTATAAACATTGGGGTGCAGGTGCCCCTTCAAATCACTATGTTTGTATCCTTTGGGTAAATACCTACTAGAGCAATTGCTGGGTCATAGGGTGGTTCTATTTTTAACTTTTTGAGGAACCTCCATACTGTTTTCCAGAGTGGTTGCACCAACTTGCATTCCCACCAACAGTGTAGGAGGGTTCCCCTTTCTCCACATCCTCGCCAACATCTGTTGTTTCCTGACTTGTTCATTTTAGCCATTCTGACTGGTGTGAGGTGGTATCCCATTGTGGTTTTCATTTGTATTTCTCTGATGCCAAATGATGTTGAGCACTTTTTCATGTGTCTGTTGGCCATTTGTATGTCTTTTTTGCAGAAATGTCTGTTCATGTCTTCTGCCCATTTCTTGACTGGATTTTTTGTTTTTGGGGTGCTGAGTTTGATAAGTTCTTTAAAGATTTTGGATACTAGCCCTTTATCTGATAAGGCATTTGTGAATATCTTCTGTAGGTCTCCCATTCCATAGGTTTCCTCTTAATTTTGTTTCCTTTGCTGTGCTAAATAAAGCTCTTTATCTTGATGAAGTTTTGTTTCCCTTGCCTTTGGAGACTTGTCTAGCAAGGAGTTGCTGTGGCAGAGGTCAAAGAGTTTGCTACCTGTGTTGTCCTCTAGGAATTTGATGGATTGCTATCTCACATTTAGGTCTTTCATCCTTTTGAGTTTATCTTTGTCTATGGTGTAACAATGCGGTCCAGTTTCATTCTTGTGCATGTGGCTGTCCAATTTTTCCACGCCATTTGTTGAAGAGACTGCCTTTTTTCCATTGGATATCCTTTCCTGCTTTGTCGAGGATTACTTGACCATTTAGTTGTGGGTCCATTTCTGGGTTCTCTATCCTGTTCCATTGATCTATGTGTCTGTTTTTGTGCCAATACCATATTGTCTTGATGATTACAGCTTTGTTAGTACAGCTTGAAGTCTGACATTGTGAAGCCACCAGCTTTGGTTTTCTTTTTCAATATTACTTTGGCTATTTGGATTTTTCTGTTTCCATACAAATTTTAGAATTACTTGTTCCAGCTCTATGAAAAATGCTGATGGTATTTTGATAGGGATTGCATAGAATGTGTAAACTGCTTTGGGTAGCATAGACATTTTAACAATATTCAATTCACTTTAAAGTTAAATCTCTTTGTTTAACATATTTTAGTGGTTGCTCTAGAGATTGTACTATGCAATCTCAATTTATCACAAACTTTAAGTTAATATTATGCCACTTAGTGTACAATGCAAGAATCTTATTATAATTCCATTTACACCTCTAACCATTTATGGTATATAGTCATACATTTTACTTTACATATTAATCATGCAATAAACACATTTTTATTATTTTTGCATTTTACAGACAATATATTTTTAAAGAACTTAAGAAAATAGCTTCTTATATGTACCCGTGGATTTACTATTTGTGGTGATTTTCATTCTTTCTTGCAGATTCAGGTTTATATCTGGGATCATTCCTAGAAGCCTGAAGAAATTCCTTTATATAATAAGCATATAATGAGGATTTGCTAACAATTAATTCTCTCAGTTTTTGTGTATCTGAAAATGTCTTTATTTTGCCTGTATTTTCAAAAGAGATTTTTTTGCTGTACATAGATCTCTAGGTTGGCATTTTTTTTCTTTCTGCAGTTGGAAAATGTTTCTCATTTATCTTCTAACTTCTATTCCTCTGTTGAGATGTCCACCATCTTTATTTTTGTTACTTCCCTGAGTGTAATGTGTCTTTTTCACTGGTTAGTTTTTTTCAAAGACTTTCTTTTTTATTCTCATTTTTCAAAAATTTGACTATACTATGCCCTTTGTATTTGTTATGCTTGAGAACTGCTGAGCTCCTTGGAATATGGGTTATCTTACATCAATTTGGGGGGGAAAATAACGACTATCTCATTAAATATTTATTTTGCCCCACTTTCTCCATCCTCTCCTGGGTTCCAACTGCGTATATATGTTAGAGAAATCATTGGCTGTTCTTCCAGAGGACTCTTTTTGTCCTTATGCTATGGGAAGTGAATAATTTCTGTTGATTTCTTTTCCTTCTTTTTTTAAAGATTTTATTTATTTGAGAGAGAAAGCAAGACAGAGCAGAAGTGGAGGGGGAGGGGCAAAGGGAGAGGGAGAAGCAGGATTCCTGCTGAGCAGGGAGCCTGATGTGGGGCTCGATCCCAGGACCCTGGGATCATGACCTGAGCCAAAAGCAGACACTTAACCGACTGAGCCTCCCAGGCACTGCTCTTGATTTATTTTCAAGTTCATGATCCTTTCTTTGGCTATGTGGAGTCTTTAGTGAAGCCTATCCAATGAATATCTAATTTCAGCACTGTACTTCTCAATTCTATAATTTTCATCTGTTTTCTTTTTAAAGAAAACATTTCTCTGCTAAGTTTTCTCTGCTGAGATTCTCTATCTCTTTGCCCTTATTAGTTTTCTTGCAAATCTTTTAACATATTTATAATAGCTGTTTTAAATTGTTCATCTGCTAAATTCAATATGTAAGTTATCTATAGGCCTATTTCTAATATCTTTATATGGGTCACATTTTCTGGTTTTTGTTAGCCTTATGTCTTTTTAAGAAATTATTATTGTTTTGGAATTATATGTTGTACAGACTCTGAATTATGTCATCTTCCTCTAAAATGTGTTTAGTTTTGATCTGGAAGGCATTTAAATTACTGGTGGATGACCTCAATCCTGTGAAAGCTTGGTTTGGGCCTTTGTCATTAATCTAGGGCATAGCCTTTAGTCTTGGGATGTGGTTCTTACTCCTAAGGTGTGGTCCCTCTAGTTTCTCAGGAAAAGCCTGTTTACTGAGCCCTATCTAATTAAGTGGGACTTGAACTCAGAACACTAAGCACTCAGAACCTGCTGAGATACAGCTCAAAACCTCTATGTTGCTGCTTTCTGCTGGATTCCTGGGTGTCTCTTCATGCACATCCCTAGTTTATAAGTTATCAGGGATCTGAGGGGAACTTTACATGGATTTTGTGAGTCCCCCCTCTATTCATCCTGCTTTCTGGGACACTTCTCTCTAATTTCCAGCTGCCATGGCTGCTCTGAACTTCAACCTGTGTCTCTTTGATCCACTATGATAGCTACTCTCTGTTCCGCTGCCTATTTTGCTTTGTACTTAGGCCACTGGAAGGTTCTGCCTGCTCTTGATTGGCTCTTGATCCTATGCCCTCAAACTGTTGGTGTTTTATTCTGACCAGAGTTTGTAATTGTTGTTAGCAGGATACATAGTCCAATAGAAGCTATTCTCCCATGACTAGAATCAGAAACCACCTGAGGAGCTTTGAAAAATCTGGATGTTGAGTCTACATCCCAGACCAACTACATCAGAATTTCTGAGTGTGGAACCCAAGCATCAGTATTTTTTAAGGTACTCCAGGTGACTTCTGTGACTTTTGTAACCTAAGTTACCAAATTGTGTACCAAGTTACCAGAAACATTTATTAAGCCCTTGTTATTTATCAATTTTTTAATTATTTTTCTTATTTCGATAGTAGATTTATTATTTGCATAAAAGAAAACTGATTCTTAGATAAATAAACATTCCAGGGTCACACAGAATATTCCAAAGCTGGGTTTGAATATAGCCTGTCTGCCTTCAGACGTACAAGTTTAACACTGCTTTACTGCGGTGCCCCAGGAAGGACAGGCTTAGAGGGGAATACCATAAGTTCAGTTTTGAATGAATAACATTCCATCATATTACCATCATTTATTTTAGAATTTCCCCTGTTGGAGGATAGTTAGAATATAGTCAATATTTTTACTATTATAAATTATTCTGCATAGATTATTTTATATGTAAAGCTAAGTACATTTCTAATTGTTTACTTAGAATAAACTATTAAAAGAGTAATTTGGTAGTCAATAGATAGAAACTTTTCAAAATCTTGGTACATTTTGCCAAAGATCCCCAACAATGTATATGAATGCTGGGTATACCGTAGCTGTGAGTAAATTTTTTACTGGGAAATAACGGGATTGTTTTTATTATAATTCATCCACCTGGACTTGGATATTTGATTTCTACTCTATCTTTCTTGTCAATGAGATTCACATTTATTGAGCCTCACATCTGTCCATCGGAATGTGCATGGTCCATTTGCCTGATGGGCTTCCTGGTAAGATGGAGTTGCTACAAAAGAATGGAAGGGGGATGTCCCGGTCCACAGTGTACAAATACATCTGTTGTGGAGTCAGGCAGGTAATTCTACAACTGAGTCACAGCCACAGCCCGTTGTCTCTTAAGCCACCTAAGAATTTCCTTGCCATAGTTACCTTTTCATAATTCCTTGCTATATTTATCTTTGGATTGATGGAGGGTTGATGAAGGGTTGATGAAGTAATAGGATGATATTAAAAAAAAACAACATGTTACACCCTTTCTGGATTGACTACCTTCTTGTATAATGGTGAAAGGGCAGGAAAGGGAAGAACAGATGGCAGTATGTGCCTGAGTCTGAGTTGACTAGGGCATGACCAAGAGATTGATTGATATCTTTATTTTTTCTTTTTTAAAAAAGATGTTTATGACAGACTGATAACACAGCATTTATAGATATTTTAAAGCATTGTTTCAAACAGAAAATATATCATAAATTGAGATAAAATTTCAACACATACAACTCTACAAAGCAACGTTTTAAATTTTTCTTTTCTTTTTAAATGACCTTTTCTGGTAAACTGTAACATACAACCAACAGTTTCTCCAAGGCATAACAATGCTACATGAAAGATTTAAAGTCATGTTGAAAGCATGCTTTTAAGGTTAAATCTGGGATCTGTTGTGGAATCAAAGTAACTCCCTGACTTACAAAACCAGATAAAAATAAGTCCTGTTCAATATTTGTATGAGGGTTACTAAATCTCAGAACCAATTTCTGTCATGTCCACATGAAAACCTGCCAACTTGAGAGGTAGAGCATTTCACAGATGACTAATTCTGAAGAAGTCTGCTGTTGTTGTTGATCAGCTTTATGGAAATATAATTTACATTCAATAAAATGCACACATTTTAAATGTACAGTTTGGTGACTCTTGACAAATGTGTACATCCTTGTAACCACTATTCCAATTGAGATATAGAACATTTCTCCCATCACATAAAGTTTCTTTGTGTCCTTTGCAGTCAATTCTCTCTCTAATTCTCTGCCACAGGCAACTACTCATGTGATTTCTGTCACTAGAGATTTGTTCTGCCAGTTGTGGAACTTCATATGAATGTATTCAGACACTGTGAACTCTTTGTGTTTGGCTTTTTTTTTCCTCTCTCAGCATGTTTTTGAGAGTCATCCATGCTATTGTGTGTGCTGGGAGTTCATTTCTTTAATTGCTGATAAAGTTTGCATTGTATGGACATACCATGGTTTGTACATTCACCATAGCTGTCCATTCAACAACAGCAAAAGACTTCTTTTTTGTTCTTGTTTTTCCCGTGTTTTGGTTTTTAAGAATAAAGCTTCTATGAACATTTTTGTACAAGTCTTTTTGTGGAAATGTTATTTCTATTTCTAGAAATGGAAATTTATCGGTTATTTATTGGTTTTTTAATTATTTTTCTTATTTTGATGGTAGCTTTATTATTTGCATAAAAGAAAACTGATTCTTAGATAAATAAACATTCCAGGGTCACACAGAATATTCCAAAGCTGGGATTTGAATATAGCCTGTCTGCCTTCAGACATACAAGTTTAACACTATGCTTTACTACAGTGCACCAGGAAGGACAGGTTTAGAGGAGAATACCTAAGTATCCCATACATACCATACAATAAATCATGTTATAAGCCTAAACTTAACTTTATAAGAAATGATCAATCTGCTTTTTGAGGGGGCTATACCATTTACATTCCTATCAGCAAGTTATGAGAGTTTCAGTTGTTCCACATCTTTGCTAACACTTCATAAAGATGGTCTTTTCTTTACTTTTTTTTTTTTGTAGGCTCCACACCCAGTGTGGAGCCCAATGCAGGAAGTTCAAACTCATTACCCTGAGATCAAGACCTGAGCTGAGATCAACACCTGAGCTGAGATCAACTGAGTCACCCAGGTCCCCCCATAAAGATGGTCTTTTAATTTTTGCCATTATAGTGAGTGTGAAGGCATATTAATGTGGGTTTCATTTGAATTTCTCTGATGATGATGTTGAGGATCTGTTCATGTGCTTTTTGACTATCTATCTATCTATCTTCTGTGAAATTATATTGAAGTCATTCATTATATTTTCAATGGCTTATTATCAAGAGTTGCTTATGTATTTTAGAATAAAGTTCTTTGGAAGATATCAAGCGTTCTTTATGTATTTAAGAATGAAGCTCTTTGGAAGATAACGTGTACTGCAAACATTTTCCCTCAGTCTGTGGGTAATTTCATCATTTTCTTAATGGTTCCTGGAAGAGTCTTTCCCCCTCTCTTTCTTACAAATTTATTTACACTTTTGGCTAAAATTAACAAGTCAGGAAATGACAGATGTTGGCGAGGATGTAGAGAAAGGGAAACCCTCCTACACTGTTGGTGGGAATGCAAGCTGGTGCAGCCATTCTGGAAAACAGTATGGAGTTTCCTCAAAAAGTTTAAAATAGAGCTACCCTATGATCCAGCAATTGCACTACTGGGTATTTACCCCAAAGATACAAATGTAGTGATCTGAAGGGGTAGGTGCACCCCAATGTTTATAGCAGCAATGTCCACAATAACCAAACTATGGAAAGAGCCCAGATGTCCATCAACAGATGAATGGATAAAGAAGATGTGGTATATATATATATATATATATATATATATATATATATATATACACACAATGGAATATTATACAGCCATCAAAAAACCTGAAATCTTGCCATTTGCAACGATGTGGAGGGAACTAGAGGGTATTACGCTAAGCGAAATAAGTCAATCAGAGAAAGACAAGTATCATATGATCTCACTGATATGAGGAATTCTTAATCTCAGGAAATAAACTGAGGGTTGCTGGAGTGGTGGGGGGTGGGAGGGATAGGGTGGCTGGGTGGTAGACATTGGGGAAGGTATGTGCTATGGTGAATACTGTGAATTGTGTAAGACTGATGAATCACAGACCTGTACCTCTGAAACAAATAATAACATTATATGTTAAAAAAAAAAAAGAAGAAGAAAAAGATAGTAGGAAGGGAAAAATGAAGGGGGCAAAATCAGAGGGGGAGAAGAACCATGAGAGACTATGGACTCTGAGAAACAAGCTGAGGGTTTTAGAGGGGAGGGTGTGGGGGGATGGGTTAGCGTGGTGATGGGTATTAAGGAGGGCACGTATTGAATGGAGCACTGGGTGTTATATGCAAACAATGAATCATGGAACACTACATCAAAAACTAATGATGTAATGTATGGTGATTAACATAACAATAAAAAAATTTAAAGAAAAAAACTAATGATGTAATGTATCGTGACTAACATAACATAATAAAATAAAATTTAAAAAATAAATAAAAAAATTTTAAAAACTAATGATGTAATGTATGGTGACTAACATAACATAATAAAATTAAATTAAAAAAACCAAATTTATTTGCACTTGGACTTCCGTTTTCTTTGCTTGTCAACTATAGCAATGTCAGGACTTTTAGGAAGTATTGTTCTTTCTACAAAAGACATTATTCAGACAATCTTAGCTTTTTCTTATCACAACTTGCCATTTAAAAAAAGTCAGTAGGGCTCAACACTGGATATTGTGGATTATCTGTTTCATTATTTAAAGATCAGGGAAAAAACTCCTTTCATGCTTTAAGGCAGCTGAAGATTTATATCACATCCCTGCTTTAAGGCTTGTGTCTTACCTGCAACTGTTCTCCAAGTACGAACACTAAATGTGTAAAATCTACCTATGGGGGTGAGGGTTCAGTTGAGGAGGCAAAAAAGGATATGATGCAGGTGAAAAATGAAAATGCATTTTAATGGAAAGCCACCAACTTTTTCCTTCATACCAAACTCTCCAGTAAGTAGAGAAGGCTGAAATTGCCACATGGCCATTTTATGACTCAATAGTAATTCTTTCCAATACAAAACTATCCGTGTTGGGCACCATATGTCTAAAGTTCCATTAGCATCCACAGGAAGAAATTTTTGGTATGGAACATTTTTTTAAAAATATTTATTTATTTATTTCAGAGAGAGAGAGAGAGAGAGCATGGTTGGGGGGAGGGGCAAAGGGAGACGGAGAGTGGAAGCAGACTCCCCACTGAGTACAGAGCCCAACATGGGGCTCAATCTCACGACCCATGAAATAATAATCCATGAGATCATGACCTGAGCTGAAATAAAGAGCCAGATGCTTAACCAACTAGCTACCCTGGTACCCCATTTTTTAAAACCACCAAACCCTGTGTATCCTTGAGGCTCATTCTTACATCCCAAACCCCAGAACTGAGTGGATCACTGAGCATCCCTTATCATTTCTCTAAAAAGTTGTCATCTTCTGAGCCAGAGTTGTTTCTTGGAATGGCCATTCAAAAAATTGTTGATGATTACTTTCTGATCACTGATTTTAATATTCAGAACTACTAATATGGTCTTTCATAATATTTTGCTGCAATTCACCACACATGGGGCCTGGAAAACAGTGACGATATTTACTACGAATAAGAATTTGCATAGAAAAAGCAGGAATGACCAAGTAATAGAAACAGATTTAAGAAAAGTTGGCTGTTCTAGCTTAAATTCATGAGGAATCACAATTTTGTCCTAATAAATATAGATCAGTGATGGCAAAGATGGGAAAAGGGCTTGTGGATCTGGTACATCACTTGTATTTAGGGTCTGCATTCAGAACCCAGAGTGAGATGCAAAATTATCTCAAACTTCAATTGTCCTATCAGACTCGCTCTCAATGTATCTGTGAATTTTAATTCTACATATTTCAGTTGTACTCTCTTAAGCAACACTGTATCAACTTTTCTGAGGATAATGTTTTATGTTGGAAAATGCAGAGTAGATTTAAAGGATTTTAAGTGAATTGGGGTTTGTATTGGATATAGATGTACAAAAATCATTGAAAATCAGTTTGCCTTCTTTTTCTTTTCATGGGGGCCAGGAGAGTAATCTAGGGAAACTACTGAAATTTCCCCATGTTTTCTCTTCTCTCCCATCTGAAGCCAGTGCCCAGCCCTTTTGTGAGGTGAAACTCTGCACAACTCACCTGGAGTAATGGGGAGAGACCAAAGCCAGTTAAGTCCTGCTGCTTTTGTGAACAGTCAGGACGGTCTCCACCAAGACTGAGCAACTTCGTGGCTGCCGTATGGACCTCCCAGGAGAGGAAGAAAAGGAACTTAGCTTCAAAGGCTCCAGGGATGGCCCTCTTACTCAACTCTATTTGTTTTGGAGAAGGGTGAAAACAAGAAGTTTGCCTTTGTGCCAACTATAATTAGTGCCTGCAGTAAAGCCCAAACCACATGTTAGGTGTCTCATCTTCTATATTCATACTTCACTTGCTTTACTTCAGCTACTTTACCTGAAACAGGCAGACTGGTCATGCCTCCACAGGGCAGAGAAGCCCTGTAAGATCCAAGGCCCAAGCTTCACGGGCCAAGTTCTCAGACTCATTTTGCAGTGTGATTTGGGAATAAGAGCAGATTCCACTCAGCAGCAGTAATAGGAAAGGCCACAGGGCCTTTTCCTGTATATTACCTCTTTTAATCCGAATCCAACCACACACACAAGGAGAAGCAGGGCTGGCATTATTATTTCCTTTTTACAACGTAGTATACCAGACTTTTCAGAGGATAGGAGCTGAGTGGCTTTTGGGTTTTCAGCATTGAGCTACAAAGCTGTTAGGAATACAAGAACAACAGACCTCGGCCCAGTTCTTTCTACAGGAGGTCATCTAATTGGAGGTTTGCGATTATCATATAGGAAGCAATGACAGGGCAATCAGGGATCAGGGACCTCACACACTAAGGTTTCATGTATGCTAAGTGGTGTGGAGAAGACTGTAGTGCATAGTATCCCAGGGGAGAGAGGCCTCACAAGGACAAAGTAGTTGGAGAAGTCTTCATTGAAGACTTAAACTATATTTTGGAGGCTGGGTAAGACTTACATGGATAGATAAAAGTGGGAGGGAAACCAGGCTCGTTGCATCATAGGAGCAGAATACAAACGTCCCATCATATAACTCTTGTGAGATAGAAAGAAGACCAACCTACTCAGACTAAATGCTGTGGAAGGAGTCATAGTGAGACAGGACTTCCTTGCTTTCTGAGTCTGGGAATGGGTCTGAGTGTCCATCCTCTACCTGCCTCATGAGGACCTCTGTGTGGAGACATGCCACAATGTTTGGCATTCTTTTCACAGTCCTTGCACTGTAGAACATGAACGTGAGATTCTCCATTTCCAGCCTTGTTGCAGTTGGGGATCTGAGTCTGATTTGTGTTGAGTGATCAGACACTCTCCAGTGGGTGCTGGAGCCTAAGGGATGTGGAGGTCCCACTCTGCTGCTCTGGCAGACACAGTTGTGAGGGTGTTCATTCAGTGGAGAGCCCAGGACAAGCCAATAGGTAGAAGGAAGTTAAGAGGTGGGCCCTGGAGCGTCCATTTGCTGCTGCAGATCACAACAGTGTAATTTGGGTCTGGAGCCAACGGAGACATTGTGACTTCTGGACCAGATGGAGGCAGAAGAGAGGTGTTCAGGGCTGGAAGCTTCCAGATTCAAGGAGAGGTAGGAGCTTCCTCAGTGGCCTGGTTCTGAGGTGTGGCTTTGGGAGTAATTTCTAAACCCTGAGTCTCTTTCTTCAACCTTTACATAATACTGTGAGCTGCTGCATATCTTATACTAACTCTCTTCCTGCTAAAACTAAGCTACAATGGATTTGTGCTCTGCAGCTGAACGCTCACTGATAACAGCCTAACCAATGTGTTACACATTGTGACCAGCAGTGTACATTTTCAGCAACTGAGCATAAACAAAGTCATGGAGAAGCATGTCGCTCCCCTTGGAAAAGAGAAGGAAGTTGTATTATGATAGCTTTTACTGAATTCACTATGGGAGCCAAGACTTAATAATGCTTGGCCAGAACCACAGCATACCCAGACAGCCTCTTAGGTGTGTAACCAGGAACCATTGTAGAATCAGCATAACCATCCTCCCACTCTTGGGTTCTCATGACTGGTTTGGTGCCAGGACAATTACATGCTTCCCAGGAAGCATACTCCTAGGAGAGAGGGAAAATGAATCTCTATGGGATAATTAATCATATCTTTTCATCTAATTTAATCACCAAAGAAAGTTCTCCCACTCTTCTTCTTTCTCCTTCTCCTTTTAAATCAACGCATGGGCTTATTTGTCTGGACCTCTCTGGGCAGCCGACAAATTCTGAACACAAGGTGGGGGTGACTTGTCCTCCTGCTGATCATCCTCCTCTTGCGCAGCAAACGAGCCTCCTGCTGAGGGAGGGAGAAGGGAAGAGAATCCGTGTGGGATGGAGGAGGCATTCGTGCCCTCGTTCGTCCCCGCAAGCCTTGGGCATGCGCACGCGGTGGTCGCACACCCCCCACTGGCGCGTGGTGTTACTACGGGGTGAGCGACGGGTCTGACGAGGAAATCGCACCACTTAAAAGAATAGTTCACAGCTTGGGGAGCACGATTGATGTCTTCGGAGATCTGCCAGGTTGCCTCCATGACGGCTCCCACGTTATGCACAGTGGGTTCTCAGTTTTTGCTGAACTGCATCACATGTTAAACGCCCTTTGCCACAGGCGCTGCCCTAGCTAAGCCCTCATTACCTCTAGTGGTCAGGACTACTGCCATGGCCCTTACTATTTCCAGCCTCCTGGCCTGCCCTCTCCCAGGCACCGGGTTAGTCATGCCACTCCTCTGCTGGCGGCTCCGAAGTGCTCCTCCAGATGACCCATTCTCTCCACCCTCCTTTACTATTCCCTCCACCCACTGCAAACACCTGTACACCCTACTTGGACTGCTGATTCACCTTGCTCTCATGCCTGCCCTCCACCTGCAGATGCGAAAGGCTTACCACGTTTAAGACCTGTTCAAGACCCAACTCAAGTATTCCTGCTTCTCCAAAACCTCCCCGGTCCTCCTCAGGACAAATTAATTCCTTCCTTCAGTCGGCTCCTTAGAACCCTCTTCCTGCCTTCCCTGTAATGCCATTTCTGGCTGCTTTGTAGAATTGTTCATTGTTGGCGGGTCTGTCTCTGCCCTAAGGCTGTAAGCTCCCTAGAGTCAGGGACGGTATCTTCCTTCGGATCTCTTGCAAAGGGCATCCCATGATTTAGGAGCCTTGATAGAAGAAAAGTGAGCTGCAGAAGATAGAGTTGCTCCACGTCACTCCAGCTAGAGGGCCGGGAGCAAGGAGAGGAAAGCCAAGGGCAAATGTCATCTTAATTTTTAAAAACTCACTTTTTCCCCTGTTGTTTTTGTTGTTGTTGTTGTTTTGTTTTGTTTGTTTTTTAAACCGTGACACTCCGTAATGGAAAAATCTATCTCATCTCACCAAATAGTGATTTCTCTGTTTTAGGGTTTGAGCAGTGACTGCCAGTCTGTCTGTCCTGGATATTATGACAGCAGCCCTCAACTCTAATCCTGTGATATCACAGTTGCTCCATGTTCTCTGTGGCCACATCCAGAGGTAGACAACTGCCAGAGACTCTTTTGCTCTGTGAGCTTAGCCCCCAGGGTTCCCAATCTTTGCTAAACATTTAAAAATCCCCTAAGCAACTTAAAAATCCCTTGAAGTCTCAAGGGTGGAAGCCAGGCATCATAATTTAAGACTTATTCTTTTTAACACCTGATTCTATTGTGCAGCCAAGCTCTAGGGCTTCAGCCTGTTGGCAGAGGCTTCACTGGGGCCACCTGTATGAAATCAAAAATATGAACAGCTGGACCTAGACTCAGGCTCCCTTCTTTTGGAAATCAGCATATTCAAGAGGTCAGATGACACCTATGCAGAGGGCCCTGGCACTAGAAGGGACAAACGGGTCTGTGTGTACTCTGGTCAGTGCAGGGAGGAGGTTTGAGGGATCGCTGTGGGGAGAGGAGCCCACCGTGAAAATAGACCCGATCTAGAGTGGGGGCCACTGAATGTCCACCTCAGGTATCTGAGTGTGGCCATCTGCCAGCCATTCAGTTTCCTTCTCTGTGCATTGGGATCATTCTACTTGCTGTTGGGAAAATATCGGGCTGGCTAGAGTAGTATGATTCCCAGATCTCTGCCTCTCAGGGGTAATTAAGATAGTAAGTGGAAGCCAAACCCACAAATTTTTTCAAGAACTGTGCCAGGAAAGAGGGAGTCCAAAGTTAATAATCAGTAGTTACTGCCCTTGAGAATCTCTTAGATTAGTAGGAAAGAAGGAACGTGTAAATAAGTAGTCATACAATGTGATAATTCCACAGGAGAAATTAGTACGTTACATGCTCAAGTAGTGGTAAAAATAAGTGCTGGCTTGATCAAGTCTTCCTGCGATGAACCCAGAACTTGCCACATGCCTTACACTTGTATTATCTACTCCAAGTCCAGCGCCCCCTTGCACATCCTGCAGATGAGAAAGTTGTCCTCAAAGGTTGTATAACTTATTGAAACCCCACTGTGAGTGAGATGCCCAGGTGGGATTTGACTCCAGTTCCATCTGTTTCCCCAACTCCAGGGCCCATCTGCTGCTTTCCTGCTTCCCCCTGCAATGGCCCTGGGCTGAGAGGGAGCAAGTCAGTTGAGTGTTCATAGATGGTTCCAGAAGGGAAATAGCTGGATGGATAGGAACAACTGGGAGAAGGATGATCTCAGAAACAAAGACAGTGAGGTTGGAGGTGGTGTCTGTCTGGTTTACTGCAGACTCCTAGTATCTGGCATGTAGTAGGCACTGGCTGTGCAGTGGGGTGCTTCAGTGGGAAAGATTCCCCAAGCACAGAATAGGGAGGAGTTGTCAAAGACCGACAAGTAGCTCCATGTAGGTGGGGTCAATGCCCAGGGGATGCTGGACTCCTGATGCAGCTGGAGAAGCAGGCGAGGGCCTCATCACTGCTGACCTATGAACCTTAAGGTATGCTGGATTTATCCTATAGGTGACCAACTCCATGAGGAGTTTAAAGTAGAGGGGTGACATGGCCACATTAGCAAATACATCTCCCTGATATCTGGATGGACTTAAAGGAAGCAAAATGGGGTCAGGTGATAGAAGACTTCTGGAATGGTGTGGGCTTGAAAAGAGGTAAGGACAGGGGGATGGGGGGCATAGAATCGAAGTTGAGGGAGGGGGCTTTGTCTTGTCTGTCAATATGCCCCTAATCTGGCACATAGAAGGGGCTCAATAACAGTGTACAATCTGTCATTCCATTCAGAGCATGAAAGAGATCAGGAACATTTCTAGAATATTCAGTGATAACCACACAAGTGACAAAAGGTGATCTATAATTCTACTCTGAGGACACCTAAGAGCCCTGAAAACATACATTCCCATGAAAACTTGCACACAAATGTTCATAGCAGCATATACATAATAGACATGAAATGGAAACCACCTAAACATCTACCAGTGGACAAATGGGCAAATAAATTGTGGTACAGTTCTCCCTTATCTGAGGTTTTGCTTCCATGGTTTCAGTTACCATTAGTCAACTGTGGTCTGGAAGCAGATGACCTTCCTTCTAACCTATCGTCAGAAGGTCAATTTACGTTTCTCTAGGAATGCATCCTTTTCTTCCAGATTGCCTAACTTGTTGGCATATTGTTGCTCATAATATGTCTTTAAATTGTTGTTATGTCCTTGGTATTGGTAATGATCTCTTCTCTTTCGTTGATGATTTTATTAATTTGGGGCCTTTCTCTTTTCTTTTTGATAAGTCTGGGTAAGGATTTATTGATCTTATTAATTCTTTCAAAGAACCAGCTTCTAGTTTCATCAATCTGTTCTACTGTTCTTTTGGTTTCTATTTCATTGATTTCTGCTCTGATCTTTATTATTTCTCTTCTCCTGCTTGGTTTAGGCTTTATTTGCTGTTCTTTCTCCAGCTCCTTTAGGTGTAAGGTTAGTTTGCGTACTTGAGACTTTTCTAATTTTTTGAGAAAGGCTTGTATTGCTATGTACTTCCCTCTTAGGACCACCTTTGCTGCATCCCAAAGGTTTTGAATGGTTGTGTTTTCATTTTCATTTGTTTCTTTTTTTTAAATTTTATTTTATCATGTTATGTTAGTCACCATACTTTTGTTTCTGTGAATTTTTTAAATTCTTCTTTAATTTCCTGATTGACCCATTCATTCTTTAGTAGGATGTTCTTTAACCTCCAAGTATTTGAGTCCCTTCCAAATTTCCTCTTGGGCTTGAATCCAAGTTTCAAAGCACTGTGGTCTGAAAATATGCAGGGAATAATCTCAATCTTTTGGTACCATTGAGACCTGATTTGTGACCCAGTATGTGAGCTATTCTGGAGAATGTTCCATGTGCACTCAAGAAGAATATGTATTCTCTTGCTTTAGGATGGAATGCTCTCTATATATCTGTGAAGTCCATCTGGTCCAATGTGTCATTCAAAGCCCTTGTTTCCTTGTTGATCTTCTGCTTAGATGATCTGTTCATTGCTGTGAGTGGGGTGTTAAAGTTCCCCTATTGTTATTGTATTATTATCAATGGATTTCTTTAATTTTGTTATTAATTGGTTTATATAATTGCTCCCAAGTTAGGACCATAAGTATTTATAATTGTTAGATCTTCTAGTTGGATAGACCCTTTAAGTATGATATAGTGTCCCTCTTCATCCTTTACTACAGTCTTTGGTTTAAAATCTAATTTATCTGATATGAGGATTGGTACCCCAGCTTTATTTTGAGGTCCATTAGCATGACAAATTGTTCTCCACCCCCCTCACTTTCAATCTGGAGGTGACTTTGGGTTTAAAATGAGTCTCTTGTAGACAGCATATGGATGGGTCTTGCTTTTTCATTCAATCTGATACCCCGATTGGAGCATTTAGCCCATTTACATTTGGAGTAACTATTGAAAGATATGAATTTAGTGCTGTAAAGTTCCTGTTTCTGTAGACTGTCTCTGTTTCTTTCTGGTCTATGTTGCTCTTGGACTCTCTCTTCACTTACAGGATCCCCCTTAATATTTCTGGCAGGACTGGTTTAGTGGTCACATAATCTTTCAGTTTCTGTCTATCCTGGAAGCTCTTTATCTCGCCTTCCATTCTGAATGATAGCCTTGCTGGATAAAGTATTCTTGGCTGCATGTTTTTCTCATCATGCCAGCCTTTCTGGCTTTATATCATGTCAGTCCTTTCTGGCCTGCCAGGTCTCTGTGGGTAAGTGTGCTGCCAGTCTAATGTTTCTATCCTTGCACGTTAAGGACCTCTTGTCTCAAACTGCTTTCCAGATTTTTCTCTTTATCTCTGAAATGTGCAAGCTTCACTATTATATCTTGGGGTGTTGATTTATTTGTATTGATTTTGAGGGGGGTTCTCTGTACCTCCTGGACTTGAATGCCTGATTCCTTCCCCAGATTAGGAAAGCTCTTAGCTATGATTTGCTCAAATATAACTTCTGTCCCTTTCTTTTTTTCTTCTTCCTCTGGGACCCCAATAGTTCTAATATTGTTTTACTTTATGGTATCGCTGATTTCTTGAAGCCTCCCATCATGGTCCATTAGTTGTTTTCCTCTTTTCCTCAGCTTCCTTCCTTTCCACCATTGTAAAACCAAAACAGGAAGAAATAGAAAACCTGAACAGACCCATAACCAGCAAGGAAATTGAAGCAGTCATCAAAAATCTCCCAACAAACAAAAGTTCAGGGCAAGAAGAACTAATACCTATTCTTCTGAAGCTATTTCAAAAAATAGAAATGGAAGGAAAACTTCCAAACTTGTTCTATAAGTCCAGCATTACCTGGATCCCAAAACCAGACAAAGACCCCACCAAAAAGGAGAATTACACCCAATATCCCTGATGAACATGGATGCCAAAATTCTCACCAAAATACTAGCCAATAGGATCCACTAGTACATTAAAGGATTATTCACCACAACCAGGTGGGATTTATTCCTGGGATGCAAGAGTGGTTCAACATTTGCAAATCAATCAATGTGATTTATTAATCATCACATTAATAAAAGAAACGACAAGAACCATATGATCTTCTCAATTGATGCAGAAAAGGCATTTGACAAAATACAGCATCCTTTCTTGATGAAAATTCTTCACAGTGTAGGGATAGAGGGACCATACTTCAATATCATAAAAGCCATCTATGAAAAACCCACAGTGACTATCATTCTCCATGGGAAAAAGCTGAGGGCTTTTCCCTTAAGGTCAGGAACATGACAAGGATATTCCACTCTCACCACTGTTGTTCAACATAGTACTAGAAGTCCTAGCCTTAGCAATCAGACAACAAAAAGAAATAAAAGGCATTTGAATTGGCAAAGAAGTCAAACTCTCTCTCTTTGCAGATGACATGACACTATGTGGGAAACCCAAAAGTCTCCACCCCAAAATTGTTAGAACTCATACAACAATTCAACAACGTGGCAGGATGTAAAATCAATGCACAGAAATTAGTTGCATTTCTATACACTAGCAATGAGACAGAAGAAAGAGAAATTAAGGAATCGATCTCATTCACAATAGCACCAAAAACCATAAGATACCTAGGAAGAAAGCCAACCAAAGAGGTAAAGGATCTATACTCTAGAAACTAGAGAACACTTATGAAAGAAATTGAGGAAGACACAAAAAGATAGAAAAACATTCCATGCTCATGGATGGGAAGAACAAATATTGTGAAAATGTTTGTGCTCCCCAGAGCAATCTACGCATTTATTGCAACCCCTATCAAAATACCATTGACATTTTTCACAGAGCTGGAACAAATAATTCTAAAACATGGAACCAGAAAAGACCCCAAATAGCCAGAGGAATGTTGAAAAAGAAAACCAAAGCTAGTGGCATCACAATGCCAGACTTCAAGTTCTATTACAAAGCTGTAATCATCAAGACAGCATGGTACTGGCACAAAAAGAGACACAGAGATCAATGGAACAGAATAGAAAACCCAGAAATGGACCCTCAACTCTATGGTCAACTAATTTTGACAAAGAAGGAGAGACTATCCAATGGAAAAAAGACAGTCTCTTCAACAAATGGTGTTGGGAAAATTGGACAGCCACATGCAGAAGAATGAAACTGGATAATTCTCTTACACCATACACTAAGATAAACTCAAAATGGATGAAAGACCTAAATGTGAGACAGGAATCCATCAAAATCCTAGAGAAGACCATAGGCAGCAACCTCTTTGACCAAGACCACAGTAGCTTCTTCTTGCTGGACATGTCCCCAAAGACAAGAGAAACAAAAGCAAAAATGAACTATTGGACTTCATCAAGATAAAAAGCTTCTGCACAGCAAAGGAAATGGTCAGCAAAACTAAATGGCAACCTATGGAATGGGAGAAGATATTTGCAAATGTCTTATCAGATAAAGGGCTAGTATCCAAGATCTAGAAAGAACTTATCAAACTCAACACACAAAAAACCCCAAAAAATCCAGTCAAGAAATGGGCAGAAGACATGAACAGACATTTCTCCAAAGAAGACATCCAAATGGCCAATAGACACATGAAGAAATGCTCCACATCATTTGGCATCAGGGAAATACAAATCAAAACCACAATGAGATAACACCTCACACCAGTCAGAATGCCTGAAATTAACAACTCAGGAAACAACAAATGTTGGTAAAGATGTGTAGAAAGGGGAACCCTCTTACACTATTGGTGGGAATGCAAACTCTGCAAAATAGTATGGAGGTTCCTCAAGAAGTTCAAAATAGAGCTACCCTATGACCCAGCAATTACACTACTAGGTATTTACCCAAAGGATACAAATGTTGTGATCTAAAGGGGCACCTGCACCCCAATGTTTATAGCAGCAATGTCCACAATAGCCAAACTATGGAAAGAGCCCAAATGTCCATCAAAAGATGAATGGATAAAGAAGTTGTGGTATGTATGTATACACACACACACACACACAGACACACACACACACACACACATACACACACACAATGGAATATTACTTAGCCATCAGAAAGGATGAATATTTACCATTTGCATCGATGTGGATGGAACTGGAGGGTATTATGCTGAGTGAAATAAGTCAATCAGAGAAAGACAATTATCATATGGTTTCACTCATATGTGGAATATAAGAAACAGTGGAGAGATCATAGGGGAAGGGAAGGAAAATAGAATGGGAAGTCATCAGAGAGGGAGAAAAACCATGAGAGACCCTTAACTATAGGAAACAAACTGAAGGTTGCTGGAGGGGAGGTGGGTGGGTGGATGGGGTAATTGGGTGATGTGATGAGCACTGGGTGTTATTTAACTCTACATCTGAAACTAATGATGTACTATATGTTTGCTAATTGAATATAAATTTAAAAAAAAAGGTCAATAGCAGCCTCAAGCTATGTCACAATGCCCAGGTTATTCACTTTGCTTCATCTCATCATCTCACATCAGAAGAAGGGTGAGAGAGTATAGTATAATGAGATATTTTGAGAGGAAGAGAGAGACCACATTCGCATAGCTTTTATTACAGTATATTGCTATAATTGGCCTATTTTATTATTGTTAATCTCTTACTGTGCCTGATATATAAGTTAAAATTTATCATAGGTATGTATGCATAGGAAATATGCATATATATATGCATATGTGTGTATATATACACACACATAGGATTTTGTACTACCCATGGTTTTGGCATCCACTGGGGGTCTTGGAACATATCCCCCATGAATAAGGAGGAACTGCTATATATCCATACAATGGAATATTACTCAGTCTTAAAAAGAAAAGCAGTACTTCTATGTGCTGCAACACGGATGAACCTTGAAAACACCATACTAAGTGAAGGAAGCCCGGATACAAAAGGACACATAATGTGTAATTCCATTTATATGAAATATCCAGATAATAGAAACAAAAAGCGGTTTGTGTTTGCTGGGGCTGGGGGAGGGAGGAATGATGTGTACAGGGTTTCCTTTTGGAGTGATGAAAATGTTCTCAAATTAGATAGTAGTGCTGGTTCACAATTCTGTGAACATACTAGAAACACTGAATTGTACACTTTAAAAGGTGAGTTTTATGGCACATGATGCATATCTCAATAAAGTTGTTATTTGAGAAAAAAAGGTGAAAACTTTATGATTAAAATAACATGAGGTGATTAACTTTGATGGTAGGTTAAGGAAATGTTCTCAGTGAACATGTTTATGTTGCTTCGATGGCATGTTCTTTGGTGGTCTTTAATCAGAGGCAGACAGTACAGAGGGCCAGGCCACTGTCTGCCTCTTCCTTCTGTCCAGGGCTAATGTGCCTCCCCCAAAAGTGTGTCACAAGACTGGGACAGGAACAGACTGGGGGAAGGAAGAGTCCCAGTAGCAAACTTCAGTCTTTCCTGGTGCCCCTTGCTCACAATTGGGAAGTACTTACTAAGCACCTGGTGTGCAAGACCTCAGATTGTCTCTAGTCCTTGTCCTCAGCAGGCTTCATTACAATGTGATATAAAGGATGATGAGAGACTCCCAGCAAACATGGAAACCACAATTCTGTGAGTTGTTCACTTCCCATGATGATATGGGAGATCCTATAAGATGCTTCTCAGATCCTACTAAGGTACCCACAACTGCCAATCTGTGACTCCTGGTGCCAAAGATGACAGGAGTGGAAGACACAGCTGTTATGGCAGAGGACAGATTGCAGAGGCCCCCCAGCACTGGCCAGCAGAGCTGATTCAGGTTTGCTGCACCTCCTCAGGCTCTCCTTAGAGACCTGAGCTCTTGTCTGAACTAGAAGGTGTGCTTGGAGTCTGTGGATGTCATCTCCTATCTCCTGTTGTTCCAGAAACGGCCCCCAGAAACTCAGTTCACATCAGCTGGGCCAAGGTCTCAACAATGCCCAGGTGGGAATCCTTGGAATCTGGCCCTGGGAGCACATGAAGCCAGGCTTTGTCAGTGTCTTGGTGTTCACTGGGCAGTGTATAATGTAAAGTTGCATTTCAGCAGGGAAGTAGAGAGTGCATACTGAGGGATGGAGAATAATTTAGCTCTTGTGGAGAACACAGATAGAATGAGGTAGGCACTAAACACTATTCTGAAAAAATTCTCATGTTCCTTCCAGTTAATTTACTATTCTTTATGCAGACTGTTCGTGTGTGTTTAAAAAATTAAATGTACACACAATTTTCAAAACATTTGTAAGAATGAAAACTTTATAAGTCACACCTTTTTTTCCTTGCTGATAGTTAATATCCACAATGACCTCACAATCAAATATGGTCATTTTCTTTATCCAGCAGCATAGAAAACTCATCAGGCCATTGGAGTTTTGACCATAGAAATAGGTGAGAGGAGGCTGGATCCTGCATATTACCTATTGGGAAAGACCAGAAACAGAAACCAGTGAGTTAGCAGATGAAATGAAGCTGCCTGCAAAATCCTTGTCAGAGTATGTCCATTATTGCCTCTCATGGGCCTTCTAGAGCACCCCTCCCCCCTGCCACATCCACTTAGTCTCTGACTTTTTCCCTTTCTACTTGTAGCTAGGTGTTTGGAGAAGTTATAGCTATGCCCTTAACTTGGGCCCCAGACCATAGCTAGTTATACAATTTTTTGAGAATGTGACTTTTTAAATAAGACTCAGTTTAGCCTGCAGGCCAAGATGAGTTTTAATATAACCCCAGCACTGTGGAATCTCTTCTTTCCTGGAGCATGACTGTGATGGATGTGTGAGGACTGGAGGTATTTCAAGGGAGACACACAGCAGGGGCCAAAGCAGCTCTGGAATGTGGCCAAGCCCATGGCCAAGGGCTAAGTAAAATAAGACTTCCAGGTGCCATTAATACCTATGTGTGGTGATAACCATACAATAAGAAGTGAATTATGTCAAGTTCAAAGACTAATCTAAACTTATGCTTTGAGACTAAAGATATTTATGCAAATAAGAAAATGAATGATGAAGTTAATTTTGATTTCCTAAGGGCACCTGTTAAAATTAAAAATGCCCTTAGGCAGGGGGAGAAGAATGAGTAGGAGGAGCACAGGGGATCTTTAGGTCAGTGAAACTATTCTGTATGATACAGTAATGGTGGATGCCAGCCATTTGTCAAAACCCACAGAATGCACAGCCAAAGAGAGCACCCTAGTGTAAACCGTGGACTTTAATGAATAAGAAGGTAGCAATATAAGCTTATCAATCATAACAAAGTTACCACGCTAATGCAAGATACGAAGGGGAAAGCATGTGCAGGAGAGGAAGAGGTATGGGGGAGCTCCGTATCTTCTCAATTTTTCTATAAACCTAAACGTGCTTTAAAATAAAGTCTGTTAATTAAAAAATAACTTTTGGCAAGATGTAGTGATTTAATTTTTTTAGAGAAATAATTAGCTGTGTAGGATGGAATCTTTTTGTAAACAAAGATACTGAGAAAGAAACCTGACACCCACCATATAGACAAGCTGGAGGAACCAGTCTTTCTGTAAGAGTTTGGCTTTGGTGGTAGTAATGTGCACTTGTATAGGACACCAGAATAAAGAGCTGTATTTCCCATACACTTAGAAGTACAAGCAAATTCTCTTTGGGCATCTGAGTGTAGTTGGCAGACCTCTGCATTAGATGTAGTGTGAATTAAATAGTGCAAATCCTAGGTCCCACCTGAAATCCACTAACCTGGGAGTAGGTATCAGAAGTTGGCATTTTTAACCAATACTACAGGTAATTGTTATGTACATTAAAGTTTGAGAACCATGGCTCAGTATTATTTCCAGCACAGAGTGCAGTGTTTGCATTTGGCAGGTGCTCAATATAGAAGTGAATTTATGGAAGAGGCATGGAACTCCAGGCCATTGAAGAGGATTATTAGACATGGTTGGGTGCTATGAAATTTCTTTATGATCTAAAACTACCTATAGTTTATGCAAGTATGGAAGTAGGAAGGTGATGTATGCTTTACTGATACCCACAGGAAAGCACACAGAATTATCTAGAATTTTATAATCTGGTTAAATTCATTAAAGGAATCAGGGAAAATACTCAGGACTGGGCCAACTTTCTACCACTCTTAAGAGTATGGACCATACTTACTTCCCTCTAGAGTGAGACACTTAGGTTTCAGTTGCAAACCTGAAGTTTTCTCCAGTTCTCCAAGGCAAGCTAGATTTAGGGATGTTGGAAAAATATACTGGCTGTAAGGTTTTCAAAGTTTCTAGGATTGATCACCGTGATGAAATATTCATAAGAGAATAATGTGGACTTGACAACAAAGAGCTCAAAGAAAAATCTAACAAAGGAGTGTTAACCACAGTTCACAATTTACAACTTACTTCATGTGTGTTTGTTTATTCACCTAATGTTTATTGAGCACCTACTATGTCTCAGGCACTAGGGACACACCTGGAAATAACAAGTCAAATAAGATCTCTGTTTTCATGGATCTTGCAGAAGGGAGACAGAAAATAAACAACAAAATGAATTAGGTAACTTTGAATAGTGAAAAGTGCTCTGAAGAAAATGAAACAAGAATCATGATAACAAGTGGAAATGCTACTTAGATAAGGTGGTCAGAGCAGGCCTCTTTGGGAAGGTAAGATCTGAACTGAGATATGAATGACACAAAGAGCCCAACCCTCTGAAGATGTACAGCAGTGGCGTCACTGGGCCATATTCTAGAAACAGAAAGAAGGTCAATGTGATTGAAACATAGGCAGGCAGGGAGAGGAGAGTACAAAGGGAGTTCAGAGAGGTAGGAGTCAGGATTGTGTTCCAAGTGTAATGGGAAGCCATTAGGGATTTTAAGCAGAAAGTAACATAATCTGATTTAATTTTTGTAAGAACAGTCTGCTAATTCTTCAGTTGGCTGACAGGTTCAAAGTGTTATTTTATTATTGTAGTTTATAAACTATAAAATATAATGTATATAACATTGATAATATAGAATATCTTATAATTAAAATCACTCTGTCTTCTGTGTAGAGAATAGATTATAAAGAAGTAGGAGAGAGACAACAGGAGATCTTCAGAGGGATCAGTTAGAGAAATTGTGGAGGGTTTGGATTGGGCTTAGATGGTAACAATGGAGCTGGAGAGAAACAGATTTATAAGGTGGTTTGGAGATAAAATGACTGGACTCACTGATGGACTGGATGAGGAGGAATGGTGAAAAAATGAGAAGAACCAAGGAGGACTCTGGTTTTTGGCTTGAGTAACTGAGTGGATGGTGAAAGTAATTTACTCAGATGAGGAAGAATGAGATGGAGAAAAACTCGGGAACATGTTTAGGGGAGGAATGAACACTTTTGTTTAAGTTTGAGATGCCTATTATTCTTCCAAAAGAAAATGTTAAGTAGGAACCTGGATATAGAAATCTATTATACAGTGTTGCAATCAGGGCTAGAGACATAAATATGAAAATGATTGGAATACACTTGGTAAGTGTACAGACTTAGAATCTCTGTTTTTTGACTGGTGAGTTTAGTCCATTTATATTTATTACTGATATATTTATTGCTGATATATTCTTATTTTGAGCTCTTTTTACTGAGCCTTTTCTCTTTTTCCTTTATTCTTTGGGGATCATTTTATTCCCCACCTTTTCCCCTTTAGTTTGAAAATCATATATTTTATGTTTTCAATGATTACCCTTAAATTTTTCTGTGATTTTTCTATTGTGGTAAAACATATGAGACATAAATTTACCATTTTAACCATTTTTAAGTGTACAGTTCAGTGGCATTAAGTACAATCACATTGTTGTGCAACCATCCCCTCTATTTCCAGAACTTCTTTATAATCCTAGACAGAAACTCTGTAGCCATTAAATAATGATGCCCCAATTCCCTCACCCTCCAGCTCCTGGTAACCACTATTCTATTTTATGTCTTTATGAATTTAATGATTCAAGTACCTCATATAAGTGTCTTTTTCTCTCTGGCATATGTAACTTAACATAGTTTTCAAGGTTCATCCATGTTGGAATATTTATCAGAGTTTCATTCCTTTTTATAACCGAATATGTATGTACCATATTTTGTTTATGCCCCCATCTGTTGATGGACATTTGGGTTGTTTCCACCTTTCAGCTATTATGAATAGTGCTTCAATAAACATTGGCATACAAGAATCTGTTTAATCCTTTTGGGTACACCTAGAGTGGAATTGCTGGATCATATGGTGATTCTTTTTTTAATTTTTTGAGGAATCATCAAACTGGTTTTGTTTTGTTTTTTTGCAGTAGCTGCCGCATATCACATTCCTACCAACAATGGACAAAGTTTCCAATTTCCCCACATCCTCACCAACACTTGCAATTTTCTGTTTGTTTTTTTCTTTTATGGGTAATATCCAGTCTAATGGATGTGAAGTGATAACTCATTGCAGTTTTGATTTGCATTTCCCTAATGGCTAATGATATTGAGCATCTTTTCATGTGCTTATTGGCCATTTGTATATATATTCTTTGGAGAAATGTCTATTCAAGTTCTTTGTCCATTTTTTAATTGGATTGTTTGGTTTTTTATTGTTGAGGCTTATGTTCTTTATATATCCTAGATATTAATCCCTTATCAAATATATGATTTGAAAATGTTTTCTCCCATTCTGGAGGTTGTCTTTCACTCTCTTGATAGTATTTTTTGATGTATAAAATTTTTAATTTTGAGGAAGTACAATTAATCTAATTTTTTCTCTTGGTACCTGTGCTTTTGGTCTTATATCCAATTATTGTCAAATCCAATATCATGAATATTTCCTTATAAGAATTTTACAGTTTTAGCTCTTACATTTAGATCTTTGATCGATTTTGAGTTATTTTTTGTAGTAGAAGGCAAATTGTTACCCTTAAATTTAAACATGAAATTTTGACCAACCAAATCTGACCATAATCAATATTACTAAAGAAATTAAATTGTGACTTAGAGTACGTTTATTCAATTACCCTATTTTATCTTATTTTTGTCCAGTTTGTTAGCTTCACCTTGGTTTCACCCCTGATTAAAAATTGTTGTTATTATTTTCTATCATTTCTTTATTTACTCAAACTTTATCTCTTCTTTGTTCACTATTGCTTGCTGAAGCATATTACTCTTTCCTTTTCAGTTCAATTGACTATCATTCCAGAATTTCAACTTCTTTATTTACATTCTTAATCATTTTAAACACACACACTTATTCTGAAGTCTTTCCATTTCCCAGACTCCATTATCATCCTCCTTTGTGTATTTTTCTGATCAGCTTTTTCACTGAAGATACAGCCCTTTGAACATTCTCAGGTTTACCTGCATAAGAGTTTAACATTCTGTCTTATTTGGGTCCATTGCCTCTTAGCCTGTTTCTATAATAAGTACTAAAACTTAAGCCCCTAGATACCAAGAAACTTCACCTACCTCCCAGCCCCATCCAAATTAGTAAAATGAGTATAAATCATGAAGCCTTAGAGAGATCCCAGGACCAAACCAGGGGTACTCCAGCATTTAGAGGTCAGGACTGGAAAGGGATGAAAGCAAAAGAGGCCAAGAAGGAGTGGTAAATAGAAAGAAAAGAAAACCAGGAAAGTGTGATGTCACAGAAACAAAAAGAAAAGAGTATATCAAGAAAGAGGGAGTGGCCAACTGTGCCAAATACAGAGGTCAAATGACCAGAGGTCAAATGAAGAAGACAGAGAAGTCATGCCTGGATGTGGCAAGAATGGGAGAGGAAGAAGTGGAGGCAATGATTACAGGCAGTTCTTTTTAGACTATCTGTGAAGGGATCAGAGAAATAAGATAGAGAAGATAAAGGATTGGAATCAAGGGAGAGTTTAAAACTAAAGGAGGTACTATATCCCAGAGCATATTTATGTACTACTGGTGATAATCCAGAGGAGACAGAATCTTACAATGCAAAAAGAAAGATAAGGGTAAGTTTACTGCAGGTGTAAGCCTCTTGAGAATGTGGGAGGGATGGATTCTCTGACTAGAGCCATGACATCCCACCCACCATTACAGGAAGAATGAAGAGTAGGGGTAACACAGGGGAACTGACAGATTGGAGGTAGAGAAACAGGGAGTTCCAGTCAACAAATGCAAGTTAAGGTCATTGGCCAAGAGTAGAGGCAGGGATGGAAGTCTTGGAATTGGGAGGAAAGGCCAGGTCTGAAGTGGTCATTCATAAAGTGGGCAATGTTAATGGCCTTTAGCAACTCTCAGCATGAAATTAAAATTCTCTTTGTTTCCACCAGATTCCCAGTCTTAGAGAAGAATTGCTGTGTTTGGGTACATTGGCTTTTCTGAGGATTGTTTTTCTGATTGGCTTTTCTGATTTTGGCTACAGATTGTAGTTGCATCTTGGAACCATCTTAAGCTGCATGCATTCAAGAGCCTGTTATAGCTCAGAATGTCAACTGTTCCTGGTGTACCCCAACTGGCTACGGGCTGGACATGAATGAACTAAGGTGAGGGTATCCTTAATGCTTGGCGTGAGGCCATTGGCCATTCTCTCTCATGCCCATTTGGCTCCCTGAAGACAGGAATAGAACGGTGTGAAGTTCTGGAAACCCACACCCTTGACCATGTCTAACACCCCCACTTCTGACCAAGTCAGTAAGTCTAATATATAATGTACGATATTTACTTTTCCAAAACTAAGAGGTGACTTAAAGAGGTGTCCCTTGAAACACTGAAAGGGGTTGTTTTAAATGGGCCTATATATATATATATATATATATATATATATATATATATATATATATATAACAAAACTATCTAGGTTTTCTTTTTTAAGCTTTGTGGAGATATAGTTCATATACGATACAATTCACTCATTTAAAGTGTAAACTTCAGTGATTCTTAATATATTCACAGAGTAGTGCAACCATGACCATAATAAATTTTAGAACATTTCTATTACTCCATAAAGAAACCCCATAGCCATTAGCAGCCACTCCCCATTCTCCCTGCTCCTTGCCCTAACAAGTACTAATTTACTTTCTGTCTCTATGGATTTGCTTATTCTGGACATGGCATATAAATGGAATAAAAAATGTGTGGCCTTTTGTGCCTGACTTCTTTTCACTTAGCATAATGTTTTCAAGGTTCACTCATGCTGTAGCATGTCTCAATATTACATGCCCTTTTATAGCCAAATAATATTCTGTTGTATAAATATTTCACATTTTATTTGTTCACTCATCAGTTGATGGCCATTTGGGTTGTTCCCGCCTTTAGATGATAGCAGTTTTTAAAACAACTCAAAATATAATTTCTCAATTCACTGTTCTAGTGGGGAAAAGATTCACTTTGGTTCAAGCCTGAGTTCATGGCTAGTGCTGACAGGAGCCTACCATACCTGCCTCCCCTGTGACCTCAGGCCACAGCAGTGCCAATTATTAGGAATAATGTTCAATTAAGACTACACACTGAATTGAAAGTGAGCCTAACTCTTCTTGACATATTGTCAATTTAGCTTTAAAATCTACCCTGAGAAAATGACAATCAAACCAGACAGGCCACAGCCTAGCTTCAATTGGATCTAGTTTTTTTTTAAAAGCCATGACTCAATGTTGCCCCATTGTGCAACATTTTAAAATTGACCTTCCTTGTATGATCAGATAATGACATGAAAAATATTGATTTTGGTTACAGATTATAATGGCATCTTGGAACCATCTTAATATCAGGTATAGGAAGTAAAATTTATTTAACATCAGTTTGGGTTAGTTCCCCTGAAGATGTGATGAAGTTCATCGGCATTCCAGGGGTCCCTGTAGACCCTCGGGGTATTCTGTTTCTCTGCTTTATCTCCTGCTCTTGGGCACCTAGGCAGAGAAGATCAATGGAAAGCAGACGTTGCCCAAAGATCAGCAGGCTTAAGCCCTGACTTTCCCAACCTTGGGCAATGTGAAGATAAAGTTACTGCCAGTGTTAAGCCTCAATCCACTGGAAAAAGAAAAACAGAAGTGATTGTGTTCTCTGGAAGGCAAGGCTCTAAGTGCAGAGTATCTCATGTTTTCAAAGTAGGAAAGTGTCCACAGCTAATATTTGGATGGGCCCACAGTGCATGTCTTTCTCACTGCAGCCTGGGCCTGTCCCATCAGAGACAAAAGGCCCTTGCTGTGCACCTGTGGAGAGGAGAGTTTCCATGAAGGGAGGCAGGGCAAGCCCCTTTATGCTGTTATTGTTTTAAGCAGAGTTTTGTAAAGGGAGCGGTTCTGGAAGTAAAGCAGAGCATGGAGTTTCTGAGCCTGGAGTGTTTTGAAATACATCTGCTCCAGCGACCCTCTGTCACCGGGTCTTCCAACGGACGCTCACTCCCCATTTCTCCACCCAGGACTCCTGGCTCCTCCATCCTCTGCCAAGGACGACACTGGCCAGTGGAAATGAAGTATTTGCTGGCCCCTGAGCTTATGGGACATGGAGCTTTCACTAGTAAGGAAGGTGTGGGGAACAATAAGAAAACGCTTGAAGTGGTAACCTCCTTAAAAGTTTCTCCTAAATCCTCCAGCCCAGGGCACCAAACATTCACGCAATCATCAGGAATGTGCCATGCAGTGGGCATCTCTCAAAGAGCTCACAGACAGCAGTGGGGTCAGAACAGGGCTGGAATCCAAAGTGCGTGCCACAAAGTACAGAAATAGACATGAGCCCCGGGTGAACTGGGTGCAGGGGAATAAGAGAAGCACCAACGTGTTGGAGGACACCAGTGAGGTTTTTAAAGGACAAAAAAATCACTCCGAAGACAACATAGGGGCAAAGAAGGGGATTAGAGGATGAGAGGCCATGTTCCCGGTAGAGGAAATAGGACAAGCAGAGGCACAAGGCAGGTGACAGTGTGATGTGTGTGAGCGTGTGAATGAGTGTGTGTGGGAGTGTAAGCATGAGTGAGCATGCTTAATGATGTATTATTCATGATTATGCAAATGATTTGGTGATCTGGTCTGCAAAGTCCTCTGGACATTGTAATACTTCCCCTATCAACACTCATCACATTTTATTAAAATTCGTTTAAAAATGTTCAGACTTCTCGGGCGCCTGGGTGGCTCAGTTGGTTGGGCGACTGCCTTCAGCTCAGGTCATGATCCTGGAGTCCCGGGATCGAGTCCTGCATTAGGCTCCCTGCTCGGCAGGGAGTCTGCTTCTCCCTCTGACCCTCTCCCCTCTCGTGCTCTCTCTCTCTCTCATTCTCTCTCTCAAATAAATAAATAAAATCTTTAAAAAAAATAAAAATTTTCAGACTTCTCACTAGATTCTAAAAATCATGTCTATCTTGATCCATCTTAAGAAGACCTTAATAAATGGAAAGACATATTTCATGTTCCTAGTTGAAAAAACATAATTTTGTAAAAATATAAACATTCCAAAATAAACTATAAAATGTTTAATGTGATCCCAATCAAAATCCCAATAGGATGTTTTTGTAATGTGATTCCAGATTTAAATTCCATCCGTATGAGTAAATACAAGAATATTCAAGCCAAAGTTAAAATGAAAAATCACATTTCAATCCTATTTTAAAACTGTAATAATAAAGCAGATGATGCTTATATAGAAATAAGCTAGATCAACAGACCAGAATAAGAAATTTAGAGGGGGAAATTAGGTATATCTGGTAATTCAGTTATTATAATGCAATTATACAGTAAACAGTAGTGGAATAACTGCCTCATGATTTGGAAAACAATTCTCGCAAATGGCTTGTCAAATGTTCAACTCAAGTCAATGCCTTGCATAGGTGGCAAATCCATCTGTGAGTTTGTCCACGAGCATAGTGGTCTCTCACGGCCAGGGGACATCAGTGTGTAAGAGGGAGTAAAGTGTGTCTTCTGGGTATTGGCCGACCCATCTGACCATTTCATATGCCCAAGAATCTTATGTCCTGTTGAGGACATCTTATGTCATCTGCATGGCAGTTATGTTATCTGAAAGACTCTTTTTCGAGTACATGGGGTATAGAGGAAGAATGTCTGCCCTCCAACAGTGAATTTACAGTGGGGAGAGTCTGGTCCTTCCTCCAGGGGAGAAAAAGAATCAACCCATGACCTGATGTGAGTAAAGAGCAACTTACAATGAATACATGGTGGGCTTTTGAAAGATTTCAAAATGAAGGATTGTACATTCAACAATCCAATTATAAATAAGTTCCATTATGGTTAGTTGAGTGCCTAGAAAGGAGGAAGAAAAAGACAGGAAGAGCTTTATATATATATATATATATATATATATATATATATATATATATATATTTATTTATTTATTTATTTATTTATTTATTTATTTATTTAATTTGACAGAGAATGAGAGCACAGGCAGGGGGAGCAGGAAGCAAGAGGGAGAGGAAGAAGCAGAATCCCTGCTGAGCAGGGAGCCCAATGTGGGGCTCGATTCCAGGACCCTAGGATGATGACCTGAGCCGAAGGCAGATGCTTAACCAACTGAGCCACCCAGGTGCCTCTGTCATCTTCTTTAAAAAGCTCGTCCTCGGGTGCCTGGGTGGCTCAGGCAGTTAAACATCTGCCTTCGGCTCAGGTCATGATCCCAGGGTCCTGGAATCGAGCCCCACGTTGGGCTCCCTGCTCAGCGGGGATCTGCTTCTCCCTCTCCCTCTGCTACTGCCCCTGCTTGTGCTTACTCTCACTCTCTGTCAAATAAATAAATAAATACTTAAAAAAAAAAAGAAGATGACAAAAGAGTCCTGAAGATGGATGGAGGTAATGGCCACACAACAATTGAACATGCTTCATGCCACTAGAAGGTAGACTTAAGATGGTGAGGATGGGAACTCTTATGTTGGGTATATTTTACCACATTTAAAAAAAGGAGCCAGGAGGAGAAAAGAAAGCTCCAAGGCAAGCAGGGATGGTGGAGAGAAGCCTGGGCTCCTCTCTCCCAAGATGCACTCCCCTTCCATGGGATTCCAGTGGGCTGCCCAGGGCTGATGATCTCCACTCAAGACATCCCTGCTCCTGGCTGGTACTATGACACAGCAGGTTCAAATCTATTCCTGTGCCAGGAACTCACCTTAGGAAACATTTCTTGCTTCTTTCTGTCTTAGGTTGCTACCCCAAGTGACTTGTTTGAGTCTCTGGAAAAGTGTTCTTAGACATGGGACATCACCCAACAATGGGAACTTCTGTTCAGATGTTTGTACAGTAGTATCAGTCGTCATATCATATCTACACTTGTTGGTGCTTTTGGTGGTGTAGGGGGTGCCAGGGGGAGTTCTAGAGTGGTGGAAACAGGGACTTGAGAGATCTGGGAACCATCCCCTCCAGTGGCACACGTGCTGTCCTTGGCTGCTCTCTCCCCAGTGCTCACCATGGCATTAGAGCACAGGCTGTCACCTCTCCTGGACCTTCTCCTTTGGTTGCTTCTGACTTGTCCCCACCTCCCCTCTCATCCCTGCACCTGCAACCTCTACTCTCCCCCCACCTCCATCCCACCCTCTGGCCTGGTTTAGACACCTCTCTTCTGCACTCCCATTGTCCCCACCCATCAGAGTGTGTATCATGAATGAAAGTGCCTGAGTCATGACGCTGTCCCATTCAACTTGAAGCCTTTTGAGAGCAGAGACCAACTTGTATTTTGCTCCATACCCTCATCCCCACAGATGCCTCATACAGAGAATGCACTCAAATTCTTGCTGAAAGAATAAATGAAAGCTGGACCTCTTCATTATACTGTTATTACTTCTGAGACTCAGAGCCCTTAAAGAGCACACCCGGATCACAGGTAAGAAGTGATGGAATGGGGTCAAATGCACACCTGCTGACCTGTAGTCTGGGCTTCTTGTCCTCACTGCCCAGTGATGACACAGCTGCTCCCACAAGTCCAGATTACCTGCAAGTTGAAGGTGAGGGTGAAAGCCAAGCATGCTGGGGAGACTTGTTTCGGGAGGCACCTCCGAGCAGGAAAAGTTGAGGATCAGGTTCTTCTTAGCATTTCTACAGTCATCCATCCAATGCCCCTGCTCAGACTTGCACTAGAATCCTAATAAGCCTTCAGAAAGGACCCAATTGACCATTTATGGGGTCTACAAACATGAATCACTTTCACCCACTCTATAAGTCCTCCAGAAACACAGCAGAAATGGTGCCAAGGCCTCTTGGAGGGGTCTCAGAAATCTGCCTAGTGTCACTGTGAGCCATCTCTCCCTGGAGTCCTATGCAAAGACTAGGGCACTGGAATACTTTGCTCTCTCAGACCTTTTGGGGATTGGGGGGCACATGGTCCCTCCAGTGAGACCCACTGACATACACTCTGTAATATCTTTGTCAAAAGTTCTGTTATTTCCTATGATAGATTCAGAATGTGGACTCACTGAGTCAAAGGGTGAGAAGATGTTACATTCTTGATGGACATACCAAACTGCTCTCCAGAGAACACCAACCCAATTTCCATCATTGAGCCATAGCACTTGCTCACAGCACCCTGGTCGGTGTGATCACCCATTACATTCTTTCTTAAACAAAGAAATGATTTTGTCTGTTGCCTGATGAGCTTCATTCATCTCTTTCAGTTAGATGATCAGCTTTTGAGAACAAAGTAAGTATAATTGGGACGTAAGGATTCTGACCTTAGCTTCTGACCCTTTAGCTTCCTCACCTTCAAAAGAGGACTAAAGGACCAGAAGCGCCCTGCAGAAACAAGAGCAGAGGCAGGTAGCAGGGATGCACCCTTGAGGAACACCTCTTAGTCAACCAAACCCACTCCCAGGACAGCTGGCCCTCATCCCTGAACCAGGAGACAGGCCTGCAACAGAAAGGCAGCCTGACTCTTCAGGACTGCCCCTTTGCTGGACTCAGGTGGCCATCCCAACCCAAGGACTCCATTCTGTCTTCCTATTTCCGGGAACAACATTGCGTGCTTTCCCTTGATGACACCTCAGTGCAGGATTTAAGCAGTTAAAAGACCTTCTAGTGCCACTGTGGTCTGCACTGTTTACTATATGATTTGTGATGGCTTATTTAAAATGGGTTTTCCCGTGTAGCAGTTGCCCTTTTGCCCTTCTCCCTGGTGTCCTGGCCAGATGCAAAGGGCTCTGCTGGCTTGTTTATCACTACAGCTTGAAATGTTAACCATAAACACCCTTACACACACACAAAATCATGAGTGCTCTGAGTGTTTTTAACTTTGGTATTTTTGGTGTGTGACATTTTGAAGTACTACTTTATGACATGATTTTCTTTTTCTAACAGAGGAGGAAACGAGCACTCACGGATCCCTGGGATGTGCAGGCACCGTAGCAGGTACTTTGTATAATTCTGTCCTTTCTTTCTCACAACCGCCCTTATTGTCCCCGTTTTACTCCTGAGGAAACCAAGTCGTAAAGATAATAAATAGTAACACCAAGATTGAAATTCAGATCTAAGCCTGATATGTTTTCTACTGTGGAATGTCACTGCTTCTGGAATGCTGTCTTAAAGCATGTGTGCATTCTAAAGTGTGGTTCTCTTCCAGGTGACAAATCACTTCCTGGGACCATAGCGTTGGTTTGACATTTAAAGTGGCTAATAATTACTTATTAGCATACTTAATAGATGTTTCCTCTGTTATGAAGAAACATCTATTATGCATAAAGGAACACTGAATGGAGAGAGTCGCGAGGTTGTTGGGTTTGATCTGCTAGCGCTCCTACAGAAACGAGTTTTCCCAGGGTGAGAGGCATGGTGGTGGCAGGGAGTAAACAAGGCCTTCCAGGGGAGTGACAGCAAGCCCATCACCACCACCAGGGTGAAGGGTTCACAAGGGATGGAGGAGAATAAGCATGTGAGTTATGGAGGCGGGGCTTGTCAGTGCACTGAATTAACTAGGACTTGTTTGGCCAGGGGAAAAAAGCATGAGTGAGTTACATGACCTAAATATATGCCTAGAACTACAAATGACCTAAGGCAGATAATTCTACCTTTCGTGACTCAGAGTCTATCTTTATAAAAATGGGAGAAATAAAACTGTGCTAAGTAACACACTCCCTTTACTTCCTAGAGATGTTGGGGGGACTTCCAGAGAGCTTTCTTCAACTGTAAACCCTGGTTACACCCCAATATACAGTTCTCTAATTCTTTACTCTTGCATTGCAGAACCCCAGGAAAACCTTTCTGACATAAACCAGAGAAATTATGCAGAGCTACCTAAGTTAATTCTAAAATTCAGTTTCTACCAAATCCAAGTACCCTTCTTGGTTATAGATTCATAAAACTAAAAGGTCTTAGAGATGACTCTCTGCAGTGAGGGCAAATGCCTGGCATGCTCATCTGCACCACCCTGCATGCAGCCCTCAGGTAGACACTTTATCTCATCTGGACACCTGTCTCCAGAGCCTGACCACAGCCTCAGAATCCTTCAATCCTTCTCAACCAGCTCCTCCAGCAGCCACCATCAGCTGATGGTAACTGGCATTTGAGTAGAAACCTATCTGCCATCTCTGATCTAGTCCAACCTTTCCTTTTGTAGAAGAAGAACTGGAAGCTTAGAGAGACTGAATGATGAAACCAGGACGAAACCAGGACCTCACAGCTAATAAATGGCAGAGCCAGGAGAGAAATCAAGGCCTCTGACTTCTAGCTCTACGTCCATATTTTTTTGATGCCTTTAAGGCTAATGAGACCCAGCTCAAGTAAATAATTCATTTATTCATTAAATAGTTACTGAGAACCTACTATGTACCAGGCATTATGCCCAGATAAATGACTAATCCCTGTTGGTCCAGCTGAAGAGGAAGTCCATAAACCACAGACCTTTTTTCACTCAGCATGAGTTGGACCAAAATTCGACTAGATGGATGGATGGATGGATGGATGGATAGATAGATAGATGATAGATAGATAATTATGACATCACATTTTCCATGGACTTTAGAAATACCTGTCAAAAAGAAGTTTACAAAATTAATTAATAGTAAGATAATTAATAGCAGATAATGACTGCTACCCATTACATCATTTTGTTTGTGTATTTTCTGTTTCTTCTGGTCATCTTTTCCTGGGCATTGTGCTGTAATATAAGGAACATGATTATACATAGTTTTGATGGAAAAACTATTATAGGAGGAATTTAAGTACCTTGCTCCAAGTCTTATATCAGGGTTTAGGAGAGAAAAAAAGATGTAATCATCATAGGTCTTGGTTACATTTACATTATCAACCATGAGTAAAATGTCAGTTGAAGGTCAACTAAATTGTATTTCCTTTGGTTATATTATAGGGAAGATAGCATTGAACCAAGTATCAGAAGACCTGGGTTCTAGTTTTGTTCCTTCCCAGGCTTTTGTGACACTGAATGAATCACTTCAATATCGCTGAGCCTTTCTCTTCATTTATAAAATGACTTTGTTCCCTGCGTGCCTCGGAAGGTTGTTATTAGCATTAATAATAATAATAAAAGCTCCCACTGCTATTGTGATTTACCATTTTCAATACTCTTTCACAACAACCCTGAGGGGTGGGTATGGCAGTTATAATTACCCACAATTAAAGATGAGAAACCCAAGGCTCAGAGAAGTGAAGTAACTTTCTCAAAGTCACCCAGCCAGAAAGTGATGGCAACGGGAGTGAGCTTTCTGCTTTCTTGTGTGGACAACCCCCCCCACACACCCATGTGCTTCTTCTCCAAGGGAGGCAGGGTGACTAGAAGCCCTTTCAGACACTGTTGTGTTTTTGGTGTATGGTGGGAGCTGGCTCTCTAGGCAGCTCTCAGGAGCTTGGAAATACCTAAGTGGCTCTTGGCAGGTTTTCCAGTTGTGGAAACTAGAAGAGGATGTTTTCAGTGAGAAGTTTCTCTGCTGTGCTCACAGACTCCTTTTCTGTTGGCTCCAGTCTGCTCCACTTCTCTACCACATTAGTAGCTATCTCCATGTGTGTCCTTAGTCATTTCCTCTAAAAGGCACAACACACACACACACACGCACACACACGTGTCACTTAATTACAAACATAAATTTCAGTGGAATGGTCCTCTATCAAAATCCTTAGCATTGTAAACAGCCTCTTAAAAAATTAGTTAAGTCATGTCTTATATATGGGTTCTTGCAGCACAGTGCCCAGGAAAAGAGCAGAAGAAACAGAAAACACACCAAGTTAATTAGCACTCTTTCTGTGCCTGATTGGCTCTGCAGTGCTGGCAGACATGTTAGATGTAACAAGGCAGCAGCGGGGACCACCACTGTCAAGTCTTTGACCCTTTGGGAGTCTCTACCCTGAGTGTACCTTTCTCCAGTACAGACACTCTTACCCTTGTGCTTATAGAAGTCACCGAGCACTCACCACCTCCTGTACTGGGCCAGGGGGAGGGGATGCCAACAGACCCAATATATGGTGGTGTTCTCCACTCTTTCTTTTTTTTTTTTTTGAGATTTTATTTATTTATTTGAGAGAGAGAGAGCAAGAGAGATCACAGAGGGAGAGGGAGAAGGAGAAGCAGACTCTCCACTGAGCAGAGAGCCCGATGGGGGACTCGATCCCAGGACCCCGAGATCACAAACTGAGCTGAAGGCAGACACCCAACCAAATGAGCCACCCAGGCACCCGTCCACTGTTGATTTTATTGGTAGACAGTAGCTCTAGAGTAGACGCTTGCAAACTTTAAAAATGTGAGTGTGTGTGTGTGTGTGCAAAACAAAAAACAATACCCTACATCTCATATACTTTCAGATTTCCTGGCCTATTCTATTTTATATAAATGAAATGCTGGTTGCAACCTAATGTGTTGATTTTATGAACTGCCAATAGGTTATGACCCACTACATGAAGTGGCATCCTTCAAAGAGTGACCTGCATACCAGAGGGCAAACTCCCATGGCACAGGAGTGGAGACCTTGCCCAGAGCAGTGAAATGATTGCCCAAACACTATGTCCTGAGGCTGCTCCCACCTTCCATGTTCTTCCAGCCTCTTCTACCACACCAAATCAGTCTCCTAACAAGCCTACCTGCCTCCAGATGGGTTCCTCTCCATCCTCTCCTCCACTACTGGGAGAATGATTTTCTGAAATAAACATCTTCCCCTTTCATACCCTTCTGAAAACCTTCCCATGACTTCCCCCAGCCCCGTCATCTAAAGGAGGAAGTCTAGGCTCCTCAGATGGTTAATGAGGCCCCTATGACCCCAGTCCTACCTCCCAAGTCTCAATCCCTACTCTCCCTCCCTTTCTTTTTGTATTCCCACTGCACTACAGCAGTTGTGGCTGACCCACAGCACATGCTATTTCATGTCTCCATGCCTCTTCTTCCCTGAGACCTGCAGTAGATAAAATAGCACCTCCTCCAGGAAATAGACTCTGACCATCCAGGTTGCCCAGGCACCTACTTTGCATGATCTGTGGTCCTGTGGGCACACCCTGTGTGAGTACCTACTCTGGTATTTTCCCTCCTGAACAAGTGTGTAGGTGGTAGGAGGGGTGGGACCCTGGGCAGGACAAACGAGGCCACTGCTTGCTGAGGGAAGTGACTTAACAAGCAGCATGTTGGGAGAGAAAATGAAATCAAAGCCAGAAAGACTGACCAACTGAGTCATCAGTGGAACAGGGCTAGCTGAGAGAAGAGTCCAAATACAGGGCGATATGAGAGATCCCCAAGGAACCCCAGTGACCAAAGAAGACTGAACATAGAAGATGAGCAGTCAAGTGCACATCTTGGCTACTCAAAATGTGGTCCATGGACCAGCACCCCCAGCAGTTTGTTACACATGCCCTAGTCTAGATCAGGGAAGCCCTGGTCTGAAGGAGCTTCCCTGAGCTGGAGAGCAAATGTTCCAGCTTTCTATGTGCCTGGTTACCCCCACTTCTCCCTGGGCTGTGCTGAAGTTTTCTGTCTACAGGTCTGTCCACCTGAAAACAGGGACAGCATCTTGTGTGTCTTTGTGTCCTCAGTGCCTAGTCTGCCCACATCATGTCATGTGGGCTAACATGACATGATGTGGGCATATTCTTGCATGTTCTGGGACAGAAATACTTCCTACAGATCTTCCAAATTGACTTGTAATAGAAGCAGCACTCTTGGTCAACTTAATTTCATTTTTGCTACTTAAAGTTGTTATGAAATTGAGACATGCTCATCATGGATGTCTTAGAAAATAAAAAGAAAATTAAAAATACATCTATACACTCACAATCCAGAGACAACCACAACTACAATTTTATAACATTTCTGTTTCTTTTTAAATCTCTGTGGATATTTATTATTCCTTCTAAGTAGTTCACATCACATTCATGTAACAGGTTTAAATGTATCAGGGGTGACAGTGACCCCAAGACAGTGACTTTGAATTTCCCACAGTTCATAGGAAGTACAATTCTGTGGCATCAAGTACGTTCACATCATTATGCAACTATCATCACCACCCATCTCCAGAACTCTTTCTTTTTTTTTTAAAGATTTTATTTATTTATTTATTTATTTATTAGAGAGCGAGCGAGAGAGAAACAGCATGAGAGGGGAGAAGGTCAGAGGGAGAAGCAGGCTCCCTGCTGAGCCGGGAGCCCAATGCGGGACTCGATCCCAGGACCCCGGGATCATGACCTGAGCGGAAGGCAGTCGCTTAACCAACTGAGCCACCCAGGCGCCCTCCAGAACTCTTTCATCTTTCCCAACAGAAAGTCCATACCCATTAAACACTAACTCTCCTTTTCCCCTCCCTGTAGTTCCTGACAACCACCATTCTACCTATGTCTCAGCATAGCTTGACTACTCTAGGAACATCATAGAAGAAGAATCATACAATATTTGTCCTTTTATGATGAGCTTATTTCATTCATCATAATATCTTCAAGTTTCACCCATGTTGTACATATGACAGAATTTCCTTCCTTTTTAATACTGAGTATTATTCCCTTGTGTGTATGTACCACATTTTGTTTATTCGTTCTTCTGTTGATGGACTCTTAAGTTGCTTCCACCTTTTGGTTATTGTGAATAATACTGCTGTGAATGTACGTATACAAATATCTGTTCTACTCTCTCTTTTCACCTCTTTTGGTGAAAGTGGAACTACTGAACTATACAGAAATTTTATGCTTAATTTTTTAAATTGCCATACCACTTTCCACAGAGGCTATTTTATTTTATATTCCCAGCAGCAATACACAGGATTCCAATTTTTCCACATCTTCCTCAATACTTATTATTTTCTGATTGTGTGATAACAGCATCCTAATGTGTGTGGGGTGGTATCTCACTGTGGTTTTGGTTTGTATTTCTGTAAATTAGATTATTGATGTTGAGCATCTTTTCCTGTGGTTATTGGCCATTTGTATATATTCTTTGGAGAAATGTCTATTCAAGTCCTTTGCACATTTTTAATTGAGTTTTTGGTTTTTGTTGCTGAGTTGCTGTCTCAGAAATTTACTCAAAAAAGTCAGCACCTATTCTCAGTTAAAAGATTCAAAATCTGTGGCCCTAGCACTGACTGTCATGAAGAAGCAGGAGATCAAGAAGGTGGCAAATCCCCTGTTTGAGAAAGAGTCCCCAAATTTCAGCACTGGACAAGGCATCCAGCCCAAAAAGGACCTCACTCACTTTATCACCTGGCCCCACCACATCTGGTTGCAGTGGCAAAGGGCTATCCTTTATAAGCGGCTGGAGGTGCTCCTGTGGTTAACTAGTTTACCCAGGCCTTGGACCACCAAAGAGCTACTCAGCTGCTTAAGCTGGCCTGAAAGGAAGGACCAGAATGCAGAGATTGTTGGCCTGGGTTGTGAAGAAAACCACCTGGCAAAGGGAATGTCCTCACTGAGAGGCCACTGTCCTTTGAGTGGGGGTTAACACTGCCACCACCTTGGTGGAAAACAAGAAGGTCATACTGGTGATGATTGCACATGTCATGGATCCCATCAAGCTAGTTGCTTTCTTGCCTGCCTTATGTCCTAAGATGGGGGTTTCCTACTGCATTTTCAAGGGGAAGGCCAGGCTGGGGCATCTGGTCCACAGAGGAGCTGAACCACACAGGTCACCTGCACACAGGTTAACTCAGAAAATGAAGGGGTTCTGGCTAAGCTGCTGGAAGCTACCAGGAGACCAATTACAATGAAGATTTGATGAGATCCATCACTGGGGAGGCAACATCTTGGGTCCAAAATCTGTGGCTCCCATTACCAAGCTGGAAAAGGCAAAGGCAAAGGCAAAAGAACTTGTCACCAAACTGGGTCAAGTTTTCTGTACATAAAAATAATAAAAACTGTCCTTCAAAAAAAAAGTTCAAAATTCTCTCAATTATTTTGCCTTCCCCTTTGACTTCTCCCTGGGCTGGTGTCTGGGTGGAGATCTAGACCAAGGCAAGCAGCTATAATGAATTCACCCTATATACGTGTGATGGAAGCTTATTTTTTGCTCATCTCAGGCCCATTCTAGATTGGCAGGTGATATTTTCCACAAGATAATTCAGGGAAGAAGGCTCTGCCTTTCTCTAGGACCTTATTATTTCTATTCAGCTCTGTGTGCGTATAACACGTGTATGGCAGGGACACTTGCTTCTAAAAAGCCTCGGCCTGGAAATGCAAATACCAATGGTGTTCACATTCTAGTCACCTGCCAGCCACATCTAACTGGAAGGAAGACTGGGAAATCTAGCTCTCACTTGAAGAAGAGCAAATGATTTCTGGTGAACAGCTCAAATCCCTACCACTCACAGAGACTGGGAGGAGAGCTTTACAATGTGCTGTTGTGTTTTACATTGTCCCTGGCCTTGTTGAGACATCTCCATCCACTTGCCCCTGCTTCAGCCATTTTGATGCAACTGGCCTGGCCTTTGGGCACCTGTCATTCAGATCAGCCCCAGACTGAGGTGGGCTCAATCCTGTAGTCTTTACTCCATGCTCATTTCTCACACCCCAAGACACTTCTCCCACTAAGCACAGGGAGATTTTGTCTCCCCCAAAATAGCACAGGCTGTGAGGAACTAGTGGGCACTATCTCAAGCTCTCCTCTGCCTAAGATACACCTTGCTGACCGCCCCATGTTGGGTGAAGGGCCCTCACAAGGTGGTGTCATTTCAGAGAAGTAATATTGTTGAAGTGACACTTAATCTTTTCCTGGGGGATTTACATTCCTTTTCTCCCCTTGTTTTCCGCTAAGGAGGAGGCAACAGTGAGCAGAACTTAAGCTCATTTAAAACAAATGGGCGGCTCTGTTGGTTAATTATCCGACTCTTAGTTTCACCTCAGGTTGTGATCTCATGGGTCATGAGATGGGGCCCGTTCCATGCTCAGCAGGGAGTCTGCTTGAAGCCTCTCTCCCTCTGCCCCTCACCCCGCTCATGCTCTCTCTCTCTAAAGCAAATAATCTTTTTTACAAGTTACATAAAGAAATAAAACAAACAACCTCTCCCTTCTTCTCTCCAGAGTTCTCTCCTAAATCCTGTAAATAAAAAGCTCTTTGATTTCAGACTGTTGTGCTCATTACCAGTTTAATTCATTCAGTGCTTCACATGCCCTTATTTTGGGAGGCAGTATGTTCTTCCCTTCCTCCAATCCTTGAAAGCCATTGAGCCAATGGGCAGAAACCAGATGGGCAAAAGAAGAATTGTGAGAGAAAAATTCTGTTTCAAAGCCTCCTGATTCGTCCTACCACATTCAGCTTTGAATCTGGCTTTTTTACCTAACAATTATTCCATGAGACTTTTCCCATGCCTATTGGGAATTATTTGAAAATGCAATTTTGTCACAACAAGAAACAAGCTGAACAAACAAAATCACAACTCTTCCTAGAGCCACTAGAGAATTGAGATCACAGGGCAAACCACTGCTCTGAGGATGTGAAAGAGAGAAAGGTACAGAGAACCATAGCTTACGAGGTGCAGAAGTCCACAGCTGGAGCCAGTAATTGGTAGGAACAGTTAACTAAAACTGATGAATTCTGAAGGTTCAGTGTAGATTAAGTGCTTAAGAGTTAAAAACTCTGGATCCAATCTTAGGGGACACTCCATACTTTCGTGGGTTTTACCTCCAAGAGCTCTGCCAGGTTCTCAGGGTGTAGATGGAAGGAAAATCTCCTCAAACTTCCAACAGGGGGAGGATAAAAGTAACCATTTTGAAAGTTTCAAGGGAAACTTTCACCAGAGCCTAACCAGCTTGGGTTGTGGCACAATTCAGCCAGTGTGGGCGAAGGGAAATGCCAAACTCCAACCCCCACTAGCCTTCTTGGCTCACCTATGTGAGGAGGAGGAGAGCTGAGAGGCACTTGTGAAGGTCACAGCCCAGGGCTCACTAACAGACTAAGATCTAATCATAATACTATGGGGAACTTACCCTCCCCCAAACCTCACCACCCCCATTGATAGGGCATCTGTATAATAACAGGGGAATCATAGCTGAAAAAACAGCAGAGCTCAGATCTTATTTAAGAAGGAGTCTCTATGGAAATCCAGAGATAACAGAGAAGACAAAAAAAGGGTGCTGGAGGAAATTTAAGCCTCTGACACCTACAGCTTCAGCAAACAGTAAACACAACTTAACTCCTAGCCAGATAAACCTAAAACCTCACACAAAAGATCTATTTACTTCAATTTCTATTACCTGGAACATCATCTCTAGCTTCAACAAAAAATTAGAAGGCATACTCAAAGCCAAAAACATAGATAAAATAAGTATCTGAACCAGACTCATATGGCAGAGATGTTGGAATTATCAGACTGGGAATTTAAAATAACTACAATTAATGTAGTATGGGCTCTAATGGGAAAGTGGACAATATTTAAAAACAGAGACAAACCACAAGAGACTCTTAATCTCAGGAAACAAACTGAGGGGTGCTGGAGTGGAGGGGGTGGGAGGGATGGGGTGGCTGGGTGATGGACATTGGGAAGGGTATGTGTTGTGGTGAGTGCTGTGTATTGTGTAAGACTGACGAATCACAGACCTGTACCCCTGAAATAAATAATACATGGTATGTTAATAATAATAATAAAAAAAACATGGAAAAAGTAAATAGGGGGCTGGAAACACTAAGAAAGTACAAAGGGAAATGCTATAAATTAAAGAAAAACCATTGTAATAGAAATGAAGAATGTCTTTGATGGGCTTATTAGTAGACTAGTCATGGCTGAAGAAAGAATCAGTGAGTCTCAAGATGTGTCAAAACAATTTCAATTGCTTTTTATTTTGTATTAGCTGTTTGTAGTTTCTATTCTTTAAATTATCTGCTTTTTCCTGACAGCTTAAACTCTGTGTCTAATCATTTCTCTTCTTTGGGTCAATATTTGATCCTGAGAGAAAAACTCATTAAAATGTATGAGTATCAGGGGCGGGTAAACAGACAAGAAAAAGATAACATGAGGCAAAACTAAAGAGAGAAAGAGAAAAATAATTAGAAATTAGACTAATAAAGTATAAGAAGATATGGAGACCAATCACAGAAGAGAAAAAAATAAATCAGAAATGTAAATCTACACATAGATCAAAGGGCAGGGATGATACTGAAAAGAAACAACAGAGTCAGAATACCCATAAGTCACATAAATCAAATAAAAAATAGGATCATTAGAATTGATACTCAAGGCTGCAAGGAAGTACATGCAAACACACAGAGCAAAGATAATAAAAAGTACACCTGAAATTTTAATGCAGGTATGTAGATGGGCAGTATGATGTGGAGGGAAGAACAAGGCTTCTGAGTTAGACTGTTAAATTATTCCACACAGATGTACGAACTTCATAGGGTAAATTAACTGCTGTGCCCATTTCCCCAACTCTGAAATGGGAATAATAATAGTACCTACCTCAAACCATTGTTGAGACTTACATGAGTTAGAACATAGAGAGTACCTAAAAGAATACCTGGCATATAATAGTTTAGCGTTTATTATTACTACAGTACAATTGTTTAGAATACAAGATTGTGGAAAAGAGGGACCATATCCTGGTCATTTTTATATTCCACCCAGCGGATTGGCTGGCACCATAGTAAGTACTCACCAAATGCATAAATACTGAATGAGAGAGAAATATAATCTTAAGACTATCACTAAGACAATGGCTTTGAATTCCATAGTAGAATAAGAGCTGCTTCTCTTAAAGAAATGATTATAACCTTGGAGAAAATGTTCATGTAATTTTAGAATTTCCATTGTTCATTTTACCCAGCCAAAGCAGGAAGGGGTAAGTGGTTTGACTTTTGCCTTAGATGTAAGAAAGGCAGACTAATTTGATTTCAGCTGAGATACTAAAAGATGAGATATTTCTAAATGGTATAAAATACTAAAACACTTAGTTCTTGCTGCAATTGTAATTTATATGATTGAGGATCGAAAGGAGAGAAATAAATACAATTATATATGACACTCTGATGAGGTGAGATTTTAAAGGGTCTTACATAGGTGAGAGTGATGTGAAGGAGTAAGAATAGCTTCAAATAGGTGGAATCTAAAATTATGGCAGGACAATAAAGAGATAAGTCTTTTGCTTATTGCCTATTGTTGTTTGCAGCTGGTGGTAGGATATTGATAGAAAACATACAGAAAGTGAAATTTATCATCTTCTACTTTGAGTCTGTCTCCTGTGTTAAGGAGAAACACTTTTAGACTGAAAATTGTAGAAAGAACTGTGTAAGGAAAACTGAAACCCAATGTCGGTAAAGAGATTGGAAGAGATTTCATGAAATCTCAGAAGAGAAATGAAAGCTGCAGGGTTCTTAGAAAACTTTGCACTACATGGGCTGAGCTCTCTACCTATGCTCCCTGTTCCCTCAACTGGAAAGAGCACATAATACCCAGACCTTGGACTTCTAGTGGAGAAAGGAAAAGCACCTGGGAGGAAGTGAAGAAGTCATTCCCAATCCAGCAGATGTGCAGGTGTGAGTAAGATAGATAGTAAGGACTGGCAGGCCAGCTCTGCTAAGGTGTTTCAAGAAACAGGGAAGGAAAGAGGGGAGGGGAACAAAGAGGAAAAACAGAGACGGAGAGACCAACCCAAGAGAAAACATCACTTCAAAGAACAGAAGCAAACTCCTCACAATTGTTTCACTTCCATAACATCATTTAATAAGAATATGCAATCAACAGAACAGTCAAAATAGAAAACAATCACAGGAGGAGATTGAAAGGAAGTTGCAAGATATAAGACATAAGGCAACTTGCTGAGGATCGAAATCTCACTGTTAATTAACAGATGGATTAGAGAAGCAAGGGATGGAACTAGATGCTGGTGGAAATTAAATTGCCAACAAAGTTGGAAAGGTTTGGTATAATCCTGGAGAAAGCCAATGAAAACAACAAGAAAATTAAACTGGAAGGAAGCTAATAGAAGTAACAAAGACAATCCACACAGAGGGAACAGAAGACACATTCAAAGAACACAAGAGCGTTTTCCTGGAAAAGAAAGACAACAGAATTTTGTATCAAAAGAGCACACCATATTTCAGGAAATTTTGATAGGAAATCTCAAGTATAGAATTGAATTTTGAGGCAAAGAACAGATTCTTAAGACATCCGATAGAAAAGTCAATAGACCAAAAAAAAAAAAAAAAAAAAAAAAAGTCAGTCTGATCTCCAACTTGCCCAGAGCAAAACCGAGCGAGCGCCAGAGACACTGGAATAGCACCTGGGCTTTCTGAAAGGAAGTCTGACCCCAGGGCACTGGGCCAGCAAAGGCCTGGGGAGTGGGCAGGCAGCAGGCAGCCACCCTCAAACATGAAGGTCCACGGGACCGAGAAGCGATGCTCAAGGACTGCTTGTGACCTAATGCAAAACAATTTCGGTTGCCAAAGAATACAAAAGTTACAAATGTGCACAAAGTGATAGAAGAACGTGACTAGCAAAAACAGAGGTATGGGCAGCAGGTAAGGGCAAAAATAGGGAAGATATACTGTTATCTTAAAAGCTGAGTTTCAACAAACAGCAAAAATTGAAATAAATACTTTGAAAAAACAACAACACTGACCCTGCCCTTTTAGTTTCTCACAGTTTCTTTGTTTAAATTGAGGGTGATTTTTAGGAAATAACATCTTTCAGTGAAGAAACATTTGAGTTTCAAAAATTCCTTCAGTTTACTTTTCTTCTATGAAATTCAAGTAAAAACAAATGTAATACTTTTTACTAATAATGACATTTTAGTATATTACATTTTTGTGAATGTATTTCTCTCCCTCAGTCCTTCTCTCTTTACCCATGGGGAGATGCCCGCTAAAATGTTCACCCAGTGCTAACAGTAGTCGCTGCTATAGGTGTGGGACTTTTCTATTTACTGACATTTTTGTGCATTATACTATAAACTTTTTTATAAAACATACTTACAAAAACAATGGAGTGAATTTTCTATAAAAAACAAAAACAAAACAAGAAGCAAAATATGCCAAAATGGTAATAGTAGTTAAATCTGATGAGAATATGGAATATTAGAGTTTTATTTTATTTTATTTTTAAAGATTTTATTTTTTTGAGAGAGAGAGAGAGCTAGTGAGAGCAGGAACACAAGCTGGGGGAGTGGGAGAGGGAGAAGCAGGCTTCCTGCGGAGCAGGGAGCCCGATGCGGGGCTCGATCCCAGGACCCCGAGATCATGACCTGAACCCAAGGCAGACGCTTAACCGACAGCCACCCAGGCGCCCCAGGGTTTGATTTTTTATTTTTCATTTTTAAAAGGTGTTTTAAAGAGGTTCTAATAGAGTCCAAAGCTACTTTAAAACAGTTAAAATCTCTGGGCGCTCAGGGTGGCTCAGTTGGTTAAGCGACTGCCTTCGGCTCAGGTCATGATCCTGTAGTCCCGGGATCGAGTCCCGCGTCGGGCTCCCTGCTCAGCGGGGAGTCTGCTTCTCCCTCTGACCCTCTTCCCTCTCATGCTCTCTATCTCTCATTCTCTCTCTCTCAAATAAATAAAAATAAAATCTTTAAAAGAAAACAGTTAAAATCTCCTGATCTGGACAAATTACAGCCTGGGGAGTCACTGTGGCCAAGATAACTCAATCAATATGAATTTTCAGAGATAAGCATAGAAAATAGGAAAGGGCTGGAAGGGCCAGATTTTGGAAAATGTGGATCTAATTTTCAAAAAGAGGGAGAAAATGGATCTTTTGGGTTGTACTCTCTGTGTTGATATTTATCCTGGAAAGAGTCTAGAATGGATTTTTAATGAGGTGTTTTATGAGTACAAGTAGCCAACATGCATCCAGTTAAAATTAAAAAAAAAAAAAGCTATGTCAATCTAAAACGGTTTTTGTTTTTAATGGGCTTGCTAGACAAATCAGGGAAATGTGTAAATAAGCTGTATCATCACTTCAGCATGATGCCTTTGAGAACCACACAGGCCAGGGAATAACAGATGGGTGGATTAATAATTGCTTAAAAATACTGTACTCACAGGACAGTGATTAGAGGTTTGATGTTGTCGGGAAGAAGTTTGGTGGCACCCTGGGGGCTCTATTCACTTTTGTTCTGTTTGGATGTAAATGGTGGTAGTGATGGTAGGCAGGAAGTGGAGGGCAGTAAGGCTGAATCTTAGCGTGGTTCAGGATAGTTGCTGCATGTATGATGTCTTAGTCTATCACAGTGGCAATGCTACACAGAGGGAGTTGTGTTCCAGTTTTTCATGATGTCTCTCATCATGACAGATGAAAAAAGGCAGCTAATCGTAGGTCAAAAAGGAGATGAAGATGAGGTCAGGAGGTCAATGTGAGAAAGCAGGATGTTGGCCCATCAGGTGGTCCTACAAGAGGCATCCCTCTAGTGGGTGAGTGTGGAGGGTCCCAGCCTGGCCCAGAGTGGGTCAGGTCAGGAGAAGCTCACAGGAGAGTGAAGTGTATGCACCATGCACCAGTTCACTGGGGGATGTTCTCTCCTGGTGACCAGGATGCTCCTGACCCCTATCAGTACTCTCCAGAGGCCGGCCTACTGTTGTGTTGGGACAGTTGCCTGATGTGCATGTAATGAAAGTGACAGTAAAGTTGTCCAGTTGGAGGTGAGAGCTATTTCACTCAGGCCATGGTGAGGCCTATTCCAGAAACTTTCGTTGTCTCGGGTGCAGTGTCTCTCTCCTCCAAAACACAGTTTCTGGCTCCCTTCTTCTATGACTCATCCCCTCTGGTCACACATTTGCTCTCTGAATAGATTACTCTCAAGTTGCTTAGCTTCCTGCTTCCTAAATTATAGTCCCTCTGTAGTACTGCTTCCCTGAGACTCTGGGCCAATCCCATGGGGTGTGGACTTACTCATTTCGCTCTTAAAGAACAGCATTATTTCTAAACAATGCTCCAGATATTACAGAAAGGTTCTGCAAGATTAAGTACCATGGTTGTCCAAGGTTCATAGCTAGTAAGTGGCAGAACTAGAACCTGAACCCAGGTTGGTATGACCTTAAATTATGTTCTTTTCTCTATGCAATGCTGTACATACCACAAGTTAGAAACAAAGAGAATATATTAAGTAACAGAATTGGATTTTAAAAAACACTAAGATAAATTAGAACATTGTGCTGAACTATTAGGATGCAATTTATTAAGAGCAAATGTAAGCCCCTGTGCTTAGTTCATAAGACAGGCTGCACAAGTACAAAGCACAGCATGTCAAGAAAAACAAAATTTTGTTTTGTTTTTATAAACTCCACTTGAGTCATGCCCATGACTTTACTCCACATTGTACCTCCCCCAAACACGAAAGTTTGCTCACGGAAATTTAGTATTTAGATTCCCAGGGCTCTCTGCCCTACATCCTGTCTCCCCATGGTACAGCCTTGTGCTGGGCACCCAACTTCAAGCAGCATATAGGTGGTATGGTTTTGGGCAACCAGAATGACGAAGTGATTGATCTTTTGGGTGTTTGAGGAATCTTGGAAGGTCTGGGGATATTTAACCTGGAGAAGAAGAAAATTCACAGGAGAATGATATCTGAAGAGCTATCCAACAAGAGGATGGTTTGTCACCAGAACCCAAAGAAGGAATCAAGGACACAGTTCCACTCAATCTAACAACTGACTTCCTAGAGAAACAGTGGTTCAGGAGGGTAGTTAGAAGTGACCCTTCAGTGGGGCGCCTGGGTGGCTCAGTTGGTTGGGCGACTGCCTTCGGCTCAGGTCATGATCCTGGAGTCCCGGGATCGAGTCCTGCATCGGGCTCTCTACTTGGCAGGGAGTCTACTTCTCCCTCTGACCCTACCCCCTCATGCTCTCTCTCTCTCTATCTCATTCTCTCTCTCAAATAAATAGATAGATAAATAATCTTAAAAAAAAAAAAGAGAAGTGATCTTTCAGGGGCGCCTAGGTGGCTTAGTCGGTTAAGCATCTGCCTTCGGCTCAGGTCATGATCCCAGAGTCCCAGGATTGTCCCAGGGACAAGCCCCACGTCAGGCTTCCCTGATCAGCAGGGAGTCTGCTTCTCCCTCTCCCTCGGCTTGTGCTCTCTCACTAACTCACTCTCTCAAATAAATAGTGCTCTCTCACTAACTCACTCTCTCAAATAAATAAAATCTTTAAAAAAAGAAGTGAGCCTTCAGACTCTAACAGACCTAGTGTTGAATCCCAGCTTCACTTCCAGATTATGAGCACTGTAATGTCTCTTCACCTGTGAAGGGTGAAGCTAACAGCATCTCCTTGAGGATTGCTAAGGATTAAATGAAGTGGATCTAAGATGCTTGGCACAATGCCAGACAAAGAGTTAAATTTCACTCTAACTGTTAACTACAACTATGTTATTATTTCTTATCCTCAGAGCTGCCCAAGGAAGCAATGGAAGGATTCACGACTACTTTTCAGAAGTCTTCTTCCTCATTTCTTTTCAAGAGTTAAATCAGGAAGATTTACACAACTGAAAACACTACACAGAATAATAGTCTTATTAACAAGAATACATCGACTGAAGTTCTTGATTGCCAAATGGATTTTTGCCTCATAAATATTTTTGAATCAGTTATTATTGAAATACTGATTAGGTGAGAAGAAAACCATTTATATTTTCCTGGATTTCTTTTTGGGGCATGATACGACCCTGGGTGTACCTGAATCCACATTATTGCATAGTTCTACTGAGTTCCTGGTATGTTGTTGTGATTGTTGCTTCAACATTTTCATGGTTTCCAGTATTTTGTGGTCACATGCATAACATGGGGCCTAAGTGTTGGGTTTTCCAGCTTGAAGAGCTCATCAGTAGACTGTGGTCACTATGCCATTTCCTTATTCTTAGAATACTGCCAAGAAAGGAAAAATTGTGACAACACTTATCCATATCAATAAGTGAGTATTAACTTGATTTATGTTCTAAACGGTGGAGAGGTAAGAGAAATAATGGGTTACTTGTTTAATAGAATACTGTTAGATTACACTGTAAGGTGATGGTGGTTATTCTTTCGTTGTTTCTTTGTTTTCAGCATTTTTGTTTAGCACCAGGAGTGGAAGTATGAATCTTAGAGTATCTGTTTTGGATACTCTAAAAGTATCCAAAAGAGTCTTTGGGCTTTTAATTTTGTGGTTTTTTAATGATCATGGCCTCAACTCTGAAATTGCTGCTTATATTTCACAAATAGTGAGCAATTGTGAAAGGAACTTCATATGTGACTTTAAAACACTTTATTCAATGAGATTCCTCTTGAGGGCATAAAACATTCCCCAGACAGAATGTCACCAACAAGAAATAATCTAATGTCCTAAAAGGACTAATTCTTTTCAAAAAAAGAAAGAAAGCAAAAAAAAAAAAAAAAAAACATTACAGCAAACTCATTACTATAAATACAATTTTTATCAGCTCCTATAAAGATGAAGAAAATGACAGCACCAGGAAGGGAAATAGTCCCACTTTTAGGAAACAAATGGCATCCCAGGAGTTTAAATCTTTTGACTGTTGACACATTTTTTATTAATCTAAGTGATTTTAATATACAAAGTTCCTTTTAATGGCTTTCCTCTTTAGTCAATTAATTATTTATTTAGAAAAGCCTTGTATTTCAGAAAGAAAAGAAAAGGTATAAAGAATTTGGGTTTAGTAAACTCCTATTTGGGGAATGGGGCAAGTCTAAGTTCACTTTCATTAAAGTCTGAGTCAACCTTTGGATTACAGTTTAGACGTCACTTTCTCCAACAATTCTTTCCAGAGTCCTCAAGACAATGTTAAAAAAACCCCTGCCCAAGTCCTAAAGATTCTGATAGCACCCTATCCACCCCCACCACCATACACAGTTCTAGTACCCATCATATGCCAGAGATACGGTTTTCTTGTCTGTACCCACTGGCCCAGGTCTGTCTTGTTCAGAATAACTGAGTACTTAGCCAAGTATCTGGTACATATAAGACATTGATGCATTTGTTGGAGATTGTACAGTAGGGTTTGGAAAAGGGATGTTGTACACAAGAAGAAGATCCCCTCTAAAAAGGAAGCTCAGGTACAAAGATGAGGTAAGACACTCCCTCAGCTTCTGTCTCTGGTAAAAATGCAATTGCCAACAGTAAGAAAGGCCCAGAAGTGGGCAGCATTCTGCGGGGCACACATTCAGCTGGGCTCCTCTGTGTCCAGCCCTGATCTGGTGTCTAGAGGATCCATCCCAAGAGTAGGGGACCAAACCAAATCCTTAGTGTGACCACATCCCAAGGCTAGGCATTAGGGAAGGGCATTTGTTTGTTTTGTTTTTTGTTTTTTTAAATCCTACTCAGTCACAAGTCAGAATTTGGAAATGGCTTTGTCAAGGTAGCATCCTAGGAATAGGCAAGGCCTGGCAGGAAACAAGAGATGGTCTAAGCTGAGGCTGGAGATGTGGAGAATATAGCCTGGCCCCAACCCAGGAAAGCCCAGGAGCAGTGGGACTTCAGCTGCCTCAAGTTCTTCAATTAGATCAAATTAGGAACCAGGGATCATGGTGCATGAGCAAAGAAGATGGGCAAAGAAAGAGCATTGCAGCCAGGGCTCATCACAGCAAGTTTTTACTTGCATGGAGACTCTCAATGTCACTCCTTCAGGTCACTTCTTTAGAGTCAAGCCTGCAACCTCTTAATATAGATGGAAAGCAAAAAAATTCATACCAGAGGTTCTCAGCTGTACCTAAAAATCAATGGGGGTGCTGATCAAAAATGCAGACTCTTGATGTCACCCCCAGAATTACAAGCACCCCAGGAAATTCTGCTGCAGGTGGTATGCAAAATTATTGGGATGAGGGCATGGATATGTGCCTGAACCCATGTGGGGATGCCATTGACTTTGACATCAACTCTTCACAGGTAGTGTCTTGCTCTTGGAAAAAATTGCTTTTCTTTTGAGCACCTTAAGCACTTCTTTTATGGAAGAGGAGGTTCTAAGGAACCTGCATTTCTTTCTATTAAAAAAAAATTGGAAACTAATCTTGTTTTGCTTCAGGATGAAATGAAGAGTAGTATGAAGAGTAGTAATTGGACCTTTTGTTTTCTTTGTCCTGATTGTTCATTTTTGTAAGAAAGCGAATACCAAGCAAAATACAAATGGATATAGAAAATTCTGCCTAACTCAGCAGTATCTTCAAAAGTAAAAACAGCTCTAGAAACAGAAAAATCCCCAAGGATACACACCATGCCTGCTTTGCGCAATGGGGTCAACATGTAGCCACCACCCAACATCACTCCCACCACACACCCAGGTAACACAGGTCATACATTACAAAGCTCAGTGAGAGCAAACTTTTACTTTACCCAGCTTCTTCTTTCACATCTTTTCTCCTTTTAAACAGCTTTATTGAGATATAATTTATATACCAAACAATTCATCTATTCAGTGGCTTTTGGAATATTATGAACTTTTAAAAATTGTAGAAAATATGTATGTAACACAAAAATTGCTATTTAAAAAAATTGCTATTTTAACTGTTTTTAAGTGTACAATTCAGTGAGTGGCATCAAGTACTTTCACAATGTTGTACAACCATTACTACTACCTAGTTCCAAAACATTTTCATCACTCGGGACAGTAACCCAAGGACCATTAAACACTAACTCCCTCTCTCTTCTCCCCACAAACCCTGGCAACCACCATTCTACTTACTGTTTCTATGAATTTGCCAGTCCTAAGTACCTCATATAAGTTGAATCATATAATATTTGTCTTTTTGTGCCTGGATTATTTCACTTGGCATATTTTCGAGGTTTATTCTTAGTGTAGCAAGTATCTGAAGTTCATTCCTTATTATGGTGGAATAATATACCATTGTTTATACTACAGTTTACTGATTCATCTGTAATGGGCACTTGGGTTGTTTCCATCTCTGGGTAATAGTGAAAATGCTGCTATAAACATTCATGTACAAGTATCTGCTTGAGTTCCCGTTTTCAGTTCTTTTAGGTATATCCCTAGGAGTGGAATTGTTGGATGATTGCTGGATGATTGCTGGATGATTAACTTTTTGAGGACCCATCAAACTGTTTTCCATAGTGGCTGCACCATTTTACATTCATACCAGCAAGGTGCAAGGGTTCCAATTTTCCATATCCTCCAAAAACAAATTGTAAGCATTCTAATGTGTGTGAACTGGTATCTCTTTGTGATTTTGATCTGCATTTCCTTAATGACTGGCGATGTTGAACACCTTTTCATGTGCTTATTGGGCATTTGCACATCATCTTTGGAGAAATTTCTATCCAAGTTTTTGCCCATTTTTGAAATGGTTAGTTTGTCCTTCGTTGTTGAGTCATAGGGGATCTTTATATATTAAGCCCTTATTAGATACCTGATTTCCAAATATGTTCTCCCATTTGGTAGATTGAGAGATTTTCATTTTCTTTATAATATCTGTGGATGCATTTAAAATCTGTACATGTCAGCCAGTAGCTCAGTAGATTCTTTATCAGTATGAGCCATCACAGAGTAACTATGAAAGGAAATACAGGGTCGTTGGGATTTGGCTTTTTCCTAAATTACTGATGAATTTTACAAACTCCTCGATGGACAAGAAGTCTTTACATTTCTTACCAGCTTACTACTCTGATGAGAGTGTTTCAACATCAGAATACAAAGTGCTTTTCTTCTATGTCCCAAATCTGATTCTCAGCCTTCACTCTAGGGGGTTCCCAAGCTAGCCTCATGGGGGCCCCATGATAAAGGAAGAGAGTTTTTAATGTTTTAAAATGATAATTTAAAAGAAAAAAGTGTTTTTAATGCTTGTATTGTTTTTTTTCCTGCTTTTTGCACCTAGACTCTCCCTCCCACCTTGCTGGTAGCTTTTGTTTTCAGGTTTAATGCTTGATATTAAATCTAGTATTTTTCTTTGCTCCTAATTTACTCTCCGTCTCTTTCTCCCCCCCCCCACTGGAATGTCTGTTAAAGCTTATAAAAGTGATACTATTTAAAAATATGTATTCTCAGCCAGAGAACTCTGAAGAGAAATCGTTTTCAGGTGACTTCTGGCATTTTGATAACAAAGAAGTTTGTGAACCACATTAATTGTTTTAATTCACGTTGGGAAAAACTTCAATGAACCTACTCCATACTGATAATATTGTAACAATGCTGTGCATTTACCCTATGGAACAACTTCTATATTATATCTTCAAATATATCTTAGGTATTTTCACAACATGTAGGAGACAAAAGGCCAATATTCACATGTTGTAACTGCAGAAAATAAATCAATGTGAATAATTTGCTTTGCAGGGGTCATATAGCCAACTGGCCCAGCAATAAACATGAAACTTCAGATTTAGAACGCCTCATCTTGTAATCATGCCCCACCCCAGCGTATTAAAGTAATTAGGACACAAGCAGACCTTCAAGGGGAACAGAATCCTCCTATCTTGGCTAACATCGAAATTGACTTCATCCTGAAGTCAGCAGCCGGGGGACTGGGTGGGGGCGAAGGAATGTGGGTGGAAGCTAATGGCTGGGTTATGATGACTTGTGTTAAGATTTTCTACCTCTCATGGAAGGTACCAAGATTGTTCTCTGACAGATAAGATGCTCTAAGCCCCTTGAGCTCTTCAGTAGGCACTATGAGCTGTCTACCTTTTCAACACTCCCACTTCATTCCTCTTATTTAATATGTGTAATAACACAGAAGCACTGCTTAAACTTTTACCCACTCATTCTTGACTTCTCAGGCAGATTTGAATAGTGATTGTGAAAGACAAAAGCAGAGCAGGAAAAAATATGTGACTTCATAAAACTGGTATCCTGAAGAGAAGCAAAACCTGACATCCTGAGCCTGACAATCTTCTAAACATCTGTTAGCATTAACTTCTTCATTGTTTTTCAACCTTTTTGGCCACGGTCTATAGTAAGAAATATATTTTATATTGTGACCCACCACACACACACACATGCACACACACACACACACATACACACATGCACACACAACTATCTAAACAAAAAATATATAAAGCAGTGCACTGCAACATGTCGTGCACTCTGATATTTTAACTCTGCTTTATTCTGATTATTGAGAAAATTCTGGTTGTGACCCACAGAATTGATTTCAAAGCCTACTCCTGGACTACAGTAGTTTAGAAATCACTGGGCTACCCTCAGAGGACAGTGAATATGAGTGCGTTTCTCTTCCTGCTAAAATCTTCAGTTTCCCTTTTGGGCTATTTCTTGGAAAGTCATTTGACTTCCTGGATTTTTACATCACTTCTGATAGGCTACAGATCAGATGTAGAGTCCACTCACACGTGTGTTCTGTCAAGTTTCCCCAATCTTTTTAGCTCAGGATACAAAGATTTTGCAAGTCTAGGTGACCAACAGTGTAGGAGCAGGTGCAGAAAGCTCACTTGAAAGTCTGTCTTCCATTGCCAGTGGCACTGTGTTGGCTTGGCTTCAGCAGGCCATGGTCCTTTCATTCTGGGGCTTGCATACATTTTATTTTTTATTTTCATTTTTTTACAGAGGTATAATGAACATATAACATTATATAAGTTTCAGGTACATAATATCATAATTCAATATTTGCATATATTATGAAACAATCACCACAAGTCTAGTTGACATCCATCATCATACATAGTTACAAAATTAATTCTTGTGATGGGAACTTTTTAGATCTATTATCTTAGCAACTTTCAAATATGCAATACAGTATTATTAACTATAGTCACCATGATGTAATTCCATCCTCAGGACTTATTTATTTATTACTGGAAGTTTGTACCTTTTGACCCCTTTATCCATAATGCCTATAGCCCACCACCCCCTTTTTTTCTCTTTATTTATGAGGGTTTTTTTATTCTACATGTAAATATGATCATAAAACAGTGGACATCCTTGTCTCTTATTCCTGATCTCAGAGGAAAAACTTTCAGTTTTTCACCATTCTGATGTCAGCTGTGAGTTTTATTATTTTGAGACACATTACTTCTATACTCGCTTTGTTGAGAGTTTTTATCACAAATAAATGTTGAATTTTGTCAAATGCTTTTTCTGCATCTATTGAAATAATCGTATGATTTTAATGCTTCATTTTGTTAACATGTTGTGTCACATTGATTTGTGGATGTTAAATTATCGTTGCATCACTGCAATAAATGCTACTTGATCATGGTGTATGATCCTTTTCATGTATTGTTGAATTTGATTTGCTAATATTTTGTTAAGGATTTTTGCATTTATGTTTATCAGGGATACTTGGGCTGGGGTTTTTTATTCTTGTGGCGTCCTTGTCTGGTTTTTGTATCAGGGTAATGCTGGCCTTATAAATATCCTCTTCTACTTTTTTTGGAAGAGTTTGAGAAGTATTAGTATTAATTTTTCTTTGAATGTTTGGACTTTTGTTTGTAGGGAGATTTTTGATTACTGACTCAGTCTCCTTACTAATAATCAGTCTGTTGAGTTTTCTATTTCTTCATGATTTGGTCTTGGTAGGTTGTATATTTCTAAGGATTTATCCATTGATTGTCAAATTTGTTGGTGCATTAAATATTCCTAGTAGTCTCTTATGATCCCTTGTATTTCTGTGGTATCAGTTGTAACATCCCCTCTTTTATTTCTGATTTTATTATTTTTTTTTCCTGGTGAGTCTAACTAATTGATTTTGCTTATCTTTTCAATGAACCAGCTCTTAGTTTCATTGATCTTTTCTGTTGTCTTTTAAATCTCTATTTCATTTATTTATGCTCTGATCTTTGCTATTTCCTTCCTTTTACTGACTTTGGGCTTCATTTGTTCTTTTCTAGTTTCTTGAGGTGTAAAGGTTATTTATTTGAGATTTTTCTTCTTTCTTTCTTTCTTTTTTTTAAGGTTTCTTTATTTTAGAGAGAGAGAGCAGGAGCAGCAGAGGTAGAGGGAGAGAGAATCTTAAGCAGACTCTGCATTGAGCATGGAGCCTGATGTGGGACTCAGTCTCACAACTCTGAGATCATGACCTGCGCCGAAACCAAGAGTCAATGCCTAACTGACCGCACCACCCAGGCACCTCTCTTCTTTCTTGATGTAGGCATTTATGCTATGAATTCCCTCTAAGAACTGCTTTACTCTAATGCTGTAAGTTTTGGTATGCTGTATTTCCATTTTCTTTTTCTTTTCTTTTAATTCCATTATAGTTAGCATACATTTCAGGTGTATAATATAGTGATTCAACAATTCCATATATTACTCAGTGCTCATCAAGACCAGTGTACTCTTAATCCCCATCACCTATTTCATCCGTCCCCATGACCCACCACTCCTCTGGCAGCCATCAGTTTGTTCTCTATAGTTAAGAGTCTCTTTTTCTCCCATTGTTCATTTGTTTTGTTTCTTAAATTCCACACGAGTGAAATCAGATGGTATTTGTCTTTCTTTGACTGGCTTATTTCACTTAGCATTATACTCTCTAATCCATCCATGTTGTTGTAAATGGCAAGATTTTATTCTTTTTTATGGTGGAATAATATTCCATTGTATAGATATACCACTTCTTTATCCATTCATCTACTGATGAACACTTGGGCTGCTTCCATAATTTGGCTATTGTAAATAATGCTGCTATAAATATAGGGGTGTATATATCCTTTCAAATTAGTGTTTTCCTATTCCACTACCCTGGTGTGGAATTACTGGACCGTAGGGTAGTTGTATTTTTAATTTTTTGAGGAACCTCCATATTGTCTTCCATAGTGACTGCACCAGTTTGCATTCTCACCAGCAGTGTATGAAGGTTCTTTTTTTTCTGCATCCTCGCCAACACTTGTTGTTTCTTGTGTTTCTGATTTTAGCTATTGTGACAGGTGAGAGGTGATATCTCATTGTGGTTTTGATTTGAATTTCCCTGAAAATCAATGATGTTGAGCATCTTTTCATGCATCTGTTGGCCATTTCTGTGCCCCCTTTGGAGAAATGTCTGTTCATGTGGTGCCCATTTTTAATTGGATTATTTGTTTTTTTGGTGTTGAGCTGTATAAGTTCTTTATATATTTTGGATACTAATCCTTTATCAAATATATCATTTGCAAAAATCTCCAATTCAGTAGGTTGTCTTTTAGTTTTATTTGTTGTTTCCTTTGGTGTGTAGCAACTTTTTATTTCAAGGTAGTCCCACTGGTTTATTTTTGCTTTTGTTTCCCTTGTCTCAGGGAAATATTACAGTCACTGTCAGAGAAATTACTGCCTGTGCTTTCTTCTAGGATTTTTATGGTTTCAGGTCTCACGTTTAGGTCCTAAATCCGTTGCATTTCCATTTTCATTTATCTTAAAGTATTATTTTCTCTTTTTGATTTATTTGCTGTCCCATTGGTTGTTCAGGAGCATGTTCTTAAATTTCCACATATTTGTTAATTTTCCTGCTTTTCTTCTTATAATTGATTTCCAGTATAAGAACTTTTCCATCAGAAAAGATGCTTAAAATGATTTCAGTCTTTTTAAATTTATTAAGACTTGTTTTGTGGCCTACACTATGATCTATCCTGGAGAATGTTCTATGTGCACTTGAGAAGAATGTGTTTTCTGTTACTGGGTTATCTGTATATATATATATGTTCTGTATATATCTGTTAACTCTGTCTGGTCTGTATATATCTGGTAAGTCCATCTGGTCTAATGTGTTGTTTAAGACAAATGTAACCTTATTGATTTTCTCTCCAGATGATCCATCTATTGATGAAAGTGAGGTATTAAAGTCCCCTAATATAAATGTGTCACTGCCTATTTTCTGTCTATTAATATTTGCTTTATATATTTAGGCACTTCTATGCTGGGTGCCTTAATATTTACAAATGTTATATCCCCTTGTTGAATTGACCCCTTTATCACTATGTAGTGCCTTTCTTTGTCTCTTATTATAGTTACATTTTGTAACTATTATTACATACAAATGTAAATATATTTTGTAACTAAATGTAATTACATTACACTATAATGGAATATCTTTTCCTGTCACCTCACTTTCATTCTATGTGTGTCCTTACATCTGAAATGAATCAGTGAGTCTCTTGTGGGGAGCAAATAGATGGGTCTTGTTTTTTTTTTTAAATCCGTTGACTCACTCTGTGTCTTTGATTAAAGAATTTAGTCCACTTACTTTGAAAGTAATTATTGATAGGTGTGTTCTTATTGTCATTTTGTTAATTGTTTTCTTGCTGTTTTGTATTTCCTCTCTGTTCCTTTCTTCTTCTCATGCTGTCTTTCTTTGTGGTTTGGTGACTTTCTTTAGTGATATGTTTCGATCCTTTCTCTTTCTCTTTAGTATCTACTAGACGTTTTTGCTTTGTTGTTACCATGAGGCTTACATATAGCAATATATATAAAAGTCTATTTTAAGTTAACTTAAGTTTGAATGCATTCCAAAGCTCTTCCTTTTTTATCTCCCTCCTCCTGTGTTTTATGTTTCTGATGTCACATTTTACATCTTTTTGTCTTGTGTATCCCTTAATGAATTATTATAGTTATAGTTATTTTTGTTACTTTTCTCTTAACCATGGTACTAACTTTAATGTGAATAATACACTATCTTTACTATATATTTAACTTTACCAGTGAGATTTATACTTTTATATGTTTTCTTGTTATTTATTAGTGGCTTTTCTTTTCAGGTTAAAGATGTTCCTTTAACATATCTGTAGAGCCAATTTAGTGGTGATCAACTCCTTTAGCTTTTGCTTATCTGGAAAACGATTTATGTCTCCTTCAATTCTTTTTTTTTTTTTTAAGATTTTATTTTATTTATTTATTTAAGAGAGAGAGTGGAGAGAGAGACCACAAGAGGGGGTAGGGTCAGAGGGAGAAACAGACTCCCCACTGATCAGGGAGCCCGATGCAGGACTCAATCCCAGGACCCCGGGATCATGACCTGAGCTGAAAGCAGTCGCTTAACCAACTGAGCCACCCAGGTGTCCTGTCTCCAATTTTGAATGAAAACTGCTGGATAGAGTATGATTGGAGCTTTTTTTCTCTCAGCACTTTGAATTTATCACACTACTTTCTTCTGGCCTGCAAAGGTTCTGCTGAAAAACCTGCTAACAATCTTATGGAGGTTCTCTTATACATAACACATTATTTGTCTTTTGCTGCTTTTAAGATTCTCTTCTTGTCTTTAACGTTTGACATTTTAATTATAATGTGCCTTGATGTAGCTTTCTTTGAGTTTCTCTTATTTGGATCTCTCTGAGCTTCCTGCAGCTGGATGTCTGTTTCCTTTACTGGGTTATGGAAGTTTTCAACCATTTTTCTTCAATAAATTTTTCTGTCCCCTTCCCTCTCTCTTCTCCTTTAGGGAAGCCTATGAAATGAACATAAGTCCACTTATCCCATAAGTCCTTTAAGCTACAGTCACTTTTTAAAAATTATTTTTTTCTTTTTGCTGCTCTGATTGGATAAGTTCCACTGCCCCATCTTTGAGTTCACTGATCCTTTCTTCTGCTTCATCTAGTCTGATGTTGAATCTTTTACTTTTCAACTTAGTTATTGTATTCTTTAGCTCTGTAGCTTCTGTTTAATGTTATCTTATATTTTGAAGTTCTCACAGTGTTCATCCATTGTCTCTCAAGTTAAATGAGCATCTTTATGACCTTTTATCAGGAAGATTATTTATCTCCATTTCATTAAAGTTTGTTTCTGAGATTTTATCTTATTCTTTTATTTGGAACATGTTCCTCTATTTTTAAATTTTGCTTGACTCTGTGTTGTTTTTAAGCATTAGATGAAATAGTCACCTCCCCCAGTCTTGAATGGGTGCCCTACAAGGAGTCTAGGAGATGAATTTTATTGTTCAACCCTGCCCTAGCTCTTTGTCTCTCAAATCTTTGTGATTGACCAAGCAGCTTATTATTATTTATTTATTTATTTATTTATTATTTATTTATTTATTTATTTTAGAAAGGGACAGAGAGAGAGGGGTGGGGGGTGGGGAGGGGCAGAATGAGAGGGAGAGAGAGAGAATCTCAAGCAGGCTCCATGCTCAGCATGGAGCCCAACATGGGGCTCGATCTCACAACCCTGAGATCATGACCTGAGCTGAAATCAAGAGTTGGATGGTTAACCAACTGAGCCACCCAGGTGCCCCATAATTTTTAATAGCTCCAAGTAGTTGAGGGTGTGCCGACATCTGTTGGTGTTCCAAAGGGCAGAAGCTCAGTCAGCACCTATATTCAAGCTGATTGGAAGCCAGAGTCTCAGGCAGCAGCTTCTAAAGCCTGCAAATATATAGAGCCTGTGGCACCACAGGTGTAAGCCCTGCTGACTACCAGAGCCAGATGATCTGGAGATATCCCCTGGGTAACAGCTGCAAAAACTGGTGCTCCAGGAATATATAGGCTCCTTTTTGGGAGATACTGGTGAGCTGTGCTAAGGCAGAGAGAGAGCACAAAGATGACAACCACTGGCGTATATTCTTTGAGATCTCCTCTGTAGGCTTATAGATGTGTGCTGAACCTGAAGCCTTCCCTTCAGGCTGAAGTTCTAGGACAAGCAAAGAGGCCTCTTTCACAAAAAGGCTAGGTAGTGCCCTGAGGTGGTAACCTGCCAAGAACTGTCTTTTCAATTGTTATAGTTCTGTGTGACTCATGAACACAGTCCCCTGACCACCAGATCCAGACAATCAGGGTGTGTTCCCTGGGTGGCAACTACTGAAAATGGGGCAGCAGATACATGTAATCACTCCCTACTGAGAGATAATGGTGCTCTGGAGCATGGCAGGGAGAGAGCTCATCTTCCAAGATCTCGGGAAAGGATTGCAGTCCTTAGATATGTTTAGTTAGAAGCATGCTCCCCAGGCTGCAGCTGTGATAACAAGCTAATAGGCCTCTTTTACAGAAAGATTGAACTATTGGGTCTTTTGCCTCTTGCTGTGGCCTGGGGTGGTAGCTGTTTAAGAACTCTTATTGTGGTTATAGTCCTATGGTACCCACGAGCAGAAGCCTTGCTGGCCACCAGAGCCTGATGATACAGAGGTGTCCACTGATGGCAGCCACAAAATTGTGTTAAGTTAGATGCCTGTCCTTCAGGCCAATGCTTTTTAAAATTAGTAAATGAGCCTCTTTCAGTGCAACTGGCTGATTCTGTGCTGGGACTTAGGGTGAGTGAGTCTGAGCATGTGAGCTCTTTAAAAGCTGCTTACCAGATCACTATAGCCATGTGGGTCTCACAGATGTGATCCCCATTAGTTTTTAAATCTAGATTTTTTTTAAAAAAGATTTTGTTTATTTATTTGACAGAGAGAGACACAGTGAGAAAGGGAACACAGTATGGGGAGTGGGAGAGGGAGAAGCAGGCTTCCCGTGGAGCAGGGAGCCCAATGTGGGGCTCAATTCCAGGACCAGGGATCATGACCTGAGCCAAAGGCAGACACTTAACAACTGAGCCACGCAGGCGCACCATAAATCTAGATGTTTTGAGGGGTTCATCTCTCAGGTGCATCTCTCAAGTTGAGGTGCCTAATGTCAGTTACAAACCCTTTGGTCCTCAGAAAGAAGCTCTGGGTTTTGGGTTCCCTCCTAATTGTGGGTCACAGCACCAGGATGGGGTTTATGGCAAGACTGTGTCTCAGCTTATCCTTCCTGCTTCAATGTGACTTTTTTTTTTCAAATTTGCCCAATGTGCAGTACTCCCTCTGCCAGTTTTTAGGTTTTTCTCAGATGAAATATGTTGTTGTAGAGTAAGTATGTCTGTGGCAGAAGGTGAGTTCAGGATTTTCCTATGTGGCCATCTGGAACCAGAACCCAAAACCCACCAATTGAAATTTTAATCTCATCCAAAAACACCCTCACAGAAACATCCAGAATAAAGTTTGACAAAATATCTGGGCACCATGGCCCAGACAAGTAGACACATAAAATTAACAATCCCAAGTCCACCCCTTGTCAACTTGGCTCATATACACATCTCCCAAAATCATACTTAATCTCTGAATAAAGACAGTAACAAGGTTGTACTTATATCTCACATGTTAGAATTATCCTGTGTACAACCAAAAACATACTAATTCTCCCAGAAGAGGATGCAAAGTCCTTGGATAATATTTACTCTTCTCCTTGATATCATAACTTAAATACTAGGAGATAAAGTTAATAATACTTAAATACTATGATATAAAGTCAGTACATCTTATGTTACATGGTAAGAGGATAAGAGAAAGAAGAAAACAAAGTTATTGGCTTAATATTTACACACAAACATATTCATAACAAAATAAGGAAGAAATACTCATAACAATTACAGTCCTCATATCTGTAATTGGTCGTATGGTTATAGCTGGTATTTATAACTATCTTCTTCTACTATCCATTCCATATTCCCTTTGACCCCAACAAGCACCTTGGCTGGTCATGCTTCTTTACTTGCCAGGATGACCCAAATCTTCATTCCTTAAGGGTCATATTAATATTACTGCCTCAACTGAGTTGTGCTGATGAGGGTGATTGATTCTACTACATGGGAAAATTGGACTAGTCCTCTACAATGGAGGTAAGTAAGAGTATGTCTGGAATATAAGAGATCCTTAGGACATCTCTTAGTAGTCTGTATTCCAAACATTCTCTTCCTTGCTTTCATTGTAGAGGACAAATCCAATTTCCCCATGGTAGTAGAATTAATCACCCTCATCAGCACAGTAACTCCCTTCTTTGCTGATTCAAAAGAATGAGAAGCCCAAAGTACCCAGGTGACAGTCTTCACTTCCAATTCAGTGGAATCTTTGTTGTGTCTCCTGGTGGAAACACTTGTCCCTTTGGAACAAAGACCTGTAGGCCAGCAGAGTATAAGTTCACAGGAACAGGAAACAAACATTTTGCCAGCAGGTCACTAAGGGTAATAATAAGTGGTACCACTCCCATTTATACTCCTTAATTCCTGGATTTCTCCTGGCTTGGGAGAAACAACACTGTTTATTGGATCCTGATTCATAGTTTGGAGTCTCCTGAAGATCCTTGCCCCAGGCCTGAAAGACATTGCCACATAGCTGGTACTATAACAGAGTCTTTTTTTTTTTTAATGTAAAAGTAATGATTTAATGACTATAAGCAAGACAAAGCAATAGAATTGTGCTTCTTTATATCAGAGTCTTTTAAAGGCCATTTCACTGTTTTATCAAACTAGCTGCTTTAGGACAATGGGGCACATGGTGTGACCAGTGAATTCCATGAGAATGGATCCATTGCATTACTTCATTTGCTATGAAGTGAGTTTCTTTATCCAAAGCAATACTGTGTGGAATACTATGATGGTGGATAAGGCATCCTGTAAGTCCATGGATAGTAGTCTGAGCAGAAGCATTGTATGAAAGGAAGGCAAATCCTTATCCAGATTAAGTGTCTTTTCCAGTAAGAACAAAATGCTGCTCTTTCCATGATGGAAGCAGTCCAATGTAGTCAACCTGCCACCAGGTAACTGGTTGATCACCCCAGGGAATGGTGCCATACCAGGGATTTGTTGACCTCTCCTGTTGGCAGATTGAGCAATCAGTGGTGGCCAAAGCCAAGCTGACCTTGGTGAGTCTATGTTGCTGAGCCCATGCATAACCTTCATCCCCTCCAGCATGGCCTCTTTGTTCATGAGCCCACTGAGTGATGACAGGGGTGGCTGAGGAAAGATACTGAATGGCATCTACAGAAAGGGTCATCTTATCTACATGATTATTGAAATCCTCCTCTGCTGAGCTCACCCGTTGCTGAACATTTACATGGCACACAGATACCTACTTGTTTTTGCCCATTCAGAGAGGTCTATCCACATAGTGTTTCCCCAGACTTCTTTGACACCAATTTTCCAATCATGTTTCTTCCAAGTCCCTGACCATCCAGTCAAACCACTGGTGACAGTATATAATTACCCATCTGGCCATCGCTTCTTCCAAGCAAGGTGAACAACCAGGTACACTGCTTGATGTTAACCATCACAGGGAACTTAATACATTGGAACTTGACATTACTGAAGCATCTGCCACAGGACCAAATTATCTATCAGACCATCCTATAACATTTAGCTGTGTTGAGGTCTTTGATATTTTAACATTTAGTAAGTAATTATCAAGATCTATTTTATTGTAGACCTAGAATACTGAATTCCTTCCAAGAAGAAGAAGTATTACTGTTGCATATCAATAGAACAGTCAGCCATATCTAAAGATATGTATAAAGAAAAGTGAGAAAATCCAAATGTTTTTGTTGGCCAGATATCATGAACATGGTAAACACACTGGGAAGAAAAATACACATAGAGAAGAAGTTTTACTGAATCTTGTTAGAATTGAAAAGCTCCAGAATGGAAATATGGGAAGAGCTGGAAAACAAAGGTATTCATTACACAACATTGCTTGCATTTGGTTTTTATTTAACTTTTTTTGCATTTGCTTTTTAGAAAATCATGTTTGTCTGATAACCTATTATGCATAAGCTAGATGGAGGGGTATTTAAACTTTTACAAGTGAAAAAGCAGTATAACCAGAAGTCCTCATAAGCCTCTTCCATTCATATTTAGGAATGCAGGCCTAAAACCACCAGAATCAAGAAACTGATATCTTATAATTTATATCGCATCTATGTGCAAAAAGCATTTGGTGTAACTTAAAACTTCAAAAAGCATAAGTAAAAATAATTAACAATTATAAAGGAAGATAGTCAAGGGGAAAGAGAAATCACTTTTCAAGGGAAGTTGGGTCTGTAGGGATTTTTACTTTTGTTTCTAATCCAATGATGGAGTTAATTCTTTCCCAGACCTCTAACAAAATTGCCCACTTTCCTTCTTAAGCTCTTCTTTATCAGTTCTCCTTCCCTTCACCATTTTACATGCTCACCCTTGAAAGTTCTCATCCACACCCATGAAATCATCAACCGGCTGTGTACTGTCATCTCCCAAACCTATTTCCTACATATATTAGGTACCCCAAACTCAGTATCACCAAGGCCAAACTCATCATCCCTCTTCATCCTTATCTGAGATGTCCCCATCATCCACCCATTTGCCCAAGACAACCTGAATCATGCTTCCATTATTTCCACATCTCATAAGTCACTGAGTTTTGTTTTAATAGCACCCAAATACATATATATCTTTCTCCACATTCTCACTCCACTCCCCTGGCTCAAATGCACGTCCTCTCTTAGAATATTTCAAAAACCTCCTAATTGGTCTCCGTAGCTCCAGGCTTCATCTACCTTTGTCCATGGTGGGCACTAATCCACAGAGATTTCCTGAAAATACAGATCTGATCATATCATTCCCAGGATCAGAATTCTTCAACAGCTCCTCATTGATAACAAAATAACATAACCTCCATAACATGGCATATGATATCCTCATGCTGTGGCCCTGTCTCAGTATCTGGCCTCATTAAAGAATAAACTGTTCTGGGGCACCTGGGTGGCTCAGTCATTAAGTGTCTGCCTTCGGCTCAGGTCATGATCCCAGGATCCTGGGATCGAGACCCACATCAGGCTCCTTACTCAGCAGGGAGCCTGCTTCTCCCTCTCCCACTCCTCATGCTTGTGTTCCCTCTCTCACAGTGTGTCTCTCTTTGTCAAATAAATAAATAAAATATTTTTAAAAAAAGAGTGAACTCTTCCACCTAAGCAAATTGTCAGGAGAATTCAAGTTTGTCTCCAAGTGCAATGATAATAATTGTATTCACATTGTTAAAAATATTTGTAACATATATCACATGAATCATGTCTTCCAAACAGATAGCTCTAGATATAATTTCACTTTTGGTGGTACAGGGTTACCATTATGGATTCCAATTCCTGGGCTGTGTTGTAATAGAGTGAGGTTCCCGGGAGTTCCTAAGCCATGCCAGGCTATTTAGCTCTTCATTCACATCCCAGAATAATATTTGGTAAATCTGTTGCTTTCACCATTTCTATTTTCATAGCTGACCTGTTAAAGTCTATCCACACCTCCTGCACTTCTAATCTTCTGACTACTGTACTCTATTGATATAAGCAATTGTGTTAAATCAGTAATTCCATTTTTGCATATAATTCTAAATCCATGGACTCCAATCTGAGCACTTTTCCTCTAAATTAAAATACATGAAATTTCTAAGAGCCTGTTTCTCTATGTTTATTCTTCCACTTACTACTGTGTATATAACAGTTTTCTTGGGGGTTGAAGCTTCACTTTATTAGCTTGTGTGGTGGTGGTTTATTATATTTTGAGGCTTAGTGAGCTGGCTTGGGAATTTATCTGTGTGTTCATTAAAGAACAAGGGATAAACCCAGAAACCCCAATCCATGGCCCTGTTGCTTCCCTTTTAATCCTGTACTCACTCTATAGAAGTTCTCCTCAAGCAAACTTGGAGGCCATCCTTCCTGTGCTCCCAAGGGCTCCTAGCCCAGGCATTCAGTGATCAACACAGCTGATGTACTGCTTGATTGTCAGCACTAAGACAAAATGCTTTGGTCCTAATTGCATGAGGGATTGCCCCTGATCCTAAAAGATACAGAATGGGTCAGATGTTAGGGGTTGCATAAAGAAATCAAAAACACTGCTCAAAAAAATCTAGGCAAGTATGGAGAAAACTAGCTCACTGTTGGCAGAAATACCTGAGGACTTAACACCCAGCATTTAGTTCACTGGGTGTGTCTCTATGGACATTGATTTTTTTTCCCCCAAGGAGATTGAATAAGGAGGATCTTCTTGACAGTGTTGTAACTGTAGGAAGAAGCCACAGAACCACTCCAATTGAGAGCATTTTGTCACATAGCCCATGTGGTCTGATATATATATGTATCATATATCATGTATATATATGTATGTATGTATCTTCCACCTCCTAAGCTAAACCCTTTAAAGGTGTTTATTGTCTTATAGCTCTTAATGTTGTGTTTTGAATGTAAGACATTAACTTGATATTTTAAAATATTTATTTATTTATTTAAGAGAGAGCATGAGTGGGAGGCGCAGAGGGAGAGGGAGAAAGAATCTAAAGCAGACTCTGTGCTGAGTGCAGAGCTTAATGCTCATGACTTAATGCTCACGACCCTGAGATCATGACCTGAGCCATAACCAAGAGTTGAAACCTTAATTGACTGTGCCACCCAGGCACCCCTAACTCTCTTTTTATTAAACGTTTCCCGAAATATCCAAGTGATTTAAGTTATAGCCAATAAAATAAACCATTTGACTTGAAACATCCTCTTGATGCTGTTATGTATGATGTTAGAAGCATATGATATTTGTCTAGGAAAGAAAATATATGTCAGGACTGCTGGAAAAGGCTGAAACCCTTCAGCAAGCCATGTAGTTTTGCATGTCACATAAATTCTGGGTTCAGAATTAACTCAGAAGTCATCCACCTTACTTACTGAGTCACACACTCCTCATGTAATAGCTGTATTTTCTCAATCATAGTCTTCCCAAACCAGATCCACCTATGAGCATTTACAGCCAGTAGTGAAGAAATTTTTTAAATAGGGCACCAGAGAGGTAGAAAGTGTAAACACCAACCCTGATGGCAGAAGACAGGACCATAAACAAGGCCAAGGCTCATGATGACAGAGGGAGTAGTGGTTGATGTAGAAGGTTAGCATTAGTTCTCTAGGGAAGAGTGGTTCAGAGTCTGAGAGCTCCAAGGCTATTCAAGTGACCAGGCAGGAGAGAACTTCATGTATGCAAAGAGGGTCAGTAAGTGGTGACTCAGCCCAAAGCAGAAGAGACATGAAGAACAAGGAGGCCAGGGGGTCCACCCTGATCACGTGATCCATGTGAGTGGCAAATGTGACTATGGCCACTGACTCAAGGAAGGGTGTATCATTCTCTCTGCTCAGGTCTTCTGGATTCAGCTGCATAAGGGCAGACAAGTATGGGGAGACAGGAGAGGAAAGGCTTCCAGGTGGCTATTACCAAGAGGCAGGAAGTTTCATATTTTTTCCCCAGCTCTTTTTATTTTGTCCCTTGAATTGCTACTCTTTTCCATCTATGCTCTATCCTTACACTTTCATCTTAATTCTGCTGATTCCTAAAACTGTATTTCTAGCCTAGCTCTCATCCTGGATTTCCTAATGTCTACCAGACATTTCTGCTTATACATATTGGAGTTGTACCTTGGTAAATACATGTAACAGAACTCATCATTCTTTTCCCCCACAAAAATAGTTCCTTCCCATATTCGTTTCCTCATCTCAGCCTACAGAACTGTGATTCCTCCACTCCTTCAGAACAGAACCCTTAGAAACCATTGAAACTCATGTCTCATCTTCATCCTGCATCTAGATTCCTGTATCTTTCATCCGACTCAGACAACAAATCCTGTTGATTCTTCCTCTAAAATCTCCCTCCCTTTACTCCATTCCATCAAACTTATTTAAGCATCTTTTATCCTCACAGGACCAAATCACTCAATCAGCCTTCTAGCTAACTTCCCTGATTTCCCAGCTCTCTCTGCTTTATTCTGTCTTATATCCTACTTTCCAGCTATCCTTCCTGAAGTACTAATTTTCTAGAACTTTTTCCTTGTCCAAGAACCCCTAGTGGTTTCATACCGCTTGCTACAAATCCAATTTTGACACCAGACTGTGTCCTCTCAGTCTGGCTCACATTCTCATTTCCCCAAATTCCCCAACAGGACCTCCAGCCCTCCAATTTGGCCCTTCTCTGTTCTTTGCAGACATGTTCAGAGGCTGCTCATAACCAGCTTTGGTCAAGTTCGGCAATGGCCCCAAATGTCCTGCCCTCTACTCTCCCTGCCTATCTTTCAATGCTCAGTCTAAGTCTTGCTCATTACCTAAAGCCTACTGTATTTCATCTGGGTCCTCCCAGTAGATACCAAAATGGGTTTGCCCATACAAGGATTTTATTAGGAGAAATGTCTATGAGAGAAAATAAGAAAGGATACTGGGGAGGCTGGGAGAGCCTGCAAATCTGACCCCCAAGTGAAAGAGGGAAGGAAGTTTGGGTGGAAATGTCCTAGATTACTGTTTGCTTAGTCACTGGCTCAGATCAGCCCATGAGAAGCCTTGGCCTTAGTATGAACTTCTCTACATTTCAGAGCACAGCAGCTTGGGCCCTTGGTCAGTGACACACTTGTAGTTGAACATCTGCACAGCACATTATCAAGGTCACCACACCTGGTTTAATTCTTTGGGCCCACATGGATCTCTTCATTCTGTGAATTCACACTGCATATAGAATTAATACCACCTCATCTGAAACTTAATTTTTTTACCTCAACTGATTATTTTGTCTCCCCAGACTCTTGATTTGCGTAATATGCCTCATAGTTTTTTGGTCATTGTCTACCATCTGGGAATTCCTAATACAAATACATTTAACTCACAATTAAATGCTTTTTCAAGCCCAATGTGGGGCTTGAACTCACAAACCTGAGATCAAGACCTAAACTGAGATCAAGAATCAGATGTTTAACTGACTGAGCTACTGAGGTGTCCCAACAATTAAATACTTTTAAGTTGTGAGTCATTCGTCATTCATTATGAAAAGGCACTCTTAATGTGGAGACTAGAAAAATCTCTTCCTCCTATTTTGCAAAAGATTTGCTTACAGATCAATAGCAGCCAAGGAAGGGATAGTATTAAAAATAGCCCTTTGGGGAACAAGAGGTACTCAGAAATAGGGGGCATTTAATTGTGCAAATTATGGATAAATTGGAAAGAAAAAAAAGAAGAAAGAGGGGAAAGAAGGAACCCAAGGAAAAAATGCTTCTCTCTGGTTCCATTTTCATGGATACAAATATAAAAATAAATCAAGTCATGATTCTACTACTAAGGGAGGATGTTGAAATGTTGAAATTACCAGCCATGCTGTGCTCTAGAGAGAGACCACAGCAATGATTCTGTGGCAACCTTGAAAAATGACCACTAGGCTGGCCAGGTGGAAGGAAATCAGCTTCCCAAAGGATTTAAATTCTAAATGTAAAAAAAGGAAAGAAAAAAACACCAGATTTAAAAAGTATTGTTTTGAATAAGCTAGGTTAGAGGAACACTGACAAGTTCTGGGAGAAATATGAAGAGTAGTTTTTATTTGGACCGAGGTCCAGAGATTTCCATTATCCCTCTACATTTCCAACAATGATAAAAGACATTTTATATATTTCCTATATATTTTATATGATTCTCCATCTCTCAACTCCAACTGTTAGAGCAAGGGCATGGACTCACAGAGGTTTTCCAAAGAATCAAGAATAGGATTTCAGAAGCCTTACATTTTAGATTTTAGATTTAAACTTTGCTCTGATATTTTTGGTAAAACTTCCAAACAAGTTAGTCATTTGTTGATTACATTTTGAAATATAGATTGTTTTAATCCTAAAATTCCTGAGATTTAAATGGTTTATTAAAAATATTAGCATTAGATTGAATTTCATATGTCAGTGAGTTCAATTAGTATTAGTTAAGCATTTATGAATTTATGACTTTATGAAACAATTTGGAGAATGTTCTCTCACCTTTTATTTTCTTAAGATGTGTAAGATTAGTAATATTTTTTCCTTAAATGTATGATACAATTCATTTTTACAAATTCAATTTCTTTGATAGATACTGGGCCATTTACATATTCCATTTCTTTTTGTTATAATTTTTGAAAGTTTTTGAAGTTATTTATGCATTTTGTGTAAATTTCTAATTATATTGGCGTAAAGCTGTCTATAATATTGCCTGATTATTCTTTAAATGTCTGTAGGATCTGTAATGATATCTTTATTCCTGTTATTGGTAGTTTGTGTTTTCTCTATTTTTATCTTGATCAGTCTTGTTTGTGGTTTATAAATTCTGTATAGTTTCTTGTTTTCTAGTTTATTCTACTATCTTTACCACTTCTTCCCTTTTACATATTTTGAGTTTAATTTGCTGTTCTTTTTCTAACTTCTTGACATTGAAACTTAGATTATTTATATTAATTCTTTCTTCTTTTCTAATATATATTAAAGTTCTAATTTCCCCTAAGCATTGCTTTAGTTGTATCTTACAAATTTTCATGTTGTATTTTTATTATCACTTGGTTTAAATATTCTATAATTTCCCTTGTGATTCTCAAAAACGCTTCTTTGGACTACTGGGTTATTTAGTAGTGCATTGCTTAATTTCCAAGTATATGGGAATTTTTCTAGATATCTTATTGTTATTGATTTCTTTTTTTTTACTTTTTTAAAAATTTTTTATTGTTATGTTAATCACCATATATTACATCATTAGTTTTTGATGCAGTGTTCCATGATTCATTGTGCATAACACCCAGTGCTCCATGCAGAATGTGCCCTCTTTAATACCCATCACCAGGCTAACCCATCCCCCTACCCTCCTCCCCTCTAGAACCCTCAGTTTGTTTTTCAGAGTCCATCGTCTCTCATGGTTCGTCTCCCCCTCTGACTTACTCTCCTTCATTCTTACCCTCCTGCTATCTTCTTTTTCTTTTTTCTTAACATATGTTGCATTATTTGTTTCAGAACTACAGATCTGTGATTCAACAGTCTTGCACAATTCACAGTGCTCATCACCAAAGCACATACCCTACCCAATGTCTATCACCCAGCCACCCCATCCCTCCCACCCCCCACCACTCCAGCAACACTCAGTTTGTTTTCTGAGATTAAGAATTCCTCATATCAGTGGGGTCATATGATACATGTCTTTCTCTGATTGACTTATTTCACTCAGCATACCACCCTCCAGTTCCATCCACGTCATTGCAAATAGCAAGATCTCATTCCTTTTGATGGCTGCATAATATTCCATTGTGTATATATATATATATATATATATACTACATCTTCTTTATCCATTCATCTGTCAATGGACATCTTAGCTCTCTCCACAGTTTGGCTATTGTGGACATTGCTGCTATAAACATTGGGGTGCACGTACCCCTTCGGATCCCTACATTTGTATCTTTGTGGTAAATACCCAGTAGTGCAAATGCTGGATCGTATGGTAGCTCTATTTTCAACTGTTTGAGGAACCTCCACACTGTTTTCCAGAGGGGTTGCACCAGCTTGCATTCCCACCAACAGTGTAGGAGGGTTCCCCTTTCTCCACATCCCCGCCACCATCTGTCGTTTCCTAACTTGTTCATTTTAGCCATTCTGACTGGTGTGAGGTGGTATCTCATTGAGGTTTTGATTTGGATTTCCCTGATGCCGAGCGATGTTGAGCACTTTTTCATGTGTCTGTTGGCCATTTGGATGTCTTCTTTGGAAAAATGTCTCTTCATGTCTTCTGCCCATTTCTTGATTGGATTATTTGTTCTTTGGGTGTTGAGTTTGATAAGTTCTTTATAGATTTTAGATACTAGCCCTTTATCTGATATGTCATTTGCAAATATTTTCTCCCATTCTGTCGGTTGTCTTTTGGTTTTGTGGACTGTTTCTTTTGCTGTGCAGAAGCTTTTTATCTTGATGAAATCCCAATAGTTCATTTTTGCCCTTGCTTCCCTTGCCTTTGGCGATGTTTCTAGGAAGAAGTTGCTGTGGCTGAGGTCGAAGAGGTTGCTACCTGTGTTCTCCTTTAGGATTCTGATGGACCCCTGTCTCACGTTTACGTCTTTCAACCATTTGGAGTCTATTTTTGTGTGTGGTGTAAGGAAATGGTCCAGTGTCATTTTTCTGCATGTGGCTGTCCAATTTTCCCAACACCATTTGTTGAAGAGACTGTCTTTTTGCCATTGGACATTCTTTCCTGCTTTGTCAAAGATAAGTTGACCATAGAGTTGAGGGTCCATTTCTGGGCTCTCGATTCTGTTCCATTGATCTATGTGTCTGTTTTTGTGCCAGTACCATACTGTCTTGATGATGACAGCTTTGTAATAGAGCTGGAAGTCCGGAATTGTGATGCCACCAGCTTTGCTTTTCTTTTTCAATATTCCTCTGGCTATTTGGGGTCTCTTCTGGTTCCATATAAATTTTAGGATTATTTGTTCCATTTCTTTGAAACATGTGGATGGTATTTTGATGGGGATTGCATTGAATGTGTAGATTGCTCTAGGTAGCATTGACATCTTCACAATGTTGGTTCTCTCAATCCATGAGCATGGAATGTTTTTCCATTTCTTTGTGTCTTCTTCAATTTCTTTCATGAGTATTTTATAGTTTTCTGAGTACAGATCCTTTGCCTCTTTGGTTAGATTTATTCCTAGGTATCTTATGGTTTTGGGTGCAATTGTAAATGGGATCGACTCCTTGATTTGTCTCTCTTCTCTCTTGTTGTTGGTGTATAGGAATGCCACTGACTTCTGTGCATTGATTTTATATACTGCTACTTTACTGAATTCCTGTATGAGTTCTAGCAGTTTTGGGGTGGAGTCTTTTGGGTTTTCCACATACAGTATCATATCATCTGCAAAGAGTGAGAGTTTAACTTCCTCTTTGCCGATTTGGATGCCTTTGATTTCTTTTTGTTGTCTGGTTGCTGTGGCTAGGACTTCTAACACTATGTTGAATAGCAGTGGTGAGAGTGGACATCCCTGCCACGTTCCTGACCTTAGGGGAAAAGCTCTCAGCTTTTCCCCATTGAGAATGATATTCGCTGTAGGTTTTTCATAGATGGCTTTTATGATATTGAGGTATGTACCCTCTATCCCTACACTCTGAAGAGTTTTGATCAAGAAAGGATGCTGTACTTTGTCAAATGCTTTTTCTGCATCTGTTGAGAGGATCATATGATTCTTGTTCTTTCTTCTGTTAATGTATTGTATCATGTTGATTGATTTGCGGATGTTGAACCATCCTTGCAGCCCAGGGATAAATCCCACTTGGTCGTGGTGAATAATCCTTTTAATGTACTGTTGGATCGTATTGGCTAGTATTTTGGTGAGAATTTTTGCATCCATGTTCATCAAGGATATTGGTCTGTAATTCTCCTTTTTGATGGGGTCTTTGTCTGGTTTTGGGATCAAGGTAATGCTGGCCTCATAAAATGAGTTTGGAAGTTTTCCTTCCATTTCTATTGTTTGGAACAGTTTCAGGAGAATAGGTATTAATTCTTCTTTAAATGTCTGATAGAATTCCCCTGGGAAGCCATCTGGCCCTGGGCTTTTGTTTCTTGGGAGATTTTTGATGACCGCTTCAATTTCCTTAGTGGCTATAGGTCTGTCAGGTTTTCTATTTCTTCCTGGTTCAATTTTGGTAGTTGATACATCTCTAGGAATGCACCCATTTCTTCCAGGTTATCTAATTTGCTGGCATAGAATTGCTCATAATATGTTCTTATAATTGTTTGTATTTCTTTGGTGTGGGATGTGATCTCTCCTCTTTTATTCATGATTTTGTTGATTTGGGTCATTTCTCTTTTCTTTTTGATCAGTCTGGCCAGGGGTTTATCAATCTTGTTAATTCTTTCAAAGAACCAGCTCCTAGTTTCGTTGATCTGTTCTACTGTTCTTTTGGTTTCTAGTTCATTGATTTCTGCTCTGATCTTTATTATTTCTCTTCTCCTGCTTCGTTTAGGCTGTATTTGCTGTTCTTTCTCCAGCTCCTTTAGGTGTAGGGTTAGGTTGTGTATTTGAGACCTTTCTTGTTTCTTGAGAAAGGCTTGTATTGCTATATACTTTCCTCTCAGGACTGCCTTTGCTGTATCCCAAAGATTTTGAACCGTTTTGTTTTCATTTTCATTGGTTTCCATGAATTTTTAAATTCTTCTTTAATTTCCTGGTTGACCCATTCATTCTTTAGTAGGATGCTCTTTAGCCTCCATGTATTTGAGTTCTTTCCGACTTTCCTCTTGTGATTGAGTTCTAGTTTCAAAGCATTGTGGTCTGAAAATATGCAGGGAATAATCCCAATCTTTTGGTACCGGTTGAGACCTGATTTGTGACCTAGGATGTGATCAACTCTGGAGAATGTTCCATGGGCACTAGAGAAGAATGTGTATTCCGTTGCTTTGGGATGGAATGTTCTGAATGTGTCTGTGAAGTCCATTTGGTCCAGTGTGTCATTTAAAGTCTTTATTTCCTTGTTGATCTTTTGCTTAGATGATCTGTCCATTTCAGTCAGGGGGGTGTTAAAGTCCCCCACTATTATTGTATTGTTATCAATGTGTTTCTTCGCTTTTGTTATCAATTGCCTTATATAATTGGCTGCTCCCATTTTAGGGGCATAGATATTTACGATTGTTAGATCTTCTTGTTGGATAGACCCTTTAAGTAGGATATAGTGTTCTTCCTCATCTCTTATTACAGTCTTTGTTTTAAAATCTAATTTGTCTGATATAAGGATTGCCACCCCAGCTTTCTTTTGGTGTCCATTCAGATGGTAAATGGTTTTCCACCCCCTCACTTTCAATCTGGGGGTGTCTTTGGGTGTAAAATGAGTCTCTTGCAGACAGCATATTGATGGGTCTTGTTTTTTAATCCAATCTGATAGTCTGTGCCTTTTGATTGGGGCATTTAGCCCATTTACATTCAGGGTAACTATTGAAAGGTATGAATTTAGTGCCATTGTATTGCCTGTAAGGTGACTGTTACTGTATATTGTCTGTGCTCCTTTCTGATCTATGCTGCTTTTAGGCTCTCTCTTTGCTTAGAGGACCCCTTTCAATATTTCTTGGAGGGCTGGTTTCGTGTTTGCAAATTCCTTTAGTTTTTGTTTGTTCTGGAAGCTTTTGATCTCTCCTTCTATTTTCACTGACAGCCTAGCTGGATATAGTATTCTTGGCTGCATATTTTTCTCGTTTAGTGCTCTGAAGATATCTTGCCAGTCCTTTCTGGCCTGCCAGGTCTCTGTGGATAGGTCTGTTGCCAATCTAACGTTTCTACCATTGTAGGTTACATATCTCTTCTCCCAAGCTGCTTCAGGATTTTCTCTTTGTCTCTGAGACTCGTAAGTTTTACTATTAGATGTTGGGGTGTTGACCTATTATTATTGATTTTGAGAGGGGTTCTCTGTGCCTCCTGGATTTTGATGCCTGTTTCCTTCCTCACATTAGGGAAGTTCTTTGCTATTATTTGCTCCAATATACCTTCTGCCCCTCTCTCTCTTTCTTCTTCTTCTGGGATCCCAATTATTCTAATGTTGTTTTGTCTTATCGTATCACTTATCTCTCGAATTCTGCCCTCGTGATCCTGTAGTTGTTTCTCTCTCTTTTTCTCAGCCTCTTTATTTTCCATCTTTGGTCTTCTATATCACTGATTCTCTCTTCTGCCTCATTTATCCTAGCAGTTAGCGCCCCCATTTTTTATTTCACCTCATCAATAGCCTTTTTGATTTCGACTTGGTTAGATTTTAATTTTTTATTTCTCCAGAAAGGGCTTCTCTAATAACTTCCACGCTTTTTTCGAGCCCAGCTAGTATCTTTAAAGTCATGATTCTGAACTCTAGGTCCGACATCGTACTAATGTCCGTATTGAATAGGTCCCTGGCTGACGGTACTACCTCTTGTTCTTTTTGCTGAGGTGATTTTTTTTTCGTCTTGTCATTTTGTCCAGAGGAGAATAGATGAATGAGAGAACAAAATGCTAACGGGTTAACAACGTCCCCAGCAAATATACTGTATACAAATCAGAAAAGACCTGAAACCAGGGGAAAAGAAAGGGAAAGAAAGAAAAAGGAAAGAGAAAAAAAAAAGATAAAAACAAAAACAGAACAATACAAAAAAAGCAGAATATGATCAAATATGATCAGGCTAGTGCATATATCAGTGCCACACACTAGATTTTGGGTGTATTTTGGTCTGTTAGAAAAAAGTGCCTCCTAAAATTTTAAAGGAAGAAAGACATATATGTACAAAATAAGGGTTGATACAATGAAGGGATGGAAGATGACTGTAAAGATGAAAATGATAAAAGATTTTATAAAAGGAATTGATAAGATAAGTTGTTTGAAAAAAGAAAGAAGAAGATTTAAAAAAAAGAAAAGAAAAAAGGGAGAGAATGTGATCAGGCAGGAGACTAGAACAAAGCCATACACTAGTGATTTAGGATATATTTTGATCTGTTAGAAGAAACTGTATCTCAAAATTTTAAAGAGAGAACAACTTATATATATATGCCAAAAATAAGGGTAACTACTATGAAGGGATAAAATATGACTCTAAAAATGAAAAATAAAAAGTTTTTTTTTTTAAAGGGATTGATAAGATGTTGGTTGAAAAAGGGAAAAAGAAAAATTAAAAAAAAAACAGTCAAAAAAATTAACTTTGATGAACTAATGAATCATGGTAAAAAAAAGCCATGAATTCTATGTGCAGTATTCTCCTAGCGCTGGAGTTCTCCCGTTCTCCTTGATCAGTAAACTTGGTCTTGGCTGGCTGTTCGTGCTGATCTTCTGGGGGAGGGGCCTGTTGCCATGGTTTCCAAATGTCTTTGCCGGAGGCTGAATTGCCCCGCCCTTGTCGGTCCGGGCTAAGCAAGCTGCTGGGGTTTGCTCTCAGGAGCTTTTGTTCCCTGCAAGCTCTTGGTACAGCTTTGGAGGACCAGGGTGAAAATGGTGGTCTCCCAATCTCCACCCAGAGGAGCTGAGAACTCGGGGCCCTGCTCCTCAGTGCGCCCCCAGAGAAAAGCAGTCACTCCCATCTCCCCGGTCTCCGGCCGCACTCCGTGCTCACCGGCCTGTGACCGAGCGTTTCTATCTCTGGCACCCGACCCCGTGTGGAGTCTCCAAACCCAGCAGATCCCGGTGGTGCGCTCCCACGCCGCTCCTCCCGGGGGAGAAAAGGGAGTCTCCCTGGATCTGCCGCTTGTTGGGTCCCTGCTGGAGGAGCAGTGGCCCGACTGGGCCGCGGATCAGTTTATGGCAACCCCGAGCTGAGAGCCCGCGCCTCAGCTCTGTCTCTGCAGCCGGCTTCCCTGCTCCGATACCTGGGAGCTCTGCCGCACTCAGGTACCCCCGGTCTTTCTGTGACCCCAAGGGTCCTGAGACCACACTGTCCCGGGAGGATTCCACCCCACGCTTAGCCACTGCAGCGGTGTCCCTCAGCGGAGCCAACTTCTAAAAGTCCGATTTTGTGCTCCGCAGCTCTATCACTTGCCAGAAGCAGCCGACAGAGGCCCCCTCCCCCGCCGTCTATCCTCCCGAATATCGCCTCGGATTCACTTCTCCGCACGTCCTACCTTCCAGTAAGTGGTCGCTTCTCTGTTCAGAGAGTTGTTGCTACTCTCCTCTTCGATCTCCTGTTGAGTTCATAGGTGTTCAGAATGGTTTGATCCCTATTCAGCTGACTTCCTGAGACCAGACGAAATCTAGGTCTCCTACTCCTCTGCCATCTTGCTCTGCCCCCCTTATTGTTATTGATTTCTAATTTAATTCCATTGTGGTCAGAGAAATATTCTGTAAGATTTCAATATTCTGAAATGTATGGAGACTTATTGTACTGCAAAACATGTAGTCTATCCTGATGAGTGTTTCACATACACTTGAAAAGACAGTGAATGTATTCTTCCTCTGGTAGTAGTGTTTTTTATAAATGTCAATTAGTTCAAGTGGTTTAAGGTGTGCTTAATATCTTTGACATCCTTAAAGATTTTTTTGCCTTGCTGCTCTATTATTTTTATTGAGAGCCATTTAAAATCTCTGACTGTGATAATGGATTTATCTATATCCTCCTTTAACTCTGTCAGGTTTATTTCATGTTTTTTGAAGCTCTATTTTGAGGCATGTGTACAATTAGGTTTGTTATATCTTCCTGATGAAATGCCACTCTTTATCTCTAAGATTCAATTTCTTGAAGTCTATTTTGTCTTATACTAAAATAGCCACATGAAGTGTTCTGTGTTTCCTGTTTTCACGATATGTCTTTCTTCCTTTACCATCCACCTGGCGCTGTCTTTGTACTTAAAGTGCGTATGTTCTCAACAGCGTATATTCGGATATTCCTTTTTAACAGCTTGACAATCTCTGCCTTTTAATTAGAGTGTTTAGTCCATTAACAATGTAATTTTTTACATGGTTGAGTTTAAGTCTACCATTTTGTTATGTGTTTTCTAGTTATCTCATCTGATATCTCAGTTCTTTCTTGCTTTCTTTCTTTGGGCTAATAAAATACTTTTTAATATTCTACTTTAATTCCTTGATTATATTTGTTTAGTGGTTATTCTAGAGATTACAGTATGCATCTATTTAGAATATTTACCATTTCACGTAAAACATAAAAATCTTACAACAGTACAATTGCATTCACCCCATCCTTTGTGTAAATCTTTTCACATATTTTATGCTTGTAAAATTATTTCTTTGAAAAACAACTGTTTATGGCAAAATAACTTCACATTCTAGAGTTTTTACCTTATGGAAATGTAAAATATGTAGACAATCATACCACCTGGAGAAGGACACATGCAAGGTGTCTTCTCATGGGTGCCACATCCATTCAGTGAATTTTTTATTTTTATTGCTTTTTCCAGCTCTATATTTTTCTGCGTGTATGTGTGTGTTTATACTTCTCAGTTCTTTGGCAAGATTGCATATCTATTAGCTCATTTGCACCACTTTTGCATATATATATATATATTAAATTTTTGTGTATTTATTCCAACATCTGGACCATCTTGAGGTCTGTTTCTATTTTTCCTGATTATGGGTCACAGTTTCCTACTTTTCCACAAATCTAGTAACTTTTAATCATATGTTCAACATTTTGGATGATATTCTGTAGGAAATATGGATTCTGTCATCTTTCACTAAAGTGTGTTCAGGATTATTCTGGCAGGAGGTAAATAACTGACAGCTTTTTGATCCCATCAGGATTTATTCTTGGTTAGGGTGGTTCTATTGTGATTTTGAACTTAATCATTGTGTGTTTCCTTTACTCTAGGTTGTAGTCTCTCTTGAGCCATGATCTTTCTGGGATCTCAACAGAAAGCACAAGATACTCAGTGAGCCGTCTCCACTCAGGTGGGCCAGAATGCCAACATCTGTCAACACTGTAGACCAGGACCAGTAGAGCCTTGTCCTACAAAAACCAGTCTTCAGCCAAGGAATAGTGAATTTTCCACATAGACTCCTGGATGGCAATCCCCATCATTATAGCTCCTCCTCCTCCAGTACCCTCCCCACACCTTCCAGTTGTTTTGTCCACCTCAAACTCCAGTTTCTGATTGATCAGCTGACTGAGACCACACTTAGTTGGGTCCTACCCTCCCATGCTGCAGCAGAAATACATCTCCATGTAGAAATCCAAAGCAATGATGGGGGCCATTTCATGTGTTTCCTTTTTCTCAAGGCTCATAGTCATGCACTGTTGGTTGTTACTTCATATATTTTATCCAGTTTATAGTTGCTTTGGCTAAGATAGCATGTCCTGTACCAGTTACTTGGCCATGGCCAGAAATGGAAGTAAGAATCGCCATCTTTAAAAATTTTATTGGGGAAAATTGCTTCTGGGAACTGGGATAATTCTTTACTGACCAATGCAAAGCTTTGTAGTATAAGAAGAAGTTAGCTGTTTTGTAATATAAATCTCAAATTTCTCCAGTTTCTCATCTCTGTCGATCATTGAGTTATCATTATGGTTGCCATTTAAGCATAATTATACTGCTACATTATATTCTTTGTAGCATATTCTTGAAATTGCACGAACTTTTTTATTATGGAACAATTCAAATACATATATACAAAAGTAGAGTGAAGAGTGTAAAGTTGTATATACAAAATGATCCAATTTTTTCAAAAAACATGTGCATAAAATAAAGACTATATACAGTATGGGAAAATGAACCTCTATGTTCCCATCACCTGCTTTAACAATTATTAACTTGTGAGCGGTCATATTGTTTGTACCTTCACCACCTCCCCCTAGATTTTTTTTGAAGCAGATCCCAAACATTATCTTTTTTTTTTTTAAAGATTTTTATTTATTTATTTAACAGAGATTGAGAGAGAGCACAAGTAAGCAGAGCGGCAGACAGAGGTAGAGGGAGAAGCAGGCTCTCCGCCAAGCAGGGAGCCCGATGCGGGGCTCGATCCCAGGACCCTGGGATCATGACCTGAGCTGAAGGCAGCCGCTTAACCGACTGAGCCACCCAGGTGCCCCAACATTATCTTATTTTATCTGTGCATATTTCTAAAGACACAGATGCCCTCTTTTAAATAAAAATGCAATATCATCTCACTTTAATATTTCCTCAACATTTCTAAATACACAGTGAGTGTTTCCCTGATTGTAATATAGTTTTGTAACATTTTATTTATTTGAATAAGGATCAAATAAGGCCCATACACAGTGTTTTGCTAATTTGCCTTTAAAGTCTTTTAATTTTCAGGTTTGCTCCAAAATTTTTACCTGCTCTTTTCCTTCTAACCTTAAGAATTTACAAAATTTGTATTCTGCTGATTGCATCTCCAGTTGTAAACCTGCAGTGTCGTTTAGCATGTTCCTCTCTCTGTATTTCCTATAAACTAGTAGTAGATCTAGACACTTAATCAAATTCAGGTTCAAACTCTTTGATGAGATTATTTCATAGGTAGTGTTGTTTCTTCTATTGGGTGCATGATGTCTGGTTTCTTACCTTGTATAAGAAAGGCAGGATACATGCTTGACTCTTTCCCTTTACTCATCAGTTTTCATAATAATGAATTTGTTCCTTAGTCTCCTCTAAAGGTAATCAAGGATTTTCTAGTATTACTATGAATTCATGGATTTAAACCTGTTTGGTATATTTTGGTCTTTACAATTAGTGCCCTTACTGATGCTAATTTTGTCCCATCATTGACCAGTGGGGGTATCTCACATGTTGTTTCTTGAGTCCTTTTGACACAGCCCTAGTTGTCCTTGATGGCTTCTTTGCTTCCTCTAGGGCAAGATGTTGAAGGCCCCTCTTCTACATATCCTGCCCCAGACCTAGAATCAGCCATTTCTCTGGGAAGTCGGTTCATTTTCTTGGGAAGTGATATTTACAGGCCACTATCCAAGCACTAAAAGAACTTGTCTTTATGGGATTTTCATGTTAGTTCTTATCAATGGATAGACCTAAGTTTTTGTTGTTGTTTTCGTTTTTAGAAAAAATACATCGTGAGTTCATACTAGATGTCTTCTTCACATCAGGACAATAGTTTTTCCTTAACCTCATCAATCTTACATCCACATCTCTCCAATAAAATATCTTGGTTCTCAATAGCAAAAATAGTTACTTATTTGCTTTACCTCACATTACACATACAATAGTCTCAAAATAATAATACCATCATTAACTTAACAATATGAGTATTGACAATATAAGTGTACTTTGTTGTTGTTTTTGTTTGATTTTGAAGTTATTACCCTTAGAGTAAACTCCATAGCCAAATTACTGTGGCTTACTGTTGCTTGGAATGGTTCTCTGTGTGGTTATCCCACTACTGACAACTCTGTTGGGTTCATTTGTTTCTTTTTATTCTCCATTTTCAAAGATTGGTTTTTAATATTAAAATTTTGTATAATTAAGTAAAATATTTATATGGTTCCATAGTCCAATATACAAAAGAAGCCATATTCAAAGAAATATAACTTCTAGCCCAGTCATCTCCAGCCTATTCCCCCCTTTGTAACATAGGTAATAATTTTTAAGTTTTTATGGTTTATCCTTTATTGTTTTCTTTAAGTATAATATGTATATATACTTTATATATACTAAATATATATTATAAGCATTCTATAATATATTTTCATTTATACTTTATGTATATTTATATAAAATATACTTTATATATATTTTAAGTATATATTATATACATATCTTATATATATAATGTATATATTGACATAACCTCCCCCTTTCTTAGATAATGGTAACATTCCAATATATACTTTCCTCCACCTTGCTTTTTTTACTTAAAAATATATCTTGGAGATATAGTAGTACAAAATATATTTGTATGTTCACATACATATATATAATGTATAATATAAACGTATACTTTCATATAAATAAAATATAAATATATAATATAAATATATATTTATATTAAAAAATAATATAAATATATATACACTTTTCTTCTCCTAAAGAACATAAGAGAAATATGTGGATCTTGGTTGGGGTTGCTTCCTAAGCATTGTTTTCAAGTTCTACTATTATTTCATTTGAAGAAATTAATAAATACCCTAGATTCTGTGCCAAAAAAAATTGGTATAATTTGGTTGAATATAATACTTCATTTCATAATTAAGAGATTGAGATAGGTTAGGAATATCTGGTATATAAAGTTGCTTGACCTCTGTATGTCTTAGTTTCCCAATCTGTAAAGGAAGGAAAGGAAGACATGATCTCTTGGTCTAGCTAAAGCCCCTCCCTGTCATATTTATGATACCCTGTGTTTTTCTTTCAGGCAATCTTTCATAATTGTATTTAAATGATGACTTTCATGAAATCCATCTTACCTGTGTCAGGAAGTGAAGGACACATCTATCATGTTCTCCACTTTATTTAATGCCTAGTGCAGTATCTGGCATATGGGGATAAAAAATTATTGTTAAAGGAGTGAATAAATAACCCTAGCTCTAAAACTTTGTATGAGTGTCATTTAAAATAAGCAGTTGTTATGTAGCTACTATTAATCAAGAGATTAGTTAAAAAAGAATTTTTTTAAAAAGGTGAGAAACATGCCTAAAGGAAGTTTGCTTATGTACATTCCATTCTCTCTGCACCAAATTGTTCTTGTGAATTATTATAGGAGTATTAACATATTTTGAGGCCTCATAATAGTCAACTACTCATTCTAAAACTTATACAAGGATGTTCTCTGCCATAAAGCCCACAAATGAGGCTAGAAAAAGCACCTAATGTCAGAGGTCACGTATTAGGGGGGACCCTGGCAAGATGTCTCAGACTGAGATCAGTGCTAAGAACAAACAACCAACATGAAGCAGGCCCCTAAAAGCAGTTGGGATCAATACTCTCCAATACAGCTATCGATTCTTTTTTTCCCCTTTCCTTTATTTATTTTACTTTTTTACTCAAGTATAATTAACACGCAGTGTTATACTCATTTCAGGTGTACAATGTAATGATTCAGTTCTGTCCGTTCCTCAGTGCTCATCAGAGTAAGTCTACTCTTAATCCCTTCATCCCGTCCATCCCCCCACCCACCTCCCCTCTGACAACCACCAGTTTGTTGCAACTACCAATTTTAAATGCGTGTCTTTTAATTTTCTTCTCACCAACATCAATCTGCCCAGATAATGGTAGGATTCTTCCTTAAGAGATATTTCCATTTGATGGATCAAGAATATAAAGAATATAAAAGGAAAATGTAGATAAGAAGACAAAAGAACAACGAAACTTGACAAACAGGATAGATTCACATTTTGTGAGTTTGTGTTTGAAATAATTATAGCTTGGCTAAGGCCTTGAGGAAATCTGTTTACTAACCACACTGAAAACACCTTTCTCTTTTGTGTTTCTTGAGAGTTATTATAGCAAGTAAGAGGTGATGGGTGCTAAAGATGGAACACCCTAATTTGGAAATTACTTTGTTGTTAAAGTTATAGCTTGAAAGCTATAACTGCACTGCCTGCCAGTGGGGAGGCCAATAAGAAGTTTGTCCATGCATGCTGCAACAGGCTACAAATCATCAGGAACTGGAAGTATCAGGAACCTCTGAAAGCAGAGAGGTAGAGTGGAGCTGGAAGGACGATGGGTTGGAAGTCTATATATGGAGCAGCAATAACCTAGCATGTAGGCAGGAAACAGCCCACCCCTTCTGAAGGGACCATAGCTTGATTTTCCACTGAAGTTGAACTAGAGAGGCTCTGCACTTGGGAAACAAATGACAGCCAAGGACAGGGTACAACAGTTCTGAAAACAAGTGAATGTCTACATACTAAACAGTGAGAATCCCAGTCCTCCAACAAAATGGCAAGAATTCCATTCAGTCACCTACAGTGAGGTTCACCTATGAAAACCTCATTCATGCATGCAGAGATTACAGTCAATTTTTTAGTATGTTACTCTTAAATATTAATAGTCAATGAGATCTTTGAAGAACACTTTATTTACTTATTTATTTATTTATTTATTTATTTATTTATTTTTAAGATTTTATTTATTTCTTTGACAGAGAGAGAGCACAAGCACAAGCAGGGGGAGTGGCAGGCAGAGGGAGAAGGAGAAGAAGGCTCCCTGCTGAGCAAGGAGCCTGATGTGGGGCTCGATCCCAGGATCCTAGGATCATGACTTGAGCTGAAGGCAGATGCTTAACCCACTGACCCACCCAGAAGCATCTGAGGAACACTTTAAAAAAAGATAAAGAACAGGGCATGTGGGTGGCTCAGTTGGTTAAGTGTACAGCTCTTGATTTCAGCTCAAGTCATGATCTCAAGGTTGTGAGATTGAGCCCTGTGCCAGGCTCTGCACTGGGCATGGAGCCTGCTTAAGATTCTCATTCTCCCTCTCCCTCTGCCCCTCCCCCACATAAAGAACAAAACAAACTGAAAAATGGAAATCAGATGAAAGAAACAGTTCATGGAGTAAAAAAACAAAGCTACCCAAACCGCCTACTATAATAAGTATTCTCACATAGATTACAAAATATCATTTCATAAAATCAGAAATGTTATGAAAATGGAACATTTAGAGAACAGGATAAACCTTTAGGAAATTAAAAGTATGACAACAGAAATTTTTAAAATACAGGAGTGACATCACATAAAAATGGCAAAGTAGGGCATTTAAAGAAGTGTTCCCTCCACTGAAACAAGCAGAAATTAGTAAATATTGACAGAATCAACTTTTGTTTTGGACTCTGGAATCTAATCTGAAATTTATAGCAACCAGGACACTGATAAATGAAGAAAAGAGCAACTGAGTTCCAGTAAGAGAGCATTGTGGCATTTTTGCCTGCTTGACTACTACCCTATTCCCCAGGACAGGGATAACAACAGCTATGGGAATGATGGCCCACATTCCTGGTGGAGCTTGCTTTTGCTAGGGGCCTAAAATAGGCCTCCGGTGGATCTGTAGGCTCTCTGAAAGCAGAAAGTGAGGGCTAAAGCAAAGTCATTATCACTGAAGGAATGCCCCAACTTATAGCCAAGCTGCAAAAACTGAGAGAGTAACTTTTTTCTCCCTTTTGACCCCAGGCATTTAAGGAAATCTCTTGCAGGCACTGGCTGACCTTGAAATAACAACAGAGATGTTAGTGACCATATATGACCAGGAATACAGACTTTACGAAAAAATTGTTGGGAAAAGTCACTAATAAAACTGACAATTGAGGACATCAAAAAACAACAAAAGCAAACCCTGAGGGAAGTTAATTTTCTTATATAAAAATATTATTAAAATGGGTGCCTGGGTGGCTCAGTTGGTTAAGCGACTGCCTTCGGCTCAGGTCATGATCCCGGAGTCCCGGGATCAAGTCCCACATCGGGCTCCCTGCTCAGCAGGGAGTCTGCTTCTCCCTCTGACCCTCTTCTCTCTCTCTCAAATAAAAAAAAAAATATATTATTAAAATATCAAAATATTAATTGTAATTTTAAAATGCCCATTTTTCAACAAAAAATTTCAAGGTGTACAAATCTGAAAGACAGATTGAATTAAAGGAAAGTACACTAAAAAAACAACCAAGGAAGCAACAAAAAAGGGCAATTATTTTCCCAGGAAAATATTTAAATGTCATTAAAAAAAAAAGAGGCAGAGATTGGAATGATGCAGCTCCAAGTCAAGGAACATCGTGGATTGTTGGTCACCACCAGAAGCTAAGAAGAGGCAAGGAAGGATTCAACTCTGAGTCTCAGAGTGGCCCTAACAACTGGATTTCTAACCTCCAGAATTGGGAGAGAATAAATTTATATTGTTTTAAGCCACCCAATCTGTGGGACTTTATTAAAGCAACTGTAAGAAGCTAATACACTCACTCTTTTGATCAATAAAATGCATCCTTGAATAACTCTCATTATCTACTGCTTAATTGTTGCTCGTTCCTAATTGGTCAAAACTTCCATATTGGTGATCTCTCTGATAAAATGACTCATAGCAGCCTGGTTTCCTCAACTCAGCTGACCTCCACCTTCACTCTGCCAGCAGAGTCACACCTTGGACTTTGTTACTACATACACCCATTGAAAACCTTTTCTGAAGAAAGTATAAATCATGGTGATTAAGCATACTGTATGTCACATTTCAGTGAGGCCCATCTGGCTATAAAGGAGACTTTTTTCCTTCATCTCTGGTTAATTTCCAGTTACACTTTATCCTGTTCTAAACTGGCTTTCTGAATTTTCCTAGATACCTCAATCATAACCATAGTTCCTAGGTCTTCTCAAATCTGCCTTTTTTTTTTTTAAGGCAACAAAGAAATCCTGCTGTGTTCTGCTTGGGCATCCAGGACTGTGGCAGGGCCCCTTAGGCCATACCTGGTGGCCAGGTTGTGAGTAGGAGGCAATGACCACAGAGATGGGGGTTGGTTTCTGTCCACCCTTGCCCTCAGTGAGCAAAACCAAACAAAATTATGATTTAAAAATTCATATATATATATGTGTGTATATATATATACACACATATATATATATGAACTTAAATAAATTCATATATATGAATTTATTTATATATGAATTCAAATAAATATGAATTTAAATCAATTCATATTTTAAAACTCACATATATAAAAATTTATATATGTTTATGTTTTATGTATAAATATATATAAAATATATATTTCTGTATATAAAATCCCAACCAACTTAAGTCCTCAGCATCTCCACAATATGGCAGCCAACTATCCTATCTACTTCATCTTCCATGACCCTTATTGATCTTATTCTCTAATCATGCTCCTCCTGGAGCTAGGTCAGCAACAGAAGCTGAGACCTGGTGTAGTTGAAAATTTCACAAAATACTTTTTATTAAGAGAAGCAGTGTCATTTTTAAGCCACTATTACAGCCTTTAGAGAATTTACCTAGAGTGTTAGAAAGCTAATGGGCCCAAACAGCCACATTGGCAATCCATTTAATCATCTGCCTCACAAAGCTGACCTTCTCAACTCCACTGGCCTTCACCTCACTCCCATCAGCCACCCACCAGCCATGTCACATCTTGGATCTTGTCATTGCTTAGACTTGTTCCACCTTCAGAATTTTCTTGTTGGAGGTGTTTCTCCTGGCAAGAACTTTCTTGATTTCTACCTCTCCCACACAACTTAAAACCCACTGAACCTGCTCTTCTTCCTCATTATGAATTCCCATTCCTTAACCCCTCCCTATTCTCCCAGTCACCTGTGACCCTCCTTTGAAGGTTATCATCTGCCTCCCTTCCCACTCAGAATTAGACACTATGGATTAAAGACACTGAGTTAATCATAATTGTATTTGATTATAATAGTAATGAGTTAAACTTGACTTTGGAACTCAAGTAGTACTGTTTCTGTTATTTATAAGCCTCATAATTTGAGACACAACGAATACTATAAATAAGTAAAAATGAACAGTATAAGCCAAAGGATCATTGACTACTAGCACAATTTTCCATTAAGAAAGATTTTCACTGGAAAGGGCTCTGAAAGGAAGTGATTAAGTGCCTGTTGGTTAATGAAGGAGTTCCAGGAGTTGGCTGAAGACGATACTCTCAAGACAAAACTCCAGAGAACCATCCAAATTAATGGCAATTTCCAGAACTTGGCAGAAATTCAAGTAAGCAGGACAAGAGTGGATTCTAATCATGAATGGGATCAAATGAGAAAGAAATTATCTCCTTAAAGAATACCCCAGAGGAAATGAATTTGGAGAAGTTAGCACATCACAGATGGATGAACAGCATTTGCCACTCCAACTAAGGCAGTGGTGCTCCAACTTTTATTTTTTTAAGCAGTAGAACTCTTTCTTGAAATGGAAACAAAGGCAGAACTCTGACTAAAACTGAGGTCAGAGGTCTGGAGACTCATTGCCCAGACACTGACCTTGGAGATGATTCCAAAGTCCCTCTTCAAAACCATAAAGATAGGGAATAGTTGGAAAACCACTGGCCTGGAAAATCAACCTCCCCTAACCCAACCACCATTGGTTACTACAATAACTGGCTATCAAATACAAAAATATTTACTAAAATATTTGTACTGGACTCCCTGAATATGAGTGTGGAGTTAAAATATCTAATAAATAATGGAATCTGAGCACACCTTTCTCTTTGTAATTTTTGTTTTCTAGGAAACTCTCAAATTCTTGTGTTTCAAAGTTACCATGTGCTGCTGAATTTATTTTTTCTTAATATCAGCACCTAGACACCCAACGTTAGGAGCTTCAATGTTACCTTCTTTACTATCTCTTTTAATTATTTATTCATTAAATTTTAATAATTACTGATTATATATGTATGTTTGTATGTGTATATATTGATAGGCAATTGGGAAAAATTTGAATAAAGTATATCTGCGCCCCGCCCCAAGTTTTAAGGACTAAAGCAAGAGATTAAAATTGCTGGATTAAAAGTATGCACAGGATATTATGTAAACCTAGAAAAAAAGTCATCTAAATTAGCCTGATGACAATGAGCAGAGGTCAAGGGACACTTCCCGGAAAAATGACATTTGACCTGAATTTTAAAGGTAAAACAAGATTAAGATAAAATCAAGTGATTTTTCTAGAAATGGGCAAAATCCAGACTGTGAAAAACTTTGTGCTTTTTCCTCTTGTATTTATGTGACATTCACAAACAGATGAGACCTATAGTAATGGATATTAGATGAATAATTGCTGGGGGTTAGGGAAAAGATGAGTATAAGAGGATAACATAAGGAATTTAATTGGGGTGCTGGAACTGTTTTGTATCCTGCCTGTGGTAGTAATTACACAAATCTTTTTCATGTACTAAAATTCATAGAATTGTATAGACCCCCAAAGATCAAACTTACTGTATGATAAAAAATATACAAGCAATCTTTCAAACAACATGCCACTGAACAACCAAAAAATCACTGAAGAAATCAAAGAAGAAATAAAAACTACCTAGAGACTAATGAAAACAGAAATATGACATACCAAAATCTATGGGATGCAGCAAAAGTGGTTCTATGAGGGAGTTCATAGCAACACAGGATTACTTCATGAAACAAGAAAAATCTCAAAAAAACAATCTAACTTTATACCTAAAGGAACTAGAAGAATAAGAACAAACAAAGCCAAAAGTTAGCAAAAGGAAGGAAATAACAAAGATCAGAGTAGAGCTAAATGAAATAGAGACTAAAAAGACAACAGAAAAGATCAATGAAACTAAGAGCCAATTCTTTCAAAAGATAAATATAATCAATAAACCTTACCTAGATTAACTAAGAAAAAAAGACAGAGGACTCAAATAAAATCAGAAATGAAAGGGGAGACTTTACAACTAATATCACAGAAATACAAAGGATCATAAGAGACCACTACAAACAATGATATGCCAACTAACCAGAAAACCTAAAAGAAATGTATAAATTCCTAGAAATACACAACCCACCAAGACCAAAACAGGACGAAATAGAAAATCTGAATAGACTGATTACTAGTAAGGGAATTGAAACAGTAATCAAAAACCTCCCAATAAACAAAAGTCCAGGGTCAGGTGACTTACTGGTGAATTCTACCAAACATTCAAAGAAGATTTAATACCTATCCCCAAACTCTTCCAAAAAACACAAGAAAAGGAAACAAAAGCAAAAATGAACTTTTGGGACTTCATCAAGATAAAAAGCTTCTGCACAGTGAAGGAAACAATCAACAAAACTAAAAGGCAGCCTACAGAATGGGAGAAGATATTTGCAAGTGACATATCCGATAAAGGATTAGTATCCAAAATCTATAAAGAATTTATCAAACTCAACACCCAAAAAACAAATACTCCAGTTACAAAATAGGCACAAGATATGAACAAGCATTTTTCCAAAGAAGACATCCAGATGGCTAACAGATACATGAAAAGATGCGCAACATCACTCATCATCAGGGAAATACAAATCAAAACTACAATGAGATACCACCTCACACCTATCAGAATGGCTAAAATGAACAACACAGGAAACAACAGATATTGGCAAGGATGCAGAGAAAGAGGAACCCCTTATACTGTTGGGAATTCAAACTGGTGCAGCCACTCTGGAAAACAATATGGAATTTCCTCAAAAATGTTAAAAATAAAACTATCCTATGACCCAGCAATTGCACTACTAGGTATTTACCCAAAATACACAAAAATACAGATTTGAAGGGGTACCCTGATGTTTATAGCAGCATTATCAACAATAGCCAAACTACGGAAAGAGCCCAAATGTCCATTGACTGATGAATGGATAATGAAGATTATAGAGAGAGATATATATATAATGGAATATTACTCAGCCATCAAAAAGAACAAAATCTTGCCATTTGCAAGGACATAAATGGAGCTACAGTGTATTATGGTAAGGAAAATAAGTCAACCAGAAAAAGATAAATACCATATGATTTCACTCATATGTGGAATTTAAGAAACATAACAGATGAATATATGGGAAGGGGAAAAAAAGAGAGAGGGAAGAAAACCATAAGAGATTCTTAATGATAGAGAACAAACTGAGGGTTGATGGAGGAAGATGGGTGATGGATATTAAGGAGGGCACTTGTTATGACGAGCACTGGGTTTATATGTAAATGATGAATCACTAAATTCTACTCTTGAAACCAATATTATATTATATCTTAAGTAACTAGAATTTAAATAAAAATTTGAAAAAGTGGTCAATTTTCTCCAAAGTAACAGAATGCAATATTTTTAAACGGAAATTGAAAAGCTGATTCTAAATTATTCAGCCATAAAAAAGAATGAAATCTTGCCATTTCCAACAACATGGATGGATCTAGACAGTATAAAGCTAAGTAAAATAACTCAGTTAGAAAAAGACAAATACCACATGATTTCACTCATATGTGGAATTTAAGAAATAAAGCAAACGAACAAAGAAAAAGAGACAAACTAAAAACCATAGAGAACAAAGTGATGGTTACCAAAGGTGGGGGGAATGAGTGAAATAGGTGATGGGGATCACTTATTATGATAAACATTGAGTAATGTATAGAATTGTTCAATCACTATATTGTGAACCTGAAACTAATATAACACAGTGTGTTAACCATACTGGAATTAAATTTTTTTAACTGAAAAGCTGATTCTAAAGTTTATATGAAAATGCAAAAGGCCAAGAATATCCAAGACACTCTTGAAGAAGAATAACCTGGGAGGACTTGTTCTACCAGTTATGCTAGTACAAGCACAGGTAAATTGTCCAATAGAATATAACCACAAAGATACCAGTCATATATGGATGCTAGACTTATGATTAAGGCAGCATTGCAAACAAGGCAGCGAGGAAAGTATTTCTTTTTGATAAATGATAATTAGCTGTCCATGTGGAAACAATGAACCTTGACTCTTTGTTCCATAAGCAAAATTATTCCAATTTAATTTTACATATCTTCCTCAACTTACAATGATATTCTGTCTTAATAAACCCATCAGAAGTTGAAAATATTGTAAGTCAAAATGCAATATTTGGTGTATTAAAATACACCTAATCTACCAAACATCATAGCTTAGCCTAGCCTACCTGAAATGTCCTCAGAACAGTTCCATTAACCTACAGTTGGGCAAAAATCACAAAGACTATTTATAATAAAGTATTGAATATCTCATGTGATTTACTGAATACTGTACTGAAAGAGAAAACCAGAATGGTTGTATGGATACAAATGGTTGTAAGTGTGTCAGTTGTTGACCCTTCTGATCACATGGCAGACTGGGAGCTGCAGCCACTGCCCAGGATCACTAGAGAGTATCACACCACATATCACTAGCCTGGGAAAAGATCAAAATGCAAAATTCAAAGTACTGTTTCCACTAAATGCTTATCACTTTTGCACCATCGTAAAGCCAAAAAATCATAACTCAAACTATTGTGAGTCAGAAAGTGTCCTCAGTTCTAAATGTGAAAAGCAAGAGTACAAAAAAGTATTAACCATAAAGAAAAAAAACCTGATGAATTGGACTATTTTAAAACTCATTTTAGTATTTAACTAATACTTAAATTACCTAATTTAGGTAATTTACTTAATTTAGGATTTATTTTTTATTTATTTTTTTAAAAGATTTTATTTACTTATTTGACAGAGAGAGACACAGCAAGAGAGGGAACACAGCAGGGAGAATGGGAGAGAGAGAAGCAGGCTCCCTGCTGAGTAAGGAGCCTGATGCAGGCCTCAATCCCAGGACCCTGGGATCATGACCTGATCCGAAGGCAGACACTTAACTGACAGAGCCACCCAGGTGCCCCTTCATTTAAGATTTAAATTAAGACTTTAGTTCATAAAAAAAAAAATTAAGAGAGTGAAAAGCAAACCACAGAGTGAGAGAAGATATCTGTCACACCAATTACTTACAAAGAACACCAATCTAGAATATATATATATATATATAAAATAAAAACTCCTATAATTAAATAAGAAAAATGACAACCCAATTAAAAAATGGACAAGAAACTTGCAGAGGCATTTCAAGAAAGAATATACACAAATGGGCTATAAACATGTGTGAAAGAACTCAATAGTATGAGTAAACAGGTAAATGCAAATTAAAACCACAGTAAGATACTACTTGATACCCAAAAAGAATGGCTGAAGTAACAAACAGCTGACCTACTGGGATGGAAGGCAACAAGAACTTTCATACATGGCTGCTGAAAGCATCATTGGTACAACCATTTTGGAAAATTGTTGGCTGTCATCTACAAACAGTAAATATACAAATACCCTCTGAACTAGACTGCTCGGATTGCCATACAAAATGCCACAGACTGGATGGCTTAAATGATAGAAGTTTATTTTCTCATAGTTCTGGAGGCTGGAAGTCCAAGATCAAGGCGTCAGCAAGTTAGGTTTCTCCTGAGGCTTCTCTCCTTGATTGGGGATGACCTTCCTCTGTGCATGTACATGGCTGGTTTCTCTCTTCTGTTTCCAGATTTCCTCTCCTCATAAGGACAGATTGTATTACAGTAAACTCTAATGCCCTCATTTTAATTTAATTACCTCTTTAAAGGTCCTATTTCCAAATAAGTCACATTCTGAAGTATCTGGGGTTAGAGCTTCAACATATGAATTTGGGGAGAGACACAATTCAGTCCATAACACCCGACCCTCTGGATTCCCCAAATTCACATCCTTCTCAACATTTACTCCATCCCAACAGCCCCAGGAGTCTTAACCAATTCCAACACCAACCTAAGTCCAATGTCTCATCTAAATATTATCTAAATCAGGTATGGGTGAGACTCAAGTAAGGTATGGTTTATTCTGACGTAAAATTCCTCCACAGCTGTGAGGCTATGGAACCAGACAAGTTATGTGCTTCCAAAAATAATGGGCTAAGTATAGGACAGACATACCCATCCCAAAAGGGAGAAATTAGAAAGAAGAAAGGGGAACAGGTCCCACGTGGGGGTGGCAGCCCTGTCTTCTGGTCCTACTAAAGCAGCAGCATCACCCTCTGCGTGCAGGGTGGCAGGAGTTTGACCCATTGAAACTGAGGAGACAGCCCCACCTTCCAGACCTGTATGCTCTGGTCCCATAGTGGGAGTGAGTGTCAGTCCTGCTGATCTCTGAATTTCCTTCAGGGTTATTTTTCCCTTTTCTTGAAGGATGACATTTTCACAGCTGGATATCTCTATTGTTGTGTCCTATAGAATCCCAGAAGTTCAACAGACTTCCCCCACTTTGTCCCATCTCTGCCCGCTTCAGTCCAAGCTGGGGGTGTTTCCACTCATATAACCTCATCTCTGTCCCTGACTTCTGCTGACACAGCTGCTTAGATCCATGGGTCATACTTAACAATCTCTTTTCAGCCACACCCTTGAGGTTCACTCCAGAAGACACTTTCTTATTTTTTTGTAATATGAATTGGCTGAAAATTTTCCAAATCTTCAAGTTCTGATCCTTTTTTGTTGAACAATTCCTTGTATATATCTCTCTTCTCTCACATTTTACATGCAGTAAGGAGAAACCAGGATGCATCTTCAACACTTTGCTTAGAAATCTCAATTAAATATCCCAGTTTATCACTTTCCACAGACACCATAACACAATTCAGCCAAATTCTTTGCCGTTTTATAGAAAGAACTGCCTTTCTCCAGTTACCACTAACATAGTTCTCATTTCTGTCTGAAACCTGACCAGAATTGCTTTAATATCCATGTTTTGAAAACAAAACAAAGCAAAAACAAACATCCATATTTCTCTCAATACTCCCTTCAAGAAAATCTAGGCTTCTTATAACTTGCACAGTAAAACTCTTTCAGTCCCTATTCATTACCCCATTCCAAAACCACTTCTACATTTTCAGGTATCTGTTATAACAGTACTCTCCTTCTTGGTGCCAAAATCTGCATTTAGTCAGGATGCTCCTGAGAAACAGAAAAACATAATTAATAGGATGAGTGTGCGTGTGTGCATGTGTGCATGTGTGCGTGTGTGCATGTGTGTGTGTAGAAAGAGTGATTGATTTTTTCTTTTTTTGTTGTTTAGTTTTTATTTCAAAATCATAAACTTAATTCTGCAATCCAGCTAGACTTGGAGGAGAGTAAGAAAAATATGGAACTCGGGTGCCTGGGTGGCTCAGTTGGTTAAGTGACTGCCTTAGGCTCAGGTCATGATCCCGGAGTCCTGGGATCGAGTCCCGCATCGGGCTCCCTGCTCAGCGAGGAGCCTGCTTCTCCCTCTGACCCTCTCCCCTCTCATGTACTCTCTCTTTCATTCTTGCTCTCTCAAATAAATAAATCTTTAAAAAAAAAAAAAGGAAAAATATGGAACTCATAGAACCACAGCAAAAGCACAAAGATTATAGGATATTTCAAGCAAATGGGGGTGAAGAGTTGCTCTCCTGAGCTCCAGAAGGAATGGTTTGGTAGTTAAGATAAAATACTAGTCAAATTTATTAGATTTGTCCACAGTCAGCAATAGTGATCTTCTTGCTGGTCTTGCCATTCCTGGACTCAAAGTGTTCCATGGCTTCCACAATATTCATGCCCTTTTTCACCATGCCAAAGACCACATGCTTGCCATCCAACCACTCAGTCTTGGCCGTGCAGGTGAAAAACTGGGAACGGATAGTGTTAGGTCCAGTATTTGCCATGGACAAGATGCCAGGACTGCTATGCTTCAGGATGAAATTCTCATCATTAAATTTCTCCTCATAGATGGACTTGCCACCAGTGCCATTATGGCATGTGAAGTCACCACCCTGGCACATAAATCCTGGAATAATCCTGTGAAAGCCGGAATCTTTATAACCAAATACTTTCTCCCCAGTGCTCAGAGCATGGAAGTTCTCTACTGTCTTTGGAACGTTGTCTGCAAATAGCTTGAAGGAGACACGGCCCAAGGGTTCATCATCCATGGTTATATAGAAGATCACCGTGGAGTTGACCACGGCTGGGTGGCATGGGTGGCTCCAGGAAGGTGGTGGCTGTACGGCCTGATTGACTGATTTTTAAAAAAATTCGCTCCCACAATTATGGAGGCTAGCAAACCCCAAATCTGCAGGATGGGCCAGCAAGCTGGAGACATCAGGGATGTGCGTGCATAAGGGAAAGGCCATGTGAGGACACACAGAAGATGGCCATTTGCAAGCCAAGGAACCAGATTTGCTCACACCTTGATCTTGGACTTCCAGCCTCCAGAACTGTGAGAAATAAATTCCCGTTGTTTAAAACACCCACACTGTGGAAATAACCCAAGTGATTGTCAACTGAAAATTGTACTGAGTAAATTAAAACTTGACTTCATTTTATATGAAGTCTAAAAAACAGACAAAATTAAGCTTTTTGGCTTTGAGAAACGTGCCTAGGTACATATGTTATAAAGAAAAACAAGAAAGTGGTTACCTGTAAAGGCAGGATATGATTACCATTTTGAGTGGGGAGTTGGTAGTAATGGGGAAAGGGCATGCAGATTGGGAGCTCCTGAATGTGCTGGGGAAGATTTCGTTTCTCAACTTTATTGTTGGTTACATGAATGTTTGCCTGTATTTATACATCTTTGGTTTGGACCCTTTTCTGTACATGTGTTATGTACCTTTAATATTCTAAAGGTTAAAAATTGTCAAGACCAGTCTTTCCTAAAATAGAGCTAGGCCTGGAATAACGCCCTTCTTTTCCTTGTTTCCAGTTTTAAGAGAAATGATTCTTTATTAAGAATAAGATTGACTAGGGGTGGGGTGCCTGGGTGCCTCAGTGGGTTAAGCGTCTGCCTTCGGCTCAGTCATGATCCCAGAGTGCTGGGATCGAATGCCACATCGGGCTCCCTGCTCAGCAGGAGAGTCTACTTCTCCCCCTCCCTCTGCCCCTACCTCCTATCATGCCCTCTCTCTCTCAAATAAACAAAATCTTTAAAAAAAAAGAATAAGATTGGCAATCCTTTTAGAAGAAAAATGAAGCCTGACTTTCAACACAAACCATCTCCTAAAACAAATTATAGATGCATTAATGTTCTAAACTCAAAAACAAACAGTGAAAACCAACATTATGAACTTATTAGTAAAAACCAAGAATATGTCTGTGTAACTTTGGGGTTTAAATAGCTTTGTTAGCTTGACATCAGGCCAAAACCCCATAAAGGTAAAGATAGATTTGATTGTATTAAAGTTAAAAACTTCTAGATGGAAAAAACCCCTAGCATATGTTAACTCAAAATGCACTTGGGACAAAGTGAAACATTTCTTCCTATATATGTCAGTATTTCTTTTTCTTTTTTTTTAAGTAGGCTCCATGCCCAGTGTGGAGCCCAACATGGGGCTTGAGCTCATGACCCTGAGATCAAGATGTGAAACTGAGGTTAAGAGTCAGACGCTTAACCAACTGAGCCACCCAGGTGCCCCTCGGTTAGTATTTATAATACATAAAGAGCTTCCACAGATAAAAAGGAAAAGAATGAAAATGAAAAAGTAATAAGGAAACAAATAGGCAACACAGATGGTCAATAAACATTTGGAAAAGGGCCAATCTTATAAGAGTTCAAAAGATACAAATTAAAACAAAATATTGCTTAGATTTAAAAGCTAATAATAATAGCCAGGTTAAGGGACGTTCTGAGAAAAAGAGCTAATAATAATCAGTTTAGAGGAGAGTCTGAGGAAATAGAAATGAGTACTACTACTCAGAAGAACCATTGAAAATATTCATCCACATATCTACTTCTAGACATTTATCCTTTGAATATATAAACTCTTGCAAAGCTACAGAAGGATATACCTGTATGTTTACACGTGTCTGGATATTTCTAATGGGAAAAAATAGAAACAACTTAAATGCTTATTAATATGGAGTTATTTCCAAAAATGGGAAGAAAAATAGTGTGACCCATGGTAATAAAAGAAAGGCAAGTTAAAATGAGTTACCATGGCATTTAACCTGGCAAAGATTTTTAAAAATTATAATTCTCAGAGTTAGTGAGGGATTAATGAAATAGAAATTCCTCAACATGTAACAAAGAGTCTTAAAATAATCATCTCTATTGACCTGGAAAATCTGCTTTTGGATTTCCATGTTGGAGAAATAATCAGAAATGTGCATAAGTGTGTCTGTACCAGGAAAAGCACCTCAGTTACTTATAACAGTGAGATATTGAAAACAACCAGTATGCCTAAAATTAGGGGAATGGCTAAAAAATAGTGTCATTGTCATAAAATCCTATACCATTCAGCCACTAAAAATTATATTTTAAAAATATTTCACAATATAAAAATATGCTCACTTTATAATGTTAAATTTAAAAGGCAAGACTAAAGAATGGTAACTACAGTATAAGTCCTGATATGCCCAGAAACAAGACGGGAGGAAGTAGAATGCCACAAGGACAGTGCACAGGCCTATACATGAGTGAAATTTCTTATAAAAAGAAGCTAGCAAAGGGACAAGAAAGAAAATCCAAGGAGATCTTGCCATTGTATAGTAGAGGGTCGTCTAGCCATCTAGCTGCCTGCTTACCTGGGTTCCCTGGGTAAGTTGTTAACCCCCCGGGACCTCAATTTCCTCAGTTGAAAGAAGGGAATAACCTTTTTGTCATAAGGATTAAATGAGAGAAGGTATGTAAAGCAATTTATAATACTTTACATAACAGTATCTCTACATGATCCATTTGAAATAATAGTAATGATACTAGTAATTGACGTTTATTAAGTACTTATTCAGGTTCAAACACTGTGTTTTGAATATTATTTCATTTATTCTTCAAAACCATCCTATGAAGTCGGGAACTACTATCTCCATTTTACAGAAACTGAAGAGCAGGGAGTTAAAGTAACTAAGTCAAACCCAACAGAATACATAAAAACTACAGAGATGTAGGATGATGTGAAGGTAAAATTAATTGCAGACTTCACCATTATATCATCAGATCTCCATGGCTCTTGAGGATCCACTGAGCAAGGACAGACCACTGGGTTGGAGTCTCAAATCTGCCACAAGTTAGTGCCACAGGGTTGGCAGAACTCTGCCCATTTGGCTTTCTTGTCTAAAATGAAGGAGTTCAAGTGCCAAAGGCTGCAAGCTGCTTCCTCCCTCTTACCCTTCCTCCTCCCCGTCTTAGGCACACAGGCATGTGTGTCTGTGTGTTCACCTGTGTGTCTCTGTGTGTTGTGTGTTACCCATCTAGCCCTGACATTCTTGTCTCTGCGGTTAAATTAACATATGAAGGAAACATACAAGAAAGATAAGGTAATAATAGATTTGATCCTCAAGAATATTTGGTTAAACCCAAAAGGTAGGGGCGCCTGGGTGGCTCAGTTGGTTAAGCATCTGCTTTTGGCTCAGGTCATGATCTCAGGGTCCTGGGATTGAGCCCTGTATTGGGCTGCCTGCTCAGCAGGTAATCTACTTCTCCTTCTCCCTCTGCCCCACCCCCCACCCTGCCCCTGCTGGTGTTCTCTCTCTCGCTCACTGTCTCAAATAAATAAATAAAATGTTTAACAAAATAAAATAAAAACAAAGAGCACTTAATCCCTGTGGTCTCATGGAAGAATTTCTTGTTTTTGATTTTTAAATTGTGGTAAAAAAAAAAAAACACATCAAATTTGCCATCTTAACCATTTTAAAGAATATAATTTAGTAGTGTTAAATATATCCATATTGTTGTGTAACCAATCTTTGGAACTTCTTAATCTGGCAAAACTGAAATTCTATATCCATTAAACAAGAGCTCACTCCACACACTCCTCCCCAGCCCCTCGTAACCACCATTCTACTCTCTATTACTATGAACTTTGCTACTTTAGATACCTCACATAGGTAGCATCAAAAAGACAATATTTGCTAGCCCTCCCCCACTTTCAAGAGTTAGAGGCTACTTATTGTCCACCAAAAAGATGAACAAATTCTCCAAAACCAAAGTGGATTAGCCCAATTTTCAACTGGAAAAAGCAGAAAACTAATTTAAAAAAAAAAAAAAGTCTAAGACTTCAATTTACCTATTTGAGGAAAAAATATCTTGAATAAGAATTAATTGGGTGGGTGAAGTGTCCTGTCAACCAACAATTCTTGACAACCCTGCACCTTACATTTAAAAAAACAATAAAATTTTATTTGGGCTCTTTATTTCCATTCCTTTCTATTACCCTTTAGGGTACCATTGAGGGTTTAACTATGGGTAACTTTCTGGGAAAATGACAGTTGTTGCACATGACCTGCAGAATTTGAAGATACATCCAAACTACCCCTTTGTCTTCTACTATCCCTTCTTATTTCTGTTTTCCAAAGTGTACCCACTTCCATACACTTGCAAGACCAATCTTCTCATGATTTCAGGGAAAACTCCTGTTCATCTGCTCCTGAGTGTCACCTTAATCTGAACTGTTCTATACACCACTTTGGATGCCCACTCTGTGCCAGGCTTTGAGCTTGAGGGTTATGGGTGGGACTGTAAGCAAGACACCACCATGAGTTTCAAGGGGCTCACCATCCAGTGGAAATTACACGTTAAGTAAATAGATATACTCAATGTAATAGTGAGTGTGCATGCAAGCCCTTAGCAAGCACCCACAAAAAAAATGTGGCTATTGAGAGATTTCCACAGAGAGGATCATATTCAGGCAAGATCTTAGAGGATAAATATAATTTTTCAAGTAGAGAGGGAAAGAGTATTCAAGACAAAAATAAAAGCATATCCAAGGAAAGATCAAGACAAAAGACATCAGAATGATAGCAAAATGGTGGATAGGCACTTCCAAGCTCTTGTCCTTCTATAGAAATATCAACAAGCAAGCAGAAATTGTTAAAACCAACTTTGTCAGAACTCCAGAAAATAGTCAAAGGCTTATAGCAACCAGGCAAATGCTGAATCAAGAAAATTTCAAAATGATAGGAAATCTTTGTTTCCTTGCTTACCCTATCCCCAGCACTTCAGTGGTCTTAAAAAAGAAAAAGGCAATATTTGTTTTTGGTTGTTTTTCATTTTGTTTTTTGTTTTGTTTTGTTTTGTGACTGGTTTATTTCATTTAGCTGTCTTCCTGGTTCATCCATGTTGTACCATGGATCAGATTTTCCTTCCTTTTTAAGACCAAATAATATTTCATTATATGCACACACCACATTTTGTGTTTCTCTTTATCCAACAATGGACATTTCGCTTGCCTCTACCTCTTGACTATTATGAATAATGCTGCTATGAACATGAGTGGGCAAATATCTCTTAGAAATCCTGCCTTCACTTCTTTTGGATATATACCCAGAAGTAGGATTGCTGGATCATATGATAATCCTATTTTTAACTTTTTCAGGAACCTACATACTGTTCCCCATAGTGGTTGCAGCATTTTATAATCCTAACCAACCGTGCACAAGGGTTTTATAAGCTTTTAAAAGAAAAGAAATGTCCTCTGCTATACTGACTGTTTCAAAGTATACAAAAAGAAATGTTAAATTTCTTTCACAAAGCAAATATAATTTGATCTTCAGATTTGTTAAGTATTCCAAATAGGCCAACTTCCTTAAATTTAAAATCAAATATCAATACATAGAACATAAGGACTCTTCAAAAGATTGGTTTGTTCTAGAAATAAAAAGTTAATATAACATTGGGAAAATAAAATACTACTTATCTTATTAATAAAAGAAAAATCATTAATATATCAAATAACTAGTATTATTACTTCAAAATCTATTCTTAAATGGCATATTTTAAAATGACGGTAACAGTAGCTCATTTTCCTTAACAACAGAAAGATAACACATATAATCTATAATCTTACCTTTCCTATTTTTTTAGATTTCTAGAAATGCTGTGAGTTTTTTTTTATAATTTAAAAATATGTAGACCTATTTGTTTTCTTGTTAGTTGTGCATTACCTGACTATATGGAAAGAGATTCCAGGGGCACTGACCAAAAACATTCTAGAAGTAATAAATGTATTCGATAAAATGGCAGCATAAGGTAAAACTATTAGTGCTGCCTTCTTGAGATGCTTAACTAGAAAATACAATTAAATTCTTTTTGTGAGATGATTGAAAACAACAACAAATAACCCACCAAACAATCTGGGTATTCATCTACCTGGGCAGACAAGAAATTCATATGTCGGGGCTCAGTTGATTCAGTCTTTTAATAAGAAAACCATGGCCCGTTGCATAATGGTACACAGGTTGTGATCTTATGTTAAAAAAAAAAAGATTAGATGCATCCACATATGACATGGATGTAAGTTACAGGAAGGGCTGGGGGAAGGCACTGGAAGTGGAGTGGGGGGTGGTGTCACCAGAGAACTGTCACGTATTACTTATGTACTTTCCTATTACTTGAAATTTCACTAACATGTATTCATGTGTTGTCTATGTGACTTTTTTAAACAATAAAGAGAAGAAAAATGTGGCCCAGGCCAGGAGCTCACTTGCCAGAAGTCAGTGGCAGGGTGGGACCTAGACCTAACACCTGATCGCCAGATAGGGCTGTGGCAGATTCAGGAGAACAGAAAGGGCTGGAGTGAGAGGACACCACGTCGCTCTGCTGTGCAGGCTCAAACACGGCAGACTCACTCCCCAGCTCAGCCGGACAGTCGAGGCAGACCCCCACAGGAGGTAGCATTCCAGCTAGTTCTTGCACAGTAGGAGCCAGCCACATGGAGGAAAGAGCAGACAGTGCTCTATGAAGAAGGACTGGTACCAAGAGATTGCTACCATACAAACAGAGGAATGTTTTTGGAAAGCAAATAATCAGTCTATGTCAAATGCCGGAGGAAGGTAAAAAAATTAAGGGTGGCAAAAATTCCACTGGATTTGGGTGGAAGATGGGTTACAAACTTCAGGAGCGGTTTCCACAGAGTTATGGGGTGGAGGTCAGATAGCAACAGGTCAAAAAGTAAGTGAAAAGCAAGAAGAAAATAAATGCAAACTACTCTTTCAAGAGAAACAAGATGAGGAGCAAAGAAGTTGTGTGACCACTCACAGGCTCCTGGGTGAGAGATGCAGGTGGTCACTGGCCTGAGGAAGGTTGTAGAGGTTTAGGGAGAAGAATGGAGAGGGAGCGGACAAGGTGCATAAGGAAGAGCTGTGGGGGAGCATTAATTGGGTTGCATTAAACTGCAGGACTCTATGAAGTTTTTCTTCTATAACCTTCAGTAGCCTGTGTGTAGGATGAGAAACGGGATTTGGCTAAATCAGTCCAAGGCTAACTGAAGTTAAGCAGAGGAGGTCCGGCAAGTAGAACAGTGGGGTGGAGGGCGTGGCTGTGCTGGTGCTGGTAGGAGAGAGCTGCTAAAATGGAGACTCACAGGACCTGGATTGTAGGAAGAAAAGGGAGGGCAGTGGGGCCACTGAACTGGAGAAAATGAGGGGTGGAAGAATGAGTGCAGTGGAGTTCAGATGGGGAGGAGGGGAAAGAGATGTGGTCAGAAAATGGAAAATTAAAATTTAATAGCGTCCTAATAAGATAAATTGGTCTTAGAGCCTAAATTAATTATAATTTGTTTTAGCTGCATATAACAGAAAACCCACCCCAAATAAGAAGTTTCTTTTCTCATTTAAATGAAGCCCAGAGGAAGGTAATACACAATTCTCTTGTGGCTCTGCAGTTATCAGTGTCCCAGGCCCATCTATTTTCCTGCCCTGCCATCCTAGTACATGGCTTCTATCCTCAAGGTTACTTCATGATCTAAAATGGCCACTGTGCACCATCCATCACAACCATTACAAGAAGTAGCACAAAGGAAGAAGGAAAAAAGCAACAAGTATACCTGCCAGCCCTCCTTAAAGAGCCTTCCAAGAAGTCCACCCAACACATTCACTTTCATCTTTTTTGGCCAGAACATCACCACATCCAGCAGCAAGGAAGTCTGGGAAAAGTCATTTTTAATTCAAGGTTAGATTCGAGTTTTGTCATTGAGGAAGGAGAGAATGCTGGATAGCAGATGGGTAGCTGCACTCTGGCACAGAGACCCAAGCCAATTCTGATAGAAAGGCAGGACATTGCTTCCCAAGGGTTACAGGAAAATAGAATCTTCTGTCTCTGGCTTTCTCATGGAAGCTGCTATCCCAGGTACAAAGAGAATTTGCCAAGCCCAGAGAGTTCCACTAGTGAGTTAGGGGAGGAAGCCCTCGCTGTGATTTTCAGTGTAGTCATCCAGAATAGTCTGTATCTTTTGCTGCCTAAAAAAAGGCACCACCCCATCATTTTTTCAGTCTGGTTTTAGGCTGGAGTGAATATTGAATGAATAGTCTTTGAAAATTCTGAGTCAGGGTGAAAGGGTCACAATGAGAACTCAGTGCCTTCCTCATGAATGCTCCACTGTCGGCCGCTTCCGCCCACCATTCCTATCACCCAGGTTAGACAATGAGGTGGATTCTTCCACTGTGGCTCTGTCCCTCTGCCCACACGGCTCCCCCTGAAGTTTCGTCTGTCACTAAACCAATGAGGAGAAATGCATCGGAAGAGTGGATCCCAAGAATCCAAAGAGTGGAGAATGCTGTCAATCCCTTCCTTCTCTGCTAACATATTTTTGCACAGTCCATTTGTGTAATGCTTTCAGCGATTTGAGTAAGGGCCTCTCCAGCCCTCTTCTCGGGCTCCCACTTCCTACCCTGAGCCCTTCAGAGGAGACTGGGTGCTTAGCCATAGACTTCATGAAAGTGGGGATACTAGCCTGTTCTAGATCCCTCTGATGTTTAAGAGCTAAATGCTTTTCAGTGCCCAAACCTAACATTTTTCTGTTTTTCTAATGGAAGGATTTTTTTTTCTTTAGCCTAAGCACTAGACTCAGAAAAGCAATAATGTGCCCTTGAACCTTAAAGTGTAATCAGTGATTTATACGGTCATAAAATGAAGCAATTAAAAACTGATCCTCTTTAATAACAATAACATTTACTAAATAAAATTTAAAAATAAAGTTTATTAAATAAAATTTTAGAAAATGGATAAATTTGAAAACTGGCAGTTATAGCAACTAATAAAAAATCACTTTGCACTACAGTTATTTTATACCTCAACTTTCTACCTGATTTTCTACTCTAAAAAAATGAAAAAGACCATGTCTCATTTATATGTGTGTGTGTACATATATAAATTTATATGAAGTTATATAAATTAAGTAATCTATATGAATAGGAATTATAGGAATTTATAGCTGTGCCACTGGCACCTGTTTTAATGAACTAATGACAGGGGCGCCTGGGAGGCTCAGTCGGTTAAGCCGCTGCCTTTGGCTCAGGTCATGATCTCCTGGGATCGAGCCCCGCATCGGGCTTCCTACTCAGGGGAGAGCCTGCTTCTCCCTCTCCCTCTGCCTGCCGCTCCCCCTCCACTCCAAATCCATTCCTGCTCTGTCTCTCGCTTTCTCTCTCTCTCTCAAATAAATAAATAAAATTTAAAAAAATAATGACAAAACTCCCATAGGGCGGTTTATTCTCAGTGCTCTGGCACTTCAAAGGCATGCCCACACTCTGGAAAGATTTGCAATGAAGTTTAAAGATTACAAGTGAATTCATGTTTCTCAAACTCACATAAAAATCTGTATGTTAGTTGGTGTGTTGGAGCTTCAGAAACACAACTCCAACCTCCCTGGGCAATTTCCAGAATGGATCGCACACGCTGCTGTTTCCTGTGGCTGCCGCTGCGGCTGCGGGTGTGGTTCTGCAGGACCTGAGTCCTTTACAGTCCTTGCCAATCGCAGACTCCTGCTTCCTATTACCCAATGGAAACAGTTGCGATGGGGCCAGAGTGTGATCATGAACAAATCTAGAGAAAATACCCTTTAGGTTCGGTCAACAATTAATGAGGGTTTTCACTTCAAAGAGGGAGAGGAAGTCCTCCCGCCCTCCCTGTCTTGGTACTGGCGGCGCGGCGCAGAGTGATGGAGACGCGCGGCACCGGGCTACCCAGGCCGTCGCAAGTGTGGCAATCCCACCCCCCAACCCCCCAAGCAGAACACCTGAGAGGAGCTGGCAGAGGCCGTCTGGGGACTGCGGTTTACTGTCTGCTCTGCGTTAGTAGGCACCAAGTTGAACAGGGTCTACTTTCTGTAATGAAAAGAAACGGAACTGGCGGTGGAAAAGGGCAATAGCCCAAATTAATATAAATTCACTGCTGGGCAGTACTACTGTGGCTGCTACCTTCCCAAGGCACCCTTACTTTAAAAAATACTTGTCTTTTCCAGAAATAGCTCCATAAATACAGAGAACAGACTGATGGTTGCGGGGGGGCGGGGTGGCGGGGGAAGGGGTAGGGAGGAAGGGCAAAATGCGTGAAGGAGAGCGGGAGAAACAGGCTTCAAGTTACGGAGAAAATAAATCACTGGGATGAAAGGTGCAGCATAGGGAATATAGTCAAGGATATTGCAATAGCCGCGTATGGTGGCAGGTGGGAACTACACTTGTGGTGAGCACAGCATAATATAAAGACTTGTCCAATCACTGTGCTGTAGACCTGAAACTAATGTAACCTTGTGTGTAACTATACTTAAATTTTTTTTTAATGATGAAAAAATAGTTGTCTTTCTAACTGTGGAACTTGGTGCTTGATAGTCTAAGTAATTTTGACAGCTCTGTCCAGTACAATTTTATGTGCAGATGGAAATGTTCCATATCTGTGTTACCCAGTATGGTAGCCACTAGCCACTCACAGGTTATTGGGCACTTGCAATGTGGCGAGGGTGACTAGGGACTGGATTTTTAATTTTATTTAATTTTAATTAATTAAAATTTAAATTTAAATAGTCACATGTGCAAGTGGCTAACAAATTAGAACAGATCTAGTAAATCAAAAGAATTTTTTGTTCAGGTAGGAAATATGACTATTTCTCACAGCAGCTCATGAAACTTGGTTTCCTCATCGATACTGATGCAGACCCACGAACTCAGATGTGCAACAGAAGCCTGTGACTTCCTGGTTTCCACCTAAACAAGAGATTTGTTTTGCAGTTCATTAGAAATGTTGCTGATTCAAAGCTCCTCCAAGTGAAACAGTCTCTCAAAAAGTTCAGAAAAGGGTAAAAGAAAAAAAGATCCATTTTAAATACTAAGACAGGACTATATTTATTAACAACTAAAGGGAATCACACACCCTCCTAAAGAATCATTTTGGGACGCTTGGGCGGCTCAGTTGGTTGGGCGGCTCAGTTGGTTAAGCGGCTGCCTTTGGTTCAGG